>NC_091832.1:24463468-24766498 GCF_037783145.1 Equus przewalskii | reverse complement strand
ACAGCCTGGCTTCTCCAGAACTGAGCCATGTCTAAACCCTGCCCAAGCCCCTCCTCTTCTCAGTCTCCATCAGACACCCCCTTTACACCACTTCTGGAGTGTTACTCTGGGTATGCATGACCCTCATTGTTCCTGTGACATTAGGAGCCCCTTTTTTATATCACTCACCACCCACAAAATAAGGCAAGGAGCCCAATTCCAGGCTGGGTCAGAGAGCGCCCGGGAGAGCACCCAGAAGGATCCTTGCCTCACAGGCAGCCCAAGTGGTGACTAGCCATCATTGGGCTCCCTGAGCCTCAGTTTCCTCCTCTGTGGAATGGAGACCATGCTCCCGGCCCTGGGGATTGCATACACCTCCTCAGAGCCTGGCACAGGGAGCGCACTCACACAGCCCTTCCCCTCCGCCCCTCCCTCTTCTCAGAACCTCTCAAACTCTCCCCTGCCTCCTGCTCAGGTTCACCCTGCCTCTGGGAAGCCTCTTTGGGTTGAACCACAAGAGTGGCTTTGCCACCTCCAAGCCCAGTAAGACCACAAACCCCTGCATGCACAAGAGCTAGAGAGGAGAGGTAGGGAGGTCAGCTCTGAGGAAGAACTTCCTGGGTCAGGAGGTTAATTGGAGGACGATCAAAAGGTCTCCTTCCTCAGGACCTCTCTGGACGGAGAAGGATGAATCGCTGGGTGGAGTGATCGCCGTCTCAGCGCCCCCCTTCACCGCATGCCTGCCGCCCCCCAGCAAACCTGAGACCCCACCCTCTGCCCAAGCACACTCAGGCCCCCTTCCTCGCAGACCCCACAGGCCTGCCCAGCCTCAGGCTTCCCTTCTGCACCAATGAGGGAATCGAGGCTTTTGCAGCAGCTGGCAGGGCCAAGGCAAGACTGGGGCGGGGAGGGGCACCTCGGGGCAAGGGCTCGGGCTCCGGGATCCCCGGAATCGACCCCTACCCGCCCTCCCGCTGGGAGCAGCGGCGCCGGGCGGCGGGAGCCGGTAGCCGGGCGCGGGCGGGGGAGGGGCGGCGGGCGGGGGAGGGGGCGCGGCGGCGCGCACATCCGTCGCGTTTATCCACCTGGCAGCTCCAATTCGCCCGCCCGTCACTCACCCTCCGCCTCCCGGGTGCTCGCTGCGGGGCCGAGCCCAGGCCAAGACGCAGGCGGGGACCCCCACTCCGGGCCTCCGGGTCCCCTGCCCATGCACCGGCTGAGGGGCGGGGTCCTCGAGGACCCCTCTCCCGGAGCTCTGGCACCGAGGAGGGCGCACACCCCTCCAGCTGATGGGCAGGACCGAGGGGAGGGGGCGACCCCCCCAGGGCGGCCTCTCCCTCTCGGACTGGCAGACAGGTCGCTGCGCCTCTCTCTCGAGGGTCCCTCCGGCCGCGGAGGGGTGCTTGGGGCGTCTCTCGCACACCACAGGAGGGGGAGGAGGGGCGGCCCCCAGCCCCTGAGGGCGGTGCCGCGCGGTGGCGGGGGAGGGGGCGGTGACTCAGCCGCCCTCCGCCCGCCTCCCCGGAACTTTGCAGCAGCTGGAGCCTCCGTTGCTACAGGAACCAAAAGCTTTTGTTCCCCAATGTCAGGGCTGCCCCGGCAGGCGGGGGGCTGAGGGGCTGCCACCCCCCGGTGGGACCCAGGCCCAGCCACACTGTCCAGAGGACTTCTAGCCCAGCAGAACGTCATGGACTGGAGCCCCCGCGCTCCCTCTTACCTGCCTTCACCAAGCCACTCATGCCCAAGCCAGGTTTCTTCAAACTCTTGGGGCCCTCAGGCCCTAACTCTGACCTGAAGCACTAACTGCCCTGGAAAGTTCCTGATGGCTCTGACCTCCTGGAGGGAGGCAGAGGCTCCTCTGTGCCCCAGGTGCTCCTCTATAACTGGTTTCCCACGTGGGCCCCCCTAACTGGCAGCCTGCCTTTGGGGACCTGGACTTGGGCTTCGTTTCTGTACTTATCCCAACTCCCCAGCCTCTGCACTTGAACCAGGACCTCAGAGACCTTGGCCTGGGTTTCACTGATGCCTCTCTGGCCAGAGCTGACCCCAGAGCAGTCCCCTGCGATAGTGAAGGATGGGTGAGGGAGAGGGGAGACTCTGGGGAGCTAAAGGTATTTTCTGGCTTTATTATCCTGGGGGTTGGAGTGAAGGCACTAGAACGTGTTCTGCAGTTCTCCTCTGGGACTAGGAGTGGAGTGGAAAGGGGCCTGACCTTGGCCTTGAAGAGAAACAGCCCAACACACCTATCATTGTTGAGCATTACTAGGTGCCAGACGCTCTACACAATCTAATTCTCCCTGCAACTATATGAGGCAGTGATCACTGACCCATTTTACAGAGGGCCAACTGAGGCTCAGAGAGGTTAGGTAGCTTGCCCAGGTCACACAGCTTTTGAACCCAGGTCATCTGACCAAAAGCTGAGTTCCTAACTACTTACTCAGCTCCATTACCTAAGACCCGGGAGGGGAGGAAGAGGGCAGAGACCAGCTGGAACCCACTGTGGGTTACAGAAATGCCTACCACACACACCCCAGGCTAGATCTATCCCTTTCTTAAGAGTGATGGGGGAGGGGGTAGAAGAGGGGAAGAGAAGGAGAAAAGAAGGCAGAGAAGGAAGAGGGGGAAATCTGTCAGTCAGTCTTGGTCCAGGGAAGACCCTCCCTCACACACACCCCCACCACCACCATGGCATACCTGTACAGGGTCCACACTGACCCCCAGCCCTGTGTCAGAGTGAGGGACACTCCCCAGGTGCCTTCTCTGTTCCAGGGCCAGAGGGACTCCCGCACTGCCTACTTCATGCCCAAGTCAGACAGAGGCCACCTTTGCCCCCAGCCCCCACCTAGTGGGGACTGCCATGGGGTAGACAGATAGAGGCTCCCTGGGGACACCTGCCCAAGCCCGAACAAGCCCATCCAGACCATCTCAAATCCAGGGGCCAGTCCTGCTGGTCTGTGCCTGATGGCTGAAAGGGCTCCTGAATTGCTGCTAGGGATGAGCACGCCACCCCACCCCACTCCACTCCATTCCTAGAGACTATGGCCTGACAACCAGGACTCTTCTGGCACGGATAGCGGCCAGCACGAGGGGGCACCCGGACTCGCCCACCGACCTCCTCTCCCCAGGGACTTCCCAGCGCCAGTCCTGCAGCCACCGCTGCTCGGGCTGCGGAAACCTGGGGTTGCCCGCGGGAGGAAAAGGGGCGGCGGGTCCAGGGCTGCGGGCAGGGGGCGCCAGAGGACGCCCAGGGGCCCGGCCGGCAGCTGGCGAGGCGGGCAGTCTCTCTCGGCCCGGGGGCCCCTCCCCCCGCGGACACCAGACCCTTCGCCCGCTCTGCACCCGCCGCGGCGCGGAGGACTTCCCTCGGAGCGAGCTGACTGCGGGAGTGGCCGCCAACTTCACAGCCTACAACCCCCCCGACACACACATCATGCCAGCCCCGGGGGCGGCGGGAGGGTGCGCTTGGTGCCCGGCTCTATGCCCCGGGGGTGGGAGGAGAGAAATGGGGGATGGACAGATAGACTCCGGCCAAAGAGGGACACGGGAGTCAGGGCTGCGAGGCCAGCCGAGATCCCGGCTGGAGAGGAGGGGGCTTGGAGCAGACATGGGGGACACGGCCCCAAGTCCAGGCTGAGGGGGAGGACACTTGCAGCAGAGATCGGTGAGGGACAGCGGGACTCTGGGCAGATATGGGGGTGGGGGCAATCGGGACAGAAATAAGAGGGGAAGCATGGTTGGGTACCGGAGCGCAGAAAGGCAGTAACTATGGGCAGACATGGATGGGGACAGGGAGGACTCCACGAAGTGGAGGGGAGACGCAGGGTCCAGCATCCAGACGAGGAGGGGGGATTGAAAAAGGGGAGACACAGTGGAGCTGCAGGTTGGAGAGAGGAGCTCTAACCAAGGTGGGGGCCCACTGCCCTGATCCAGACTGAGACAGACTCGAGACAGCGATGGGAGTAAGGTCTGGGTCAGGATTCTGAGCGGGTGGGGGTGGGGGGCTTTAGCAGAGATGGGTAAAGGGGAGGGGGGCGGAAAAGGGACTCACCGGAGATGAAGGGGGCCTCGACCCCGGGCTTGGAAGTTCCCAAAGAGAAGGGAGTGGGTAGGTGCTGAACGAACTCAGTTCGGGCGGGGGAGAATTCAGCAGAGATGGACTAGGGGAGAGCCCCGCGTCCGGGCCGGTGCGGAAACTCGGGACCGCGCCGGGAGGATTCGGTGCGGGACCAGGTTGGGGTCTGGGGCCGAGCACTCACCTGGGCGCCGTCAGCAGCAGGAGCGGGGGCCGGCGCGGGCGGAGGCGGCCACGGGGCGCAAGTTTGCCATCCCTAAGGCGGGGGCCTGGCCGGGCGCGGGGCAGCTCGCGGCAGCCGCGCGCAGGGCCGAGGCTCCCGCTCCGCGGAGCGGCGGGTGCAGAAAAGGCGCCGCGGAGCAGCGCGGGGCGGGCGCCGGGCCGGGCGCGGGCTCCTGCCGCCGCCTCCTCGCCGCGCCGCCCCCCGCGCCTCTCTCCCCCGCCCCGAGCACCGCCCGCGCCGCGCGCTGCCTCCTATTCGCGGGCGGCGGCCGCAGCCCCGGGCTCTGGGAGCCGGCGCCGCATCCTCCTAGGTCTCCGAGCGCCGCCGCCGCCGCCGCCAAACCGGGCTCCACCAGCCGCTCCGGCCGCTGCCCGCAGCGCGCGCCGGGCCAAGTGACGGCCGAGGCGGGACGCGGCGCCTGCGCGGGCCGGGCCCGGGAGGGGGCGCGCGCCGGGCCGGGCGCGAGGAGCCGCGGGAGAAGGGGCGGGGGGCGGGGGCGACGCGCGCCGCCTCCTGTTAAAGGGGGAGCAGCGCCAGCCGAGCCAAGCGCGCCCTCCCCCTCCCCGCCCTGAGCCCCAGGCGCCGGCGCGGGAGAAGTCCCGGGTAAGCCCCCGCCCTGCCCGCGGCCTCCTGGACCGCAGGATGAGGCGATCCGCGATGCCCCTCCAGCGATACCCGAGGCCGGAAGCATCTTACACAGCCAGGGTCTCCCCAGCCCTGGGGGCTGAAGCATTTGCTCCCCCTCCCCGCTGTGCATTGCAAATTGTATATCCCTGTGCATGCAGGTGCCACTGAGGTGCGCCGAACTTTGCATGTGCTTACGCATACAGGTGCCCTGTGTGTGCGCTGCAATGTTGCCTGGCTCTGTGCATGCAACTGCTACACACATGCATGGTGTGTTAACATGTGCTCAGGTCCTGAATACATGTTGCTTGTTCCTGTGGGTAGGAATGCTATATGTTTGCAAATGCCACATATGTGCTCAGCGCTGTGGGTCACTTGTACGTAGGAGCCACATCCGTACACTGCAGTGTGGTATGTTTGGTGCATATTCTGGTGTAAACTCTGCAATGTTGCATGTCTCTAGGCACGGGGATGCTACACGTGTGCAATGTATTACATGTTTTCCTGAGTGCCTGTCTATTCCCACAAGTGCCTCTCCCTGTGCCAGGGGCGCCCCCATGTTGCATCTGCTTTGAGTAGAAGCAGCAGAAATGTACAGACCCGCCCCCTCCCCATCCTGGCACTGTGCCCAGGGACAGTGGGGTGGGGCCAGAGCCCACATGGTTCAAGCAGTACCCAGGGAGATGCCATGGCTCCGGGCCCTGGTCCGGTTTTGTGGCCTGGGCATGTTGCCACCAGGAAGGTGGGCAGACCAGGGACACACCACGTCGGCCAAAGACAAGTAGGTTAATCAGATGGCTGTGGTCACAGGAGGAGCCAGCAGGGGGCAGCTTTGAGTGAGGGTGGGATGGTTTCAGGAGCCCTACTTTTTGAAGGTTCTCTGGCCAGGAGGGGGCCGAACCTGGGGGCAAGGAAGTCCCCAGTCCAGCATTCCCAGCCCCACCTCTCCATGAAAGCACCTTGAGTTGTGTCACCCCGGAGACCAGGGCAGGATGGGGAGACTTCACCTCTCCGGAGGAGCGATACCAGGAAAAGGAAGAGAGAAGAGCCCCTGCTCCCTCCCCCGACCCTCCCCACTCCAGCAGTCGCTGTGACATTTGCTGTGAGTGATTGTGAGAGATTATCGACTTTAATGGAAGGAGGTAATAAGGGGTGATGAAGGATTCTCACCCGTCACCTTAAGGGAATTTATGAGGCTATATGAGCAGGGAGGAGGGCTGGCACCTTTCCTTTCCCAGCAGGAGCCCAAGGAGGCCTGTGCCTTGGGCCTAGCACAGGCAGGCAGGGCTCCTGGGTTCTTGCTGGGCACCCTCAAACACACTCTGGGTCTCTGAGTTTGGAGGCTCAGCCACTGCTATGAAAGCCAAGCCACGCAGGCCTTGCTATCTCCATGGTGTGTTGAGAGCCACCCCACTGCAGTGGGAGATCCTGGGCCTCCTTACTTGGGCACTGTGAGGGGGCAATGGGGTTGCTGAAGTTGAGGCCTTAAGAAGGTGGGCCAAGGTGGGGAAAGTGGTAGGGACGTGAGGTTGTAAGGATGTAAGGACAGGCCCTCAGAAGCCTCTAGGACCCTGTCTTCCAGAGCTCCAGCCCCTTCCACTCCGACAGGGAGCCTGCCTCCCTCTTTATGAATATTCATGATATTAGCATACTAGAGACCCAGAGCCCAGAGAAACCTCAGGTCTCTTGCAGATGTGATGCAGCTGGATCCCTGAGGCCCTCCCCCTCCCCCCAGGATCCAGCTGGGTGCAGGGTAATCGAAGGGGCTGGCTCCAGATAGACAGCAGCGTTTTGTCTGTTTCTCTGTTCCTTGGTAGCCCTGTGACTTCTTGATCCCATTCATTCAGCCACAAAAATGTATGCCCTAGGAAAGACAGACAAAGTGAGGGACTGACAGAGATGGTACCCCATCCCTAGGGGCTCACTAGGGCAGGGTGGGGAGGTCAGCAAGGCAGGAAGGGCTGTGGGAGCTGGGTGGAGAGAGCAGGACCTCCCAGCGGTTATGCAAAAGCAGGCTAGACTAGGGCAAACCTCTGGAAGGCTCTCCCGGAGGTGCCTGCCTGCATCAGGGTTTCCCTACCTCCTTTCCCAGGAGCCCCTGCCCTCCCAGACTCACTCTGGTGATAATGCCGCCCGGGAGGACTTGGAGTAATTACAAATCGTTTCCATATTCAAATCCAGCTGGTTGAAGAGAAATTACTTCTCTGACAGCCCAGGCGGGGGTGGGAAGAACAAGTCTTAGCCCCAGGAGGGGCCTCCAGGGAGCCTGGGGCTGAGACTGGACCAGGAAAGGGGCACCAGCCAGAGCACAGAGGACAGAGTGAGGGAACACCCCCCAGCTCCCCCCAGCACACACAGACTGGGCAAAGGACAATGACCCCAGCCCTTTAGCCCCATTGGGGCTCCCTCTGGAACCTCTGATGGGATGGAGGGGACCAATCCCACATGGGCAACTAACAGATAGCCTCTCTACCCAGCTGTCACACTGCCATGCTGGGTGACCTTGAGAAAGTCCCTTCAGCTCTCTGGACCTCTGTTCCCTTATCTGTGAAATGGTATAAATGACCTCACCTGGGCTCCAGTAAGATAAAATTCATGGATTAATAAGAGCTATGCCTCTGAAAGGGGCATTTTTAAATAATTATTTTATTACCAATTAACTCGTATTTTTGTTAACAGTAACAACCACCAGTGGCCCAGCCAGGAGGCAGCAGAGCCCTCAGTGGGACAGCTCAGGAGAGGATGGTGGGTCAAGGAGGGTAGCAACCTGGGTCTCAACCGCCTGGCCTCAGCCCTGCCTCCCGCTGGGCCGGCCACCGCTATGCTTCATTGCCTTTTAAACAGATGAGAAAATGTTCTTCTTCCCTTCCCAATGATTTATTTGGCCCAGAGCCTGAGCAGGTTTCCTCCTAGCCGGTGGGATCTAGGAGCACCCCTCCCTCTGCCCCTGCCCTCCATTGCCACTCAGCCAGGCACCCACAGCAACCCACAGCTCTGGGTACCAAGGTCTCCTCCTAGTCCCCCACCCGTACCCCAGACACCTATCAGGAGTTCATAACATGTCTGCAAAGACATCCAAATCCATGTGACAGTCTTCTACCAGGGTCGGTCCCAGAGCTCATATGACAAATACCTCACTGCTCTGGATGTCATAGATCGTGGAGGGGTATCCTGGAAAAGGTGGACTGGCCCTCTCTGCCTGCGGGAAGTCCTGCATGTCTAGCTTCCATCCTTCCTGCTGCAGATGCCAGATGGGTCAGGATATTTGTCATTTTCTTGGTGCTGTAGATTAGGGAGAGAAGGGAGGATTTGTTGCCCCCTAGCAGGATCTTCCCAGGTCAGTGCCTGCTTTGTGTGCAGCCCTCTGGGCAGTACCTGCATTCTCTGGCCCCAGGCCCCTGGGACAGAGGGCGGAGAAGACCTTGAGGGTCTCGGGTGATCTTCACATACATGTCTTATACTGAAGGGTACACACAAGAACCTGGCACCAAGAAGGTGTCTGCGCTTACTCATTCAAAAAATATTTATTGAGTGTTTACTGTGTTCTAGGCCCTGGGATCCAGGCCTGATGTTGCTTCTACCTCCCAAAATATTCCAAATATATTCACTCTTCACATCCCCACTGCCAACACGAGAGTCCAAGCCACCATCATCTGGGGCCTGGACTCTCCCTTATTTAGTCTCCAGGCTCTGACTTCTACCTCCCACCCAATCCATTCCCTGGAGCCCACCGAGCCATCTTTTTAACACATAAATCAGAGCACCTCTTCTTAAGCCCTCCAATGGCTTCCCACTGCACTTAGCACTGTGACCTTCCAGGCCCTGCATGATCTGGCCCTCACCAGCCTCTCCAGAGCCATCTCCACTCCCCCCCACACACACTATGCTCGAGTAACACAGATCTCCTGGCTGTTCTTGGAAAACTCCAAACCTTTCTTCCTCCCACATTTCCCATGGCTGACTCCTTATCATTAGGAAGGTGTCAGTTCCAACCTCACCTCCTCTAGGAGGCCTCCCTTGATTACACTTCTAAAGCAGCCCTACCCACTGCAGTAGCTCCATCCCATGGCCTTAGTGTATTTCTTTCATAGCACTCATTATGCAGAAAATAAGTTGTCTATTTACACACATGTCATCTGTTTCCCCCACTGGACTATGAATTCTGTAAAGGCAGAGACCTTGTCCATTCATTCACAGTTGGATCCCCTGGCAAGAAGCACTATTCCAGGTACATGGTAGATACTCAATAAATAGTTGTTGAGTGAATGAATGGTGAAAGGGCAAGTGAAGAGCCTGCCCTCACGGAGCTTCCAGTCGTGATCCTTGATCAGTGTTTGTCCAATAAAACAATGTTTTACAGTTTCCCATGGGATGACCCCGAAAACGTTCAGGCCCTGAGATCACACAGATTTGGACTTCTGCCTCTGTCCTTCACTGGTTGTGTGACCTTGGACAGGTCGCTTATGTTCTCCAAGCCTCAGTTTTCTCTTCTGTAAAATGGAAATAACGATCCCAACCTAGCAGAGTTGACGTGAGTCACATGAAATGATAAAAGTGAAGTGCCTCACACAGTGCCAAGCCCTGGGAGGTGTCATCTGCATGAATGTGGGCCCCTTTCAGACTTACTCAGGGCTGCAGGCTGTTCCAGGGTCTGGGGACATGGAAATGACTAAGAATGGGGCCCTGACCTTGAGGTCTTCCCAGTCCCCAGCCCGCCCGCCGCCCCCCGACCCCCACCCCCAGGAAGAGAGGCATACCATGGGAGTTCTTATCTGCTGCGATCATGGCAGCGAAGGAGGCAGCCAGAGCCACGGGATGCCCAGGACAGTGTGATCCCTGCAGAGCTACTGAATCGGGACCCATTTCTCTGCAGCTCCTCCTCTCCTTATTTGGAAGCCCTCTTCCTTTTCTGCCCCCCCGCCTGTGTAAACACACACACACCCCAAACATGCATGTCCAGACAAACCCATATCCACACGTTTACACGGTCGCTGGCCCACAGACACAGACATTTGACTGGGATACACAGGTATATAAATAACCACATACACCCAACCCCTTCAGTTTTCTGATCCACTGGGGACCTCTCTGGCTTATCCATCAGTCCTGTTACCCCCTGCTCTAGGCTGAGGTCAGACACAATCCCTCCGGGATGACAGGAGACGGCCCAGCACTCCCCATGGCAAATTCTCTCCGAGGTCTAACCACACGATCCTGCTGCGGGCCTTAAAGGCAAGGAGCCCTGGCAGCCACTCCAGACACCTAGAAATGACAGCCCCACACCCTGTATGCATCCCCCCAGGCTGGTGGACATTCAGGGGTGCAGAAGGGGCAGGGGTGCCTGAGAAGAGCTGTTCCCAGCTTCCTTCCCCCGGTGGAGGGAGAAGGGGAATCCTGAGGGAGGGCCTGGGACACTGGGCAGGCATGGGGCACACTGGCAGTGGGGGGCCAGTGTGATCCCACCTTTGGGACATCCCACCTTTGGGACATCCCACGTTCTCACCCCTGGGCTTTGTGCCACCTGGATCCTGCTGCACTGGGCTTGTGCCAAGCCAGCCACCATGAGCATAGCCAGCAGGGGTAGGGGTGACCTAAAGGTCTAGAGTGACCTGCTCATGTTTTGAGCCCCTCTGTGGGCCAGACATTGTTCTAGCTGCTTTTAGCTTGTCACAATTAACCCTCAGAACAACCCCTTAAATTGGTATGGTCACCCCGATTTCACAGCTGAGGAAACTGTGGCTTAGAGAGAGGGCCCATACCTCCCCCCATTCACGAAGGCCTTGCCTTACCCCTGCCTCATCCTCATCCTCCTTGCCACCCTCTGAAGGACAGACCAAGCGTCACCTGTGGACAATAATTTATTTCAGGATTAGGGCTGATCTTCCAGACCAGCTCCTTCGGGGTGAGAGATTTGAGGACCTCTGACTCCCAGGCTCGGTCCCTGTGAGGAGAGGCTGAGGGCTGGACACCCAGATTTGGGGGAGGCAGCGAGAGTTGCTGAGGGTATTGGGAAGGACATTGCACAGGACCACTGACACCTACACACCTCCCTGGCAGGCACAACCACACTGCACTGACACCACCGCCGGCTGACACACCCCAGGAGGACATCCGTCTTGCTTGAACATACACCACCTCATGCTGGCAGTAAAGCAATCACTGCCGGGCCTTCTGTCTCACTGCCAACCCCGGCACAACTCTGATCTCTGGGGGTCCGGACTTGGGGGCGAGGCCTGTGGATGGGGGGCCGCGGGGGAAGGCTCCTGAGTGTTGTGGTTGGAGGGGAGAGGCCTGGGGTGCGTTCCCGAGCCAGTGTTCTGCATGTCAGAGTGGGAGTGAGTGGGGCTGAGCTCGGGTACACGTGTGGGTGGTTGTGTGCGTCAATGCGTGGGGGGAGACTCTGTGTGTGTCTATGGTATGCCTGTGCGCAGGTTTTCTGTGTGTCTGCCTAGGCCTTGTACGTCAGAAGCCTGGGCCTAGCTCCGGGGATCTCTGCTGTGTGTGTGTGTGTGTGTGTCTTTGTAAGCAGGGTGTGTGGTATTTCATGCATTTCTTTTTCTGTTTGTGTGTATGTATAGTGTACACGCGTGTGTGATGACGGGGTTTGTGCACCCCCCCAGTGTCTGGGTGAAGGTGGGGTGTTGACAGGGCAGTGTTTGTATGTTGTTGGAATTTGCCTGCAACCAGTGTGTCATGTTTGTGTTCAGTGTGTGTTTGACCCTGTGTGTATGCGTGAGTGTCTGTGCCTTTGAGTGGGGTGTGAGTCAGGGTGTATGCCATTTGCAGGCCTGCGTGTGACTATGTCTCTGTGTGTCAGCAGACAGTATATGTCTGTGCCAGCCTGTGGTGTGTGTCCCTGTGTGTGCTTGGGGGTGTCGGTAGGCCTTCAAGTTGGGAGGGGAAGGCCATGTGTGATCCTATTTGGTGTGTGTCTTTGGGTGGTTGTGGGCCCCGGTGTTATAGACATGTGCCTAGATGAGAGGTGTGGATTAGTGTGTTGTGTATGTCTGCAGATCTGTACGTGTGACATTGTGATTCTTGTCTTTCCAGACTTTTTGAACTAAGGCTTCCCAGGAAGCTTCCCCAGGCTGAGACCTTAGCCATTCTGTCCACTCCCAACCAGCTTGGCCAGCTGTGCACTTGCCTCGGAGAGGGGAGCGCTCCTGAGGGAACCCAGGGAACCCGGAAACTGTGGTCCACCGGGTCAAGGTCACATAGCGGGAGGCACAGGGGCTCCTTCTCCTGCGGTGCCCGGCACCCCTCCCCTCTTACAAAGGGCCCTACCACCGAGGCCGCCGAGCGCCCCGCGCCCCGCCTAGGTCTCCCCTGAAATGAATTTTAATTTCCGCTCGGGGCGGGCGGGTAATGAGGCCCAGCCGGCGACGCGGCGGCGCCGGGGTGCAGGGGTGCGGGAGTGCTGGGGTGCGGGGCCCGCGGGCGGCGGGCGGAAGGGAGCGCCGATTTGAATTTCAAAGGCAGCTGGGGCCCAAGTGCGTCTGCGTTGTGCGATGGTGTGTGCGCGCGGCGCTGGTGTGTCTGCTAATGCGCGCCTGCGTGTGTCGCGTGTCTGGGTGAACGTGTTTTGCGCCCGTGCCTCTGTGAGGCCGTGTGCGAGCCCTTGCGTGGGCTGCGAGTGAGTGTCAGTGAGCCGGAGCGTTCGGGGGTCTCTGTCACTGTTTGAAAGTCCCCGGGGAGCGTGTCAGTTCCTCTGTGCGCGCTCGTGGGCAGGCGTTTGCCTCTGCGAGTGTGTATTTTTAGGACGAGTCTGGACAAGCGTGTCTGTGTCTGTGAGTGTCCGTGTTCAGGTCCCGCGTGTGTCTGCGAGTGTGTCAGTGCATTTGGGTGCTCGCTGTCGCTGTCCCTGAATGGACGTCTGCAGGGCTGTGAGGGTGTGTCAGTGTGTCTGTGCGCACGTGTGGACGAGCGTTTGCATCTGGGAGTCTGTGCGGTATATTTGTAGGAACGAGTATGGATGCGCGTGTCCGTCTTTGCGTGTCTGCCTCCCAGCCCCTGCGTGAGTCCTCGAGTGTGTCCGTGTGCGTTTGTGTGCTTGGATGTCTGTCTCATGGCGTGTTTCTGCAAGTGTCTGCGCCTGCGGGTGTAGGTGTGTCTGTGCGAGTGTGCGGCTGCCCGGATGGGTGAACGTGAGCGTGCGGTCGGGGCACGGCGCACCGGAACGCGGGGTGGGGGCCGGGAAGCAGGCCTGCGCCCCTACTGCCACCCAGCGCTGTGCGTCTCTGCGCCGCCGCTGGTCTTCTCTGGGCGCCCGCAGGGGGCTGAGCAACCGGCCCTCTCCTCACAGAGACACGGGGCCAAGCGGGGGGCGAGCTGGCCCGCAGCCAACCCAGGGCACCCCCTCCCCCGCCTCCGCCCCTCCCCCTGCGGCGCTCAATGGGCTCTTGGAGGCAATGGCCGGAGAGGATGGGCCATTAGCCAGAGGGCGGGAGCGGCGCCCATTTCACGCTCTCGCTCTTCTCAGGGCGTGGGAGCAGCTCATCCGTCTTGGGCAATGGGCCTGCGCGGCTGGGAGATCTCCGTCCTGCGGCTGCTCTGGAGACTCAAGCCAGAGCAGCAAGGCCTGCCGGGTCCCCAGGGAGCGCCGTCTCCTAACAGGCACATGCACACATGAGGCCCAACTCAGACACACCTGGGCAATGCCCAAGCACACCTAACACACACAGGAGTGTGGGACACACCCTTGACACTGGGCTCAGGGGGCAGGCCCACTGGTGCACACCTAGGAATGCACACACTTGTACACACACCAATCCAGAGACACAGGCAAGTTCATGTGCACAGCTTACATTCACTCGAACGACCTCACTCCTCCCTGGGTTTGGGACCCTGTGGGGCGAAGAGGGCTGAGGCTCAGAAGTCCTAGAGAAAAGGGGCAGCCTGAGTCACTCTGTGTTCCCTGTGCTCTGGCAGGCCCTGGGTTGGGCCCCGAAAGGGATGGTTCACCCTGCATCCTATCTCCCAGAAGCTGGGGGTGGGGGGCGCAGAGACCCCAAATCCAGTTATTCCCAGTCATTCTCATAGTGTGTCATCCCACAGCCAGAGGCAGGCAAGAGCCAGGGGCTACCGCCTCCCCGGTGCTCCCCAGGGCCTGGCTGGGCACAGAGAGGTGATGTCAGGATGTTCAAAGGACAAGAAAAAAGGAAGTAGGGATGGGATGATGGTTTCAGATCCTCCTCCCCGGCCAGATTGGGAGCATTTTGAGAAGGAGTGGGGGCTGACTCCCAGCAAGGCTCAGCAAGGGGCCTGGTATCAAGAGGCTGCTCCAGAAACACTGCGGACTGAATGAAGGAGAGAAGGAAATGAGTCCAGGAACGCGGAGGATCACCCAATGGCTGAGGGGGTAGCACAGAGGCAGAGAGTGTAGTGTATCCAGTCTCTGGGCATGGCTCTCTGCCTGTGTGTGTGTGTGTGTGTGTGTGTGTGTCTGTGTGTGTGTGCATGTGAGTGTGTGTGTGCACGTGTGTGGTTACATCTGGGGGAGCACATGTGAGGCTGGGGGTCAGGCTGGATATACATCACTAAGAGACTTGTAGGCGAAACCAGAGGTAGGTTTTACTCTGAAAGCAGCAGCTCTATGAAGGGTTGCGCACAAGAAAGAGTCATAGTGAAGTTTGTTTAAGGAAAGACAACTGGGGCAACTGGAAGGTGGATCTGAGGGATTGGAGAAGGGGACTGGTTAGAGGCTCATTTGTTCGTTCATTCATTCATTCGATAGATATTTATCGAGAGCTTACTAAAAGTGTCGGGCACTGAGTAAGTGAAATGGATACCATCAAGGACCTCAAGGAACTTCTAGAACCTGACTACATAACTCCTGTACTTCTGAAGAGTTTACCTTCTAGTAGGGGAGGGGAGGCAGACGTAAAAGCATAAAAATTCATGGAATGCTAGTGTTGATATGTACAAAGAAGGAAAATAGTGTCGAGTAGGGAGGCAGGAGTGATAGCGGAGCACGGGGTGGGGTCCTTTAGGTAAGGGGGTCGGGGAAGGTGTCTCTGAGAAGGTGACATCTGGGCAGAGACCTGAAGGAGGAGAGGGATATTTGGAGGAAGAGCTGTCCAAATAAGGGAAATTGCCAGTGCAAAGGCCCTGAGGGGGAGTGTGCCATTTACTCAGATGGGGAAAGACTTGTGGGAAGTCGATGATTTCTATTTTGGACATGCTGCACTGAGGTGCCTTCAGGACATCCAGGGACAGTGACCAGGAAACAGGAGAGATTTGGGGAAAGATAGGGATGAGAGAATGGAACCTTGGGAAGGGATATAGTAGGAGAGATTAAGGATAGACTGCAGGGAAAGGATGGGGAGCAGCCTGAGGAGTGAGAGTCAGTTTTGGGGAGACTGGCTGCTAGGGATGGGGAGTTAGGGGTGGGGACCATTTGACTAAAATGGCATCTCCAGGATGGTCCTGGTACTGGCTGCCCCTCCTCTCACTCCTGCCTGGGCCCGTAGCATCTCCTCATTTGCCAAACTACCCTCCTGCCTGGGAGAAAGCAAGGGAAACAGGCTGGGATGTTGAAAGGAGCCCCTTTCAAAATGACCTCCTGTGGTCCCTGGACTCCCTCGGCCCCCATCCTGGCCATCAGAGCCAACCTATGCACCGTTAGTGCTTCCTTCCTCTCACGTGAGGCTGAATCCTCAAGTAACTCTGTACCCCCCTCAGCTGTTATCTGTCCTGGGGAGTGGGAGAGCCTGGACCGAGAGTCTGGAGGGCCGAAGACCTTCTAGATGGCCTCTGAGCCTCAGTTTCCCCTTGTGTTGGGATTTGGAGAGACAACATCATAGCAGGACCTTCCAGTCCTGATGTGATCACAATCTCTGAGGCTCTTTTGTCACATTTCAGATGGTTTCAGTGGTGTGCTGGTAACCGTTCCACAACGGGCTCTGGGTAGCGAGGGGGGATGTGAAGCCTTGATTTGTAACCTTTGCCAATTTCCATGGTGTAAATCCTCCCATGATGACCAGCTTAAGCTACCAAAGTGAAGTCAACTGGCCGGCAAAATTCCTAAACATTTAACAATCGGCTCTCACAGGCTGCTATGAGCTGGCTCCAACACCCTTGCCAGAGCCTTCCCAGAGAGACGGAAGAGGCAAAAAGCCTGGGGTGGAAGTTGGGGGATCTGCCCAGAGGTGCAGAAGGAGGAAAGCCGGGCTTCCTGGCCTCCCATCCTCCCTCTCAATGCCCAAGTGATCCCCAGAGAGAGGCTCAGAGCCTCTGGTTTGTCCTCTTTGCTCCTCTGACTTTAACCATTTGACATCCTTCCTAGGCTTTCCGCTCACTGCATTTCCTGCTCAAAAAGCCGGCTGGTACCCACAGCCTCCCCCACCTTCCCAGCCTTCCCCCCTGAGGGTCTCCTTTATTTAGAAACAGGGCCTTGCCACCCTACCCACAACCAGACCACAGCTGTAGTCACTGCGAACGGGGGACCTGGATGTCTGGCCCAGCTCTGCCACCAGCTCCCAGGAGGTTCCTCCCCGTGCCTGTCCTCAGTTTCCCCATCTGTAAGATAGGCAGCAACTGCTGGCATCTCCAAAGGCCCTCTCAACTGTGAGATTCTGCCATTCCTATGGTTCTTTCTCAGCCCTGATGGCAGCTCAGGGCCTCCTCTCTCAGACACATTTCCCTAGCCTCCTAGACCCCCCTGCTCCAGCGGCCCCCCACCGCCCCTGCCTCCCCAGGCTCCCCGATAAGGGGCCCAACTAATTACATTAGGATTTCATACCAATTAGCAAACAATTACACGGGCAAATTGGTGCCTAATTTGGAGCAGTAATGACAGCTCCACTGGCCAAGACAAGATAGCTGCAGACAAGACCATTCACCTGGCCTGGCCCTGTCCGAGCCCCTGGAGGGTGGGAGCTGGCTTCTGCCCTGACTTGGGCCAAAGTCTGCAGTTCTCCTTTAAGGATCTTTAAGCTACTGTTTATGCAGACGATACGGTCTGCCCAGGCCTTTGCTAAGAGAAGGGTATTGAAGAAAGCCAAGGAAGGTGGGCTGTGAGGACAGAGGGGAGCTGAGGCAGACGGGGTTGGTTCCCTGAGGAGGAGGGGAGGCAGGGAGGAGGGAAGACACTGCCAGGGGGGTGGCAGGGTGGGGGGGGTATCGGTAATTAATGTAAATTAAGGCTTGAATGCTGGAATGGGTCATGTGAGCTCAGGACTAACTGAGAAACCACTGGCTCAGAGCACAGGATGGTGGGGGGAGCTGACGTCTCAGAGGAAGGTAGGGCCAGACTGGGAATTTAAATATCCTCCTGGAGGCCTTGGGAGGCAGTGGGGGCTCAGGGTGGGAGGAGGAGACAGTGCTGAGACTCACCTTGGGCTCCTGACCTTGGATCACCAGCAACCACCCATCCCACCTACAGCTGCTATGGGATCCCATCTAGTCTCCCCTCTTCACATCTCTGTAACCCTCTGCCCTTATTCAGGACCACAGAGACCATAGCAGCAGGTGCCAGTCCTGTCCCCCACCCCCATCCATATTTTCCCCAAGTGGTCACCCAAAGGAACAAACCCAACCATATTCCTCCTTTAAACCCTCATGGCTCCCCAGTGCTCTCAGGATAAAGTTCAGACTCCCCACCTCAGCAGACATTGCCCTTCACCATTTGGCCCCGGAAGACCTCCCAGCTTTCCCTGTCTTTCCCGCCTCCACATCCACCCTGTGTCCTAGGAACCAGACCCCATTTCTTGATGGTGCCAGGCTCTTTCTCACCTTCCAGCCTTTGACCATGCTGTTCCCTCTGCATGGAATGCTCTTCTTATAAGTGAGTGCATCCTTCCAGGCCCCCTCCTCTGCCTCCCAGGTCCCTCCAGGGAGCACCAACTCTTCTCCCCTCTGGGCTCCCCTGGTAACCTCCTCTTCTGTGGGACTGTGCACTTGGCATCCGAGCTGTTGGTCTCAGCGTCTGCCTGTCCCACTGGACTCGGAGCTGCTCGTGGGCGTGGTCTGCAGCAGACTTACTGTGTCACCTTCATCCGGTCCCAAAAGTGAACAGAGAAGACAAAGGGATAGGATAAAAACATTTTCCCCTGAGGATAGTGGAGAAACTGAGGCAGGGAACCAGAGACGTGTTCATGAATCTGGTGGATGCTGCACTTAGAAAAGAAAGCTGGGTCAGCTGTCAGCCCTCTGCTCCTTGGAGCCAAGCCCCGCCCCCATCCCTCCAGGTTTTATTCCTGAACACCCTCATAAATCTCAGAGCACCTCACTTCAACCCACTCTCACCCAGGTGTTTTCATCTCTGCTTTCAACAAATTAGACAAAGAAAGTGCTTACTAAGCTAAGGATACCAAACAACAAAACAAGACAGTTTTCACGAGAACAACGGCACAGCAAACTGAACTGCAGCCTGAAGGACTGTGGGCAGACTCAAGGAGGAACCTTCTGACCACCAGGGCTTAGCTCCTAAAATGATCCCTAAAGGGAAGGCCAAGGGGGAAGCGGGGGGGGCCTTGGCCCATATCAGGGAGACAGAGCAGAACTTCCCGAGGCGGGGGGTGACCTAGCTAACTTTCCTGGGAGCTTGGTTCTCACTTGGGGGGCTGCCACTCCATCTCAAGGCCCATCACTCATGTTAATTACTGAGAAAAAGCCGATTTCTCCTCATTTCCAGACTCCAAATGACAGTATCATTAGGCTGGTAATGTGCAGAGAAATTGTGCGTGTCTGTCTTGGAACATGTCCTGAGCATCTCCAAGATGCTCCCTGTGGTAGAGGGCCAATCTTGGGAAGAGATGCTGTGCCACCAGGACAGCGGTGCTCTCCCTCTCTGTTCAGTGGGCACCAATAATGGTGATTAAACCATATCAGGCATGGTAAGAGCCCACAACACACCACCTTGCCAGGTGTGAACAGAGTCAGCAGTTCCCCTCTTGGATTTACACAAGGGCGCAATCCCCTTGTCTTAGCTGATCTTGAAGTTGGGCCTGTCTGCTGCCATGGCCCATGCCAGTCCTGCCCAGACCCTCTGCTCTATGCTCCCTGCCCACCTCTGGACCAGGAGGGGTCTGGCACCATCTCTGGGAGGAGGGACTTGCCTATTGCTGTACCTTCTCTCCTCCCTCAGGAAAGCCAGTATCTGGAAGGTGAGCAGACCTCAAACAGCAGCCAGTGCTCACAGCCCTTTCCGTGCCTCCTCCCTGTTCATCATGTGAAGGTGTGTGCCTGCACATCCATTCAGACCCACTTAACATATGAGGAAACTGAGGCCCACACAGGTCAAATGATTTGCCCAAGTTCAAGTCTCAGAGCTAAGCCTGACCCCAGGTCTGCCCAATGTCCAAGCTCAGGCAGAAGACACCTTCAGATCAACCCATCCAGTACTCTGAGAACATGTCCTCTGTCCCTGCTCCTGACAGAGAGAATTGGACCCAAACAGGTTCTGCCCTCAAGAGCTGAGGTTGGTGACGGAGAGGCAGGATGTAAAAACATAATTATAGCTCGGCGTGATCTGTGCCTGACACAAAAGAGGAGATACAAAAGGTTTATCCTCACCGGCAATCAAAGACATGCAAATTAAAACAACAATACGATGCCGTTTTACCTACTGAAATTAATACAGTTTGTTTTTTGAAGACAGCGCTGAGTGTTGGTGAGAAGCGAAATCTGGGGCGCTCTCAGACTCTGTTGATGGAGGGGTAAATGAGAACAACTCTTCTGGAAGCCCACTCGGCCGTGGTGTCAAGAGCTTTAAAAGTACACAGACCCCTTGGTCCCGTGAACCTACTTTTAGGAAATCAATCCAAGAAATGACCAAAGATGTTGGGAAAAAACCACGTGTAAGGATGCTTATTGCCATTATTTATAACTGTGAAAAATCACAACCAACATAAATGTCTAGCAATAGAGGGTTGGCTAAATAAATTATCATATATCCATATATAAGAATATTATGCCACCACTAAAGGTCACGTTCTTGAAGAGTTTTTAATTACCTGGGAAAATGCTCACTATATAATGATACATGAAACAAAGCAAAAAACAAACTGTACATATAGGATGTCCTTAATTTTAGAAGGAAAATATTTAATCCATTCATTTAAAGAAAGTCCAAAAGGAAATAAATGGAGAGTTAATCTGAGAGGATTATGGGTGATTTTTTGTTTCAATTAACACTTTTGTGTTTCTTCTAAATCTTGTACAAATTTTGGGCGAAAAAAGTCATTAGAAATACATGGAATGTGTGTGTGTATGTCATGAGAACACAGAGGCTCCTAACCCAGCCTGGGGGCAGTCAGGGAAGGCTTCCTGGTGGAGGTGATGCCTATGCTGAGTCTCAGAATGAGTAAACTTTATCCAGAGGAGGGAAGATTAGTTCAAGACTAGGAAACAGTACGTGAAAAGGCACAGAGGTAAGAGACAGAACTTGATCTCTTCTGGAAACTCTTAGTAGCTTGTGTGGCTGGATGAAGGGGCAACAGGTAAACCCAGGCGGTGAGCAGAGCAGACTGGAAGATGAGGCTGAGGAGCTGGTGCTTTGCCCTGAGAATAAAGCCGAGTCTTGGTGGTCCTAAGCAGGGGATGTAACAGGATCCAAGCTGTGTTTAGAAAGATCTTCCTGGGCACAGAATGGAGAGGGGATGGGGCGTGGGAGATAGGGGGAGGCGAGATGTGGAACTTGGAAGACGGGGCAGAGCTGTTAGGAGACTGTTGCCCTGTCGGGGTGGCGAGGGGGCTGGCCCGGGCTGGGTACTGGTGGCAGAGAAGAAGAGTGGAGGGACCACCGGAGCAGTGATTATGAAACTTGACGGGACTCGGTGATTAATTGGAGCGGGGAGGCTGCGCGGGGGAGGGGGGGCTCTGCCTCTGAGAGTGCCTGTCCTGTCGTGCGCGCACACACAGGCACGCGCTTGGAGATTTCCACTGCACAGTTGCAGGCATGGCTTTCTCCCCCATTTCCCCCAGAGGGGCAGATTTGGGGCTTACTTGATATTTGGCTGCAGACCCTGGAAGAAGCTGACCTTGGCCCGGTCACCACACCCTCTGGCTCACCCTGGGCACTCCGTGCCTCTGTACTCCCAGCCCACAGCCCCGGAAAGTGGGGGTGGGCAGGGTTAAGGGAAAGCCCACAGGGATGGGTTGGGGGACGTGGGCAGGAGCAGGCACAGAAAGGCCACAGCTGGGTCTTCTCTCAGGACACCGATACACACTGTCACACATATGGACCTGGATCCAGAGAGAGAGCATAGCCATCCACGGGGATTCTGAGAGTCAAGTCACAAGCAGAGATGAACACAGAGACACAGCCTGACGTAGGCTGTCAGACACAGGCCCTCCCCACACACAGTCACACACCCACAGTCAGGCAGCCTCCGAAACAGTCAGCCCCTGACGGGTCTCACACTCAGGCCATTGTGCTCAGCTGGAGCCCCCAGGGTCCTCTAGGCTGCTCCACCCCCAGCCCCACACCCCCTCCTCCCTCCCCAGGAGGATGGGACAGAGGGCTGGCAGAGGGACCAGCAGCCAAACGGGGCAGCCCAGCCGGGAGGGAGGGCTCTGAGAAGGGGTTGCCAAGGCAACAGGCTCCTGCAGAACCAACCAGGGGCTTAGATTCTCGACTCTTATTTTTAGAAGTTGGGCCTGGGCTGGTTGGGGCAGCCAGCAGCCCCGGGCTCCCCCAGGCAGTGCCTGAGGGCATGGATGCCAGCCTCAACCCCCCCTAGGGGGTTCTGGTGGGCACTGCCCAGCCTGAGTCTTCTTCCACACACCCCCAGCCGCCTTCCTCAGAGTCATGCCCTAGGCAGGATTTTCTACTCCCTTCTGTCTTCACGCAGACCCAGGGTCCTACCAGCACTATCCTCCACCCTCCAGGCCCCAGGAATGGACACACAGCCTGCCCTCCCACTGCAGCCTGTTGATGTCTGTGGCTGAAATTGTGGTGTGTTGGGGGAGAGGGGGTGGCGAGGCCAGATTTCTGTGGTGGTGTGTCGGGGGCTTGTGTCTGAATGAGTGCATGTGTGTGCATCTTAGGGGCAACCCTCACCCTCAACTTTGCGTGCGGGTGTGAATTCTCTCTTCTCTGGGGCTAAAACAGAGCGCCCCCTCTCTACCAGCCTCACCCACCACCCCTATCCCAGCCCCCACCCCTGCCTGGATCTCTTTAAAAGGGGGAGGAGGGCAGAGATCTCTAGCTGGAAGGCTGGTGGAAGGCCTGAGCCTTGGTGTCCTCCCTTATCCAGACCCTCCCTCTGTCTGAGCAGATAGCTCCTCAGGGGGGCTGAGCAGTGGTGGCAAGGACACGGAGGAACCAGACAGACCCAGGTGGACAGAGACTGGAGGAGCGGGGTGAGGGGAAGCTTGAGAGAGCTGACTTTACGGTGACTCCTCCAGCTGCTGGGGATTTCTCTGTTAATCTGGGACTGCTCGTTTGCATCTCATTTGCCTATATTTGCATAACAAGGGCCTGGCTGGCACCAGAGATCGAAATTCCTAGCCCGGGTAAGTCTGTGCAAAATCCTCTGGAGACAGAACAGGAATCCTGGGGCCAGGGAAACCGAGGCAGGGAGCTGGATGTGTTGACCTTACCAGTCTCCGTTCAGTCCCAGGAGACTCCACTGCTTCGCTAATGCCTGGTGCAGGAGGGGCGGGGATGTCAGTGGGAATGGGGTGGGAGGGGCAACAAAACTGAGAATCAAGTCATCCTTGAGAGCTTGCCAGCACCCAGACGGGGCTAGGCACAGAGCATTCCCCTGGCTGGGAATGGGCTGAATCTGGTGGGTGGGGGTGGGGAAGCAGAACTCTACCCCTCCCGTCAGCCCCTGACCCCCGCAGCCCCCAGCAGTCTGGTTAAGAGCTGACTCTAGCCAGAGAGCCTAGGATCATATCCTGGATCTGATCTCCTACTTACTAGCTCTGATATCCTCTGACCCGGGCAACAGAGGCCCCTGCGCCAGCACCACCCCCCAACTTGGGCCCCCACTCTTCTTCATGGGATGGAGAATCCAAAGGTCCACAGGCCCACAGGGTTGTGCCCACCTGGGGCTCCAGCCCCTCCTAGACCATACCCCAACCCAGGACCCCAGAACTCCCTGTTCAAACATCCCTAAGCCGCCTGCCCAGCTTGGTGGACTCTTCCCCATGTCCTTTCTCCTCAAGCCGGAAGGGTGGCACAAGGGCAGCTCTTTGCCAGGAGCGTGGACCAAGCAGGGACTCAAGTGTTGGGGCATCCACAGGCCTGCATGCGGGGCCCCTCACGGGATGAGTGGAGGGCTAGGGGCCTCCTTTTTTATTCTTGCCCTAGGCTTTTTAAACATTTGGGGTGGCTCTGACAAGCTATTTGACCTTGGGCAAGTGACTTAACCTCTCTGTGCCCCCAAGTGGGCTTAGTAACAGTGCCTGCTTCATAGAGTTGTTACGAGGATGAACTGAGTCAATTCCTGTAAAGCACTTACAACGGTGCCTGGCACAGAGTGAGAGCGTGTAAGTGTTAGCTATTATTATCTATTATCCTGGAATTTGGCTTCTTTCCCACCAGCTGCAAAAGAAGCACCTTTTCTTCCACTTTGAGAGACTGAGGAAGAAGTAGGGGATGGGGACATCCCTTCCACTCCCTCCCCGCCTCCCTCAGAGCCCAGACCCCCCTTTTCTCCCTCCCCAGCTGCATACCCCTGGGCCAGGATGCCAGGAGGGCAGCCAGGTCATCGGACTGAGTGTGATGATTTGTTTAATGTCCTTATTGGTTGAATGAATGAGTGGACAAACGAACAAATGAAAAACAAAGATTGAATGAATGAATGAATGAAAGTCAAATAACAGGTTGGATTGACTGACAGAAGGACAGACGGACAGGCAGATGTTTGGGCTTTGAGGGCCCTCAGATCTGTTTCCCTGAACTATATCATCATTTCCTGTCTGCTTTCACTACACGGCGGGAGGCAGAGATGGGGGTGAGGGGCCTGGCCAGGCTCTCTGCAAGGTCGGCCCTGGCTGTGGTGAGCAGCTCAGGCCTGGGGAGGGGGCACCTCTGCCTGTGGTTTGAAGAGGGAGTGCCTGCTTGTGTCTGCGTCCTTTTGTGTCCTGTGGAAGTCTGAGTGTGTCTCTGTGTGTCCCTGCTCTGAAGCTCCTCCCTGCTCAACAAGGAGGGGCCCTGGGGCAGGCAGCATCCAGGTCTGGGGTAGCGGGTGGGGGAGGTTGGTGAGCCTCATTACCTCCTTATTTACACTCCTGCCCCCTCCGGCAGAGCCAGGCCTCAGTGCGCCCGCCTGTCAGCTGGCAGGTTAGCGGTGATGGAGAGGTCTCCTGGGGCCTGGCAGCCTCCGCCATCTGGCCAGGCTAGTGTTGTAGGAGGTGGGGGGACCTGTCACAGGACTCCCCTCTGGGCCCTCAGGCTTGGCACTAGGCTCATCTCAGAGAGGGATGGAAGTGTGGGCATGTGGGAGTGCAGGTGTGCGTGAGCATTGCTGCACATGTGCCCCTGTGTGTGTGATTTCGAGTGTGTGCTAAGACTGTGTGTAGGTGGTTAAGTCTGGGTGCAACTATGAGTAGGATTTTATGTGTTTGTATTCACGACTGTCTACGTGTGTGTGCCTGCGTGACCGTATCCTTGTGGTGTGAGGTTTCTGTGTATGACGGCGTACATCCCAGACTGTGAGCTAAGTGCATGGGTCTTGGTCTGGGGGTTTTCCACGGGAAGCTCCAAGATGGAGGCAGGAGTGAGGAGGGCTCAGGCCCAATGGGGCTGGGAGCTGTGGCCTTCAGAGGAAGGTGCCCATTCTCAGCGAATTCCTGGATCAGCTTTCAATCAGGAGAAATTAACCTCCAGGTCCATTTCTTTAGAAACTGTTCTCATTTCTCTCCTCCTACCTGGGGGAGGCCCAATGGGGCTGAGTCCCGCTCAAGGGGCTGGAAATCCCTGCGAGGGAGACCCAGTCAGCCCAAGGAGTCCTAGAGGCTCCCTGACTCCTTGAGCCCCGTTCCCTGGAGGTGGACCCTGGTTTCAGGCATGATCAGAACTCCCAGCTTCCCCCGGGAAGCATCCCATAGAGACTCCCCTAACCTGCCCCAGCACTGAGACAGGACAACATAAAGCCACTATGAAGTACAGTCACACAATTACCCAGATGCGGGCACTGGCCCAGCATCACACATGAACCAGAAACCCGCATGTGTAGTCAGAGATCTGCTGGACTCATGCCTATGTACATATACTCGTGCATACAGCAGGACATACAAACCCTCACACACGTAGGCATACAGATGTACAGGCACATGCATGTGTACACTCAGGAACACATCCATTCTTTGGTAAAACACACTCTTGCAAGGACACACATGTTTAGAGTTCCATGCACGCAGACAGACTTGCATATGCGCTCACACACATTCTGTCCCTTCCCACCCTCACTCCGTTTCCCTCAGTCCAATGCCCTGCCGCAGCTCCTACCTGCTATGGATGACCCTTTGCAAGCCGGGCATCAAAGGAGAGCAGGTGCCATATGCATATGGGGAGCTAGGAGTAGGTAGCTGTGTGTGTCTACATGTCCAAATTTGTGTACGTGAGTGTCACTGTGTGTCTGGCAGTCCGTGTGGCTCTGGCTCTGTGTAAAGCAGGGAAATGTCTCTGTGATGCTCGGTATTTTTCCATGTATGTCTGTGTGTATTTCTGGCAGGACCTATGTGTTGCTGTGTGTACCCATTTGTGTGAATGTGAGTGTGGGTGACAGTGGGGGATTTGTGTATTTGCGTGACTGTATTTTGTGGACTCTCTTAACATGTCTGTATATGTACGTCTAGTGCACTTTGGCATCTGCATGCATTTCTCATGTGTCTTTGGCTCTGTGGTCTGGAATCCACAGACTGGCTAGGCTGGCTCCCCTCCCGGCAAAGGCTATGGCCTGGGGTGGGGCTGGGCGAGACTGGACTGAATCCTCCAGCCATTGACAGTCATATTTACAGAGCTCCGAGTAGGACGTAATTGCTTCTATTAATCTTTCTCCGGTTGTTAATTGCTCACTTATCAGGTTGTGTATTACGCCGACTGTTGCTCTTAATTCGCCTCCATAGCTGCAGGTGTTTGCTGCCTTATTAACTGTTAATCGGCGCGGCTAGGGATGGAGACTTAATTGGCCCCCAGAGTGGGACACAAGTGAGCCAGCCCAGCGCTGCCAGGCTCTCAGCCGGTCCCTGGAAGCCTTACCTGTGGAGCACAGGTGGCTACCGGGAAAGGAGTTGGCCCATGGCCATCCGCCAGCAGACAGCATTCCTGCATGCAGCGGTCAGAGTGACAACTGCAGGGTACTGCCCCCACGGAATCCTACCTCCTCCAGGAAGCCAATCAAGCAATCAAAATCCAGCTCCTACACTCCCTCTCCATCACCAACAACTTTTGTCTACCCAGGATAGGAGCCAACCTCATTTATTTTCATTATCGGAACCTAATTGAGGACTACAGGACCAACACAGAGTGGAACTGGTCCTCCTTTAACGCCTCCTCTGCCTCTCCTCTGTGCCTAGCAGCCAAGGCTGTTAAGGTTATAGAGGCACTGGGAGAAAGAAGAGCAAGGAGAAGGAGCTTCTCCCAGAGCAGGAAGGTGAAGTTAGACCCAGGAAGGACTGCCCAGCTTTTGAAGAGGCTGTCTGGAACAATTAGAGTTCAAATAAGAACAAGAACTTCCAGGAGGAGGTCTGCTGCTCCATCCCAGCCATGCTCGAGGAGTCCTCCTCAGCCTCTGCTTTCATAGCCCCAATGACAGGGAACTCACCACCTGCAAGGCACTGCTACACAGCTGCAGCAGTGATGGGGTTCTCTCTGCTGAGCTGACCTCTGCCTCCCCCTACCCCAAGTCACAGCATAGGAGTCCCAATTGTCCACAGTGAGGACACTGAGGCCCAGAAAGGGCAATGGAGTGGCCCTGGGGTCCCCCAGTCCTCTCTGGCAAAGGCTCAGATATGTGGCTCTCCAAGCACAGTCTGTGCCTTCAGACTCCCACTGGACTCTGCTCCACCCCAGACATCTCAGTCCTGGAGGGGACTTTCTTGGTCACTACCTTCTTAGCTCTGGTCTTTAAACTTCCCAACCTCAGCTGCCACTGCTGCAGCCACCTCAGGCTCCAGTGCCTCTGAGACAAGAAAACAAGGTTTCTGGACACAGTTGGCCCCTGAAAGAGACAAGAGTGTAAGGGTGTGAACATGTGTGTGGTGGTGGTGATGGGGTGCAGTGGGGGGCGGGGTGGCCATGCTTCACCAACCTGGTCTCCGGCCTCCAGGAATGATAAACAGGCAAACCCATAGTCCTCGTCCTGTGCCTCAAATCCAGTCTGCCCTGACATCTAGAAGATCTTCTCGGTCTTTACTTGTCATGTCTTGAGCTGATAAGGAAGCAGATCTGCTTTGGCTGGGTCCTGAGAGGAGCTGGTCTCCATGGAGGGAGGGAGGGAGCTACCACTGAGCGCCTACTGTGTGCCAGAAACAGCAATAAGTGTATGCAAAAGTGGCATCTCATTGAACCCTCACATAATCTGACGAGTTAGAGATTAGTATCCCCATTTACAGAGAAAGAAACTGAGCCATAGAGAGGGGAACTAAACTTGCCTAAGGCAAGACAGAAGAGAAAGGACAGAATTGGGATTCCAATCAGGTCTGTCATTGCCTGGGGAGGCTGTGTGTCTTTGGTCAGGGGTACCTGGACAGATTCATGCCAATGGTTCAATAAGGTGATCGGGGTGCCTGGAACCCGTGGTCACTATTACAGTTTACCCACCCACCCCAAATCTGGGAATATTAATAAGCAAAACGCTCACGCATGCACAGCCCACGTGCCCATCAGGCGGGATGAGACAGAAGCAAAAGGAACTGTCCAGGGATCTTTGCCAAAACAAGTTCGGCCCCGCCTCTATGTTAATGACATGCAGATATATGTAAATTTGTACAAGAATCGGCTCAAACCTTGGGAGCAAAGGGGTGACACAGGAGCGGTTGCTATGGAAACCCCAAAGCGACCCTCTCCTTCCCCCCACCGCACAAGCAAGCGCATGGACACGTGCACAAAGACCCAGGGTTCCTCGCTTCCGAGCCCAGAGGATCACGGAGTCGCGGAGGGTGTGGAGCGGAAGGACCCTCGGAGGCGGTGTCCAGCCCGGGGAAAGCTGAGGCCCGGAGAAAGCCGCAGGGAGAGCAGCGTCGTGGGGCGCCTTCTACTACAACCGAGGCGAGCTACGTGGCCCTTCGGGTCCCTGGAGACTCCTACTCAGGCCTAGCAACGTGAGCCCCGCCCAGCGTTGCCTAGCAACGCCCTTCGAACCTAGCAACCGCTGGCCACGCCCCCTAGCAACAGTTCGCCTAATCCGCGTTCCTAGCCTCCTCTGCCAAAAGAAAGGTTGGGGGCTAGTGGACTAACGCCAAAAGGTGGGTGGAGGTCATGTTGTCCTGCGCTCAGCCTCGAAACAAGCAGCAGGATTTCGGGGTCCACCTATAGCCCTCTCCTCGGGGCGAGGTGCTCGAGGGCCCCACTATGATCCCCATTTACAGACAGGAAAACTGAAGCTCCGAAGGGAAGTCCCAGCACAGAGTACAGAGCTTGTTCTTCCCTCAGTGCCCCGGGGAGGCAGCAAACCCTCTCCCGTCTCCCTGGGTGGAAGCCCTGGGCCTGGAGGGAGGGGGTACACAGCTGTCTCCCCCAACCTGCCCCAACTACCCTAGGAAAATGACCCAAGTCCCCGACTCAGAATCCAGCTGTAGGTTGCACAGTAATTTGTATTATTTACATATAGCACCGAGGCTGTGGCGCTCACAAGCCCTTTCCGAGCAGGAAAAGTTCCCGAAGGAGCTCCGCCCCCTTCCCTGTCCAGTCCCCTCTCCCTGTCCCACCCCGCACCCCACCCCCACCCCCGCTTCTGATCGCTTCAGCTAAAATCCCACACCCCCCCGCGCCCCCCAGCTAGGCCTCCAGTCGGGCCAGCCCCGACCTCCATCCCAAGGCCGAGGGCCCCCTCTGCTGTCGGCTTTGGGTAGGGCAGCAGCAAAGCTCAAGGGGCAGAGAAGAGGGATGGCCCCGAAAACCAACGGCCCGTCCTTCCCAGTCCAGCACGGCGCAAGGAGAGGCTAGGACACCGGCAGACTTTGAGAAGGAGTGGGCAGGGGTACATCCCTTCAGACCCGGGGAGGGGAGAGGAAGGGGTGAAGGGAGGGGTCCTGTCAAAAGTTCTCTTCTCCAAGCCAGGCCCTGCTTCTCCGTGCTGGGTTAGGCAGCCAGCGGGCAGCTAGTTCCCGGGGTCACTCCCCAGACTCAACTCTCCCAAGGTACACCCCACACTGAGATGCTTTACAATTGTGGCTGCTGTTAAGAGCTCATTCCAGGCCCCAGGCAGAGCAGCACAGTCAGCCCTAACACCAGCCTCCATTCCCACCCTGAATGTCCACACCCCAGGCCCACAGCCTGGGCTTTCTCCAGTATCAGTCTCCGGCAGTTGGCAAGGCGTAGAGAGGAGTCATACTATATGGATCTCCCAATTTCCTGAGACCCAACACACGGACATGCAATCAGACACACACACATGTACACACACACATGCTCACAGGCACATGCACACACAGAGACCCTCACAGATGCACAGACACAGAGACACATAGGGAATACGGTGGTGCCCCCCGAACTATCCAAAGGCAAAAATCTTGGTAACCGAAAAATTTTAAAACCATTGCAACTTGCTCACTTTTTTCTCCCTAAAAATCTCTAGGTGTCCATGCCCCTTCAAAAGCCTCATTTCTCTCTCTCCCCCACCCTAGTCCTGCCCTATCTCCCGTTACCTCTTCTTCCTTTTAGTTCAGAATACTTGCAAAATGTTTCCAGAACCCACCAACGCAACCACTGTGCCCTGGGGCACAGCAGGACACAGTGATGGTTCGGGACCTCAGACCAGCAATTGTAAAAGGCTGCCTGCTCCATTCCCAGCACTTTAGCTCTGCTACATCTGTGCACACAAACTCACAAACACACCCATCCTAACCCACACCTAGCCGGCCCAGTGTCTCTCCTGACCAGTCAGCAGATGCAGTCTCAACTTTGCCAAATTCTTTATTGAACCAAAAATCAACACCAAGCAGACTGCAGAACAGGAAACTCACACAGCTGACCCTCCCCTTCCTTGGCCCCTGTCTCTCTCCCTGGAACAGCTCAGGGTTCAGCACTGGTGAGGGAATCAGAGCCCCTCTCCTGGTGGGTAATGGGGCTCAGGCCTCTCCAGGGAGGAGACACACAGAGCCAGCTCCTTCTGTAGGGTCCAAAGAGGAATCAGGAGCTGGGCCAGGGGGCTCTGGAGCTGCAGGGGGCTGGCAGAGGAGGCCAAGAATTCCAGGGGCTGCAGGAGGCTGGGCAGGGGGTGGGAGAAGGAGTTCCTGGCCTGAAGACCTCAGTGAGGCTTGGAGCTGGTGGCTTATGGTCACCAAGGATTCGAGATGCTGAAGCAGGGCTTGGTGGGGACAAGAGGCCCTGTGGAGATGCTGGCCATGGCCAGCTGGTGCTGTTGAATAGGGATGCCCAGAGTGGCACCAGCCTGGTTTTGGGGGCCACTGCCCTTGCCCACGACCCTCCCAGGTCTCAGGCTCTCCCCACAGTCTCCCCCTGCCTCTGGGGGGCCTCTCCCAAGCACAAATTCCCTTTGGTGCCAGGCTGCCTTTGCCCTGGCTCTGGCGCAGGACACCCCCATGGGGACGGGAGCGCTTCTGGGCCACATGCGGCCTCCTATCCTCCGGCTGGTAGTATCTCGTCTCCACTTTTCTGTTGAAGGAGACCACCTTGCGAACCTTCCCCCACAAGAGGCTGGACTCTGCCGTGTCTGGAAGCCCTGCCTTGGGAAGCAGCACAACCAGCAACAGGCTTGAGTGAGTGACTTCCAGGCCTGGGGAAAGAGGAGGGGAGAGACCAGAGGCCTGGCAGGAGAGAACGCATAGTCCCCAGAAGCTGCATTCTGGCTGCGGCCGGAGGTCTGGAGGTCAAACCCCAAGAAGGGCTTTCCAGCAGTGAGATGGGGCCCCTGAGATGCTGGGACAAGTAAGTGGGAGGGGGAGCCTGTCTCGGAAGATTTTGCTCTCAGCATAGGAAAGGCTGAGGGTGGGGCATGGATAGTTGGATCTCAAGACTATATGGATTCAGAGTCTACCACATTGTCCCCAGGAGAGGCAGCCCAGAAAGGCCAAGCACTCTGCTCAGGAATGGGTACAGGCCATCCCTGGATGGCCACCCCCACCAGGCATTTTCCCAGAGCCACACCCTGGAGGGCACCCACACACAAAGGCCAAGCTTGGCCCAGGACAGCTGCGGTGAAAACATCCCTCCTTCCTGTCTTAGGGGAGGCTTTCAGTTAACTGTTTGTGGGGCCTGCCTCTGTGCTGCTGTGTCCGGGTCAAATGCGGCCGTCCCATGCATTTCTATTCAGGGTGCCTAACTGGAGAGGCAGTACAGTGTGTGGCTGGGCGCCCAGTTGCCACAGCCATGCTGCCTGGCTGGGAAGCCCGGCTCTGCTACGGACTGGCTGTGTGACTCTGGGCTCATGCTTTCTGCCCACCTCAGGTTCCTCATCGGTGAAATGAAGAAACTTATAGTACCATTCTGAGCGGTTATTTTGAGGACTAAATGAATTAACAGAAGTACAGCTTTCAGAACACTGTCTAGTAGGTAGTAAGCCATATACAAGTATGAGCTGTTCTCGTTATTATCACATTAACCTGTGTCAGGAGTCCCTTCTGAGGCCTGCCTGCCTCCATGGAGACACGGAAACGGTGTCAACCATACCCTGTCAAGTGAGGGACATGTATGGGCATCAGGGCACTCACCTGGGCCTCCCAGACGGCGAAGTCTGGTGGGCAAGGGCTGGAAGGCAGGCAGGGGCAGCAGGACCACCCCGACGTGTTCCACAGCAGCCAGCCCGTGGCTTTGCTTATTGTTGAGGTAGGAGTAGAGCAGGCGGCAATTCTGGGTGTCCCGAGCTCCGTGTGGGCACAGTCTGACCACACAGACGTCCTGCGGTTGCAGGAAGAGAGCACCTTTAGGAGTGGTCACCCTTTGCTCCTGTGAACACCCCTGGTCTCGTCTAAACCTCTGAGAACCCTGTGAGGAAGTGTGTCCCCACTTTCCAGAGGGACTTGCCCAGGGTCGCACAGTGAGTCTGCAGTCACAATGGGAACTAGCCTTGGATATCCTACCCCAGGCCTCTGCTCCAGAGGTAGAGAGGGGGCACAGGGCTGGGGATATGGCACTAGGAGAGGAGGTGGTGCCCAGGGGTGGGCGGTTACCTTGGCCTTGGCTGGGCAGATGCTGGCCAGAAGGTCCCAGACAGTGTTGGGGGGGATGCAGCCTGCTGAGCGGATCACCTCGGGCAGGGCCTGGGGGCAGGTAGGATGGCCAGTCAGCCTCCCTGCTTCCCACCCACTTAGGGCAGACTCAATACCAGCCACCCAGAAGCCACAGACTGTGGCAAAGAGGATGGGCAGGCACTATATCAGGACCCCAGTGGTTGCCCAGGAAGCCCTTGCCCCTGGAAGCCTACAGCCTGTCCTGACCAATCTACAACTTCTCAGAAGCCCGTGACTCCCTCCTCTAACCTCCCACCCTCATCCAACACTTTAGCTGATCATTCAGTCATTCAACAATCACTCCTAAAACCCTCCTCTGGGCCAGGGAGGTACCAGACTCCTCTCCTGGCCCCTTCTTGCTTTGTGCCTTGGGTTACAGGGAGTCCTTTACCCACGTGTGTCTCTGCAGGAGTGGGGCTGGCATCTCATTCGCCCCATGCCTAGCACAGAGCCAGGCATGAAGAGGGGACCAATGACTTGTTTTAGAATGACCGAGTAAAAGAATGAATGAATGAATGAGTGAATAGGGGTATAAGTAGCTGACTGGGCTGATCAGTGTGTGAGGGAGTCCCTGGTGAGCAAGGCAGGAGTACCATGATGAGCTGACAGCTGTGTCCTGAGACCAGCTGGGCCTTGGCCCTGAACCGCTTGATGGAGAACATGTCCAGAGTCCCTTCCCAAGGCAGCTGGCTGGGCAGGGCCTTTGTGGGACCAGTAGACACCTGGAGCCTAGAGGGAGTGACAGAGGGACAGGGCCAGGCAGAGCAGGTCATCAGCACTTCTCCCGGCACCTCCTTACGTTTCAGAGCAGGTCCTGTGTCCCCTTGGTGGGTGCTGGAACACTGGTCCAAGGATAGCCTCATGCAGTGGGAGGAACCACTAGGCTGGGATGGTTAGTTCCATTGCACAGATGGGGAAACTGAGACTCACAAAAGAGGGAGGATTTGCCCCAGCATATGGAAAGAAAAGCTGGAGCTTTGTCTGCTGCCCGAGCAGGTGGCCTCCCCCACTGACCATGCCAGGTTGACCCCCTCCTTGCCTCCAGCCCACCTGTCCTGGGACTCCGTGGGAGGCTTCTCCTCAATTTGGGGCACCTCTGGAGAGGACACAGGGGCTGGGCTTGGGGCTCTCTGGAAGACACTGTCCCCCAACCTGCTGGTGGCTTTGAAGGAGCCTGGCAGCTCACACGAGGGCTCCCAGTCTGCAAACAGCAGCGACAGGAGCTGAACAGGGGGAGGCAGCTTGGCTGAAGCCAGCCCAGGGCTTCAGAACCAGGGTTTGGACCAGGGTCTTTTTGAGGGGACCTGGGGCACAGGCATCCCCACCCTGCCACCTTCTCCCCAGGCCACAAATCCCTGTTGCTGCTGAACCCCACGGTCCGGCCTGCCCACCACCCTGCTCCACTCTTGTGTCTCCCCCAACCCATGCAGATGCAGCAGCTGGGGTCTAGGAAGTGGTGCTCATGCTGCTCCGTGGTGTCCGGATGCTGCTCCGTGGGGTCCTCATGCTGCTCCGTGTTGTCCTTTGACGTGGCAGACAGGGCCAGTGGGCTGCAATCTTTGGACACCACGGGTTCCTGGGAGGCGCAGGAGGAGAGAGGGGTGGATGGGGAAGGCGAGTGGGGAAGTCAGCAGCCCTCTATGAGTAGGCAGCCTCAGGGATGTGTTTTTATTTTTCCAAATAATTTATTCTTTTCTTACAAAAGTACTACGAACTTGTTAAAAAAATTTGGAAAGTACCAAAAATTTGAAAATTAAAAAAAAAAAATCCCCCCTTGTCTGACCACTCAGAGACAACTGTCGATATTCTGGTATTCCTTTGTAATATTTTTTCTATACACAGAGTTTTGGGGCTCCTTTGACTAAAATCACTGGGATTAAATATTCAACCTCGTATTCTCATTCTGTCCATGAGTTACAGCAGAGACATTTGCCATGGTATATAGTCCCTGTAGACACACACCGATGGGGTGGACTGTGGCGTACGCGGCACCTCTGCGGCTAGACAACTGGGTTGTTCCCGAGCTCTCACTATTACTGACAGTACTGATGCCATCCTTGCACAGAAAGCATTTTCCTAAACTTCCAATTATCACCTTAGGACAAGTTCTAGAAGCAGATGACCAAATCAAAAAGAAAGAATATTTTTAAGACTCATGCCCATTGCCAAATCAGCTTTTTTCTTCATAATACAAACAGCTTTAAACCCAAAACAAACATTGCTTTAGGAAGATTTAAGAAGATGCTGAAACTCTACTCTGGTCTGATAAACCACCTGCAGAGCAGTGCCAAGGCCCTGGCTTTGAGGTCAGACAGCCTGGGTTCAAATCCACCACTGCCAACCAAGTGACCTTGGGTGAATGGCTTCAGGTTCCTCACCTAGGAAATGGGCATCACCTGCCTCATAGGTCATCGTGAGGGTGGAAGGGGCACTGTTTGTAAAAGGGGCACACGGTAGGTGTTCAATAAGAAATAAAGATTACTCCTGTGTGCGACATTCCCCTCTCCAACTCTGCCACACTCTCTCTTTCTCTCTTGGGCAGGGGCTTCTCTCCCCATCTTCTTAGCTCCTCCCGTTACATTTACATTCAATTTCCTCAGGGAATACAGCCTGGTTTGGGGTGGGGAGCAGCCACCCCGCCTTAGGGCTCCTCTCTGCACAGGCAGTGGTTCTCCTGGCTTGGATGTTGGGTGGGGGGAGCAGGGATTTTTGTGTCACGTTCACTGCCATTTTCCCAGTGAGCATGGCTCAGGGGGCCAGCCCCACACTCCCCGATCCTCGACGCACCACTGGTTAGACTGGGGTGAACGTGTGACCTGCGGAACACCCAACCAAAACCAGAGCGGCCTTCCTCCGAGTGTGACTGAAGTGAGCCGAGAGGGAGTTCTCATTGGCTGCAGGAGGTTGAGCTGATGGGTTCACTGGCACGAGGGCCGCCGAGCCCCCATGCCAGGCCATGTGCAAGATGGACATGAGGGGGCCGGCCTCGTGGCCAAGTGGTTAAGTTCGCACGCTCTGCTTCGGTGGCCCGGGGTTTGCCGGTTTGGATCCTGGGTGTGGACCTACACACTGCCCATCAAGCCATGCTGTGGCAGGTGTCCCTGATAGAAAAACTAGAAGAACCTACAACTAGGATGTACAACTATGTACTGGGGCTTTGGGAAGATAAAAAAAAAAAAGATGGACATGAGGATGGAGCAGATGCCCAGCGACAAGAGAAGACTGGACCATCTGCCCTGGGCTCTGGTGGCTCTCCACCCGCAGCACCCCTAAGTCCTCCCACCTTCCACCGAATAGGGCAGGTCTGTCTTCTTTACATCCAGAAAAGTCACTGCCTCAAACAGTGTGGCCCTCCCACTTTCCAACAGAGATCCAGTCGCCATGTCTGAGGTTGGGGGAAACAGCAGTGATGGCATTTACTACCACTCACACAGGGTGCCTTGGGGTTAGGCCAAAAGGGGGGGCCCAGCACTGAGAGGCAGTGACAGGCCCTGTGCTGGAAGCTGGCTTGCACCATGCTCACCTGGTCATTACCCTGCTTTACAATGAAGACGGTGGACCTCAGAGTAGGCAGGTGACTTGCCCAGGGCCACAGAGCTGGTGAGGTGAGGAGTGGGATCTCTGGGCGCTGGCTCTGCCCTGCACCAGGTCAGGCTCCCACTTACCACCAGGTCCTCCAGGGTCAACATCTGGTCCGTGTCCCGCAGGATCTCAACTTCACCCTTGTGGGTCAGTTTGGAGGCCGGGAGCTGGCACGGCTCCTTCTGTTGCTGCTCAATGATCTCCAGGCCCTGAGGGGGCGGAGCAGCCCAAATTCAGCTGGGGTTTGGGGGTCTCTGGCCACCAAGAGCCCAAGTGCTCACTTTCCTCCCACAAGTCCCCTCCTTTGGTTCCCCTTCCATGAGGCCTTCCTCTCCTCCACACTTTAGCTTCGCTCATTCTCACCTCCACCCTCAGACCTACCTCTCCATATTCTACTCCTTCACCCTCCACCTCAAGCCCTGCCTCCTCCAGGAAGCCTTCTTGAACTTCGCCTTCACCAGCAAGTCAATTCTGCTTCCGCCTGCCCTTCACCTTCTATCCTGGGAAGAGCATGGTGCAGTCGACAGAGTACAGGCCCCGGAGCGCCACCTGGGCCATTAATAAAGACCCACAAAGTAGTGTGGGCTTGGGCAAGGACTTCACTGCTCTAAGCCTCAGTTTATCTGTTCTCTAGGAATTCAATTAAGAGCCTGATATTAAACAGTGTATGTAGAGTGCTTCGCCCGGAGCCTGGCTCATAATAAATGCTACTTGTGATTCTTACCATTAGTCAATGTCATCCCATCTGAAATGTTTCCTGAAAGCCTGTCTCTCCCTTTCTAACAACCCGGGAGGACAGAGGTCCTCTCCTCCCAGCACAGCTGGCTTCATGGACGGGGGCCCGGTGCTTAATGCCGTCATCACCCTGAAATTCTTTTTTCTTTTTAAGATTGGCACCTGAGTTAACATCTGTTGCCAATCTTTTGGTGTTTTTTTCTTCTTCTCCCTAAAGCCCCCCAGCACATAGTCGTAGATTCTAGTTGTGAGGGCCTCTGGTTGTGCTGTGTGGGACGCCGCCGCAGCGTGGCCTCATGAATGGGGCCACGTCTCCACCCGGGATCCGCACCCAGCAAAGCCCTCACCGAAGTGGAGCACACGAACTTAACCACTCAGCCATGGAGCCGGCTCCTTGAAATTCTTAATGGTTGTTGAACAAAGGGCCCCACATTTTCATTCTGCACTGGCCCCACAAATTATGTAGCTGGTCCTGCTCCCTGGTCCAATGTCTGGACAGAAGCTCAGCCTACAGTGGACGGCTTCACCTAATGGGTTCTAGTTATTTATTCCAATCAGCCCAGTGTCTCCCAGAACAGGGGCCTTAGCACCCCACCCATCCCATGGCCTACTCCCTAGGTCACTGGTTTCTCACTGGGCCACCAACAACCATTAAACAAGCATCCCCAAAGCTCGCTCAGTGCCCACCTTCCCTGCCCCTGAGCAATTCCCAGGCAGAGAGAGACCCATGGGGTATATGGGGGTGTAACTGTGAAGTCCAGGGGCCGTGGGGTCCCTCACCCAGCCTGGGGGATCAGGAAGACTTCTAGCCTTTTCTGGGGCTTCTGAGGCTGGGATGGGGACAGGGCCACCCCACAGGGTCTACCCCCTCAATGGTGGATGACAATCCTGGACTCCAGACTCCAGACCATCATCCCAGCCCACCCCCTCCAGCCCAGCTCCATAGAAAAGCAAGTGCAAGACAACCCCTCTCAGGGTGTCACCTCTCTACCGAGTTCTCCATCTCCAATCCCTTTCATCTCAGCCTCTTTTCCTTCTTTTTTTTTTTTTTTTTTTATGGGGAGAGTCTCTCTTACTCTCTCTCCCTGTCTGCCTGCTCCTTCCTTCTATTCCCTTGCTTCTATGTTTCTGTCTGTCTATTCTCCCCTGTCTTACCGCCTTCCTCCTCACTCTGCTCTGTCTCTGTCTCTCCCTGCTCCATCCTCAGGCCAGCTGCCTCCCTCCCATGTCCCGTCGCCTATCCCGAGTTGATCCAACAGCTCACCCTTTTCTCCTCCTGGTCCCGCCAGTGGGCCAGCCTCTGGGGGGCCAGCTGGATCGAGCTCATTTGCACCAGGCCCTGGGGGGTGACGTCTCCATGGACCACTTTGAGAAACAGGTCCTGCAGGGGCAAGGGCAGGGGCTGCACCACACAGCTCCGAGAGCCCCCACCCCAACATCCTGCCAGGACCGCTGAGGAGGGGCGTGGCCAAGCCCAAAGCCCGGCTCACAGGGTTCCTGGGGTCACGCAGGTTGAACAGCAGGCTGCGGTACTTGGTCTTGTAGCGGCAGTTGGTGGCTTGTGTCAGGTCAAAGAGGGCTGCCTCGATGCCAGCAGCGATGCCCTCCACCGCCTCCTCACTCAGCACCAGGTCTGGGAGCTCCTGAAGGCTGTGGGGTCAAGGGCAGGGCCATGGCACTGAGCCCGTGGGGTCACCCAGGCACTGAGCCCGAGAGGGAGATACAGGTGGGCAGCACGGTCTAGGCCAACTCCGGTTTCTATTCTGAGCATTTTCCCACATGAATCCATTTATTCTCACCCCAACTCTGTGAGCAAGAACTATCATTCTCCATTTACAGACGGGGCGACTCGGGCTCAGAGAATAGATAAGGGGCTTGCCCAAGGCCACACGATTAGTGGCAAAGCAAGATCTGACTGCTCCCCTATGCTCCAGCCCTGGCCAGTGGAACTGCGGAATGCGTGGAGGGGAGGGTAAGACATCAGTCAGAGCAGGGGACGAGTCCTGGCCCCGGATGTAACCCTGAATCTGCCACTGACTTGCTGTGTGGCCTTTGTAAAGTCCTGCCCTCTTTGGACCTAGTAAACAAGAGCTCTGGGCTCAGATCTCTGAGATGCTCCCAGCACAGAGTCTCATTGTGTCCGAAAGCATTTGCTGCGGGTGACATCCACAAGGACCTGAGCAGACGCTGAGGGCTGCAGCAGCTTAATGGGAAAACCATGACCTTGACGTCAGAGAGACTCAGGTCAAATTTCAGCTCTTCTCTGGCTCACCATGTGGGCGAGTGACCTCACAGCTACAAAATGGGGTTAGTCATACACACAGAAGCCCTTAGAACATGGCAGGGCCCTGGGAGGAGGTGGTATGTGAGGGCAGCCCATCAGGATGTCCTGGATGTCAGGGAAGCAGGGAGCAAGCCTTACCGACTCCACAGCACCTCCTGCATGGCACGAACCACAGTGCCCCGTACCCCAATATCCAGGGGTTTCTTCTCCTGTTGGGGCTGAAGCTGAGCTGTGGGGAAAGAGAATCACAGGCTCCTAGGGGAGGCTCAGGGGAAGGGGAGGGGTGACTCAGTGCTGAGGGGCTTTGGCAGACGAGGGAGGGGTACCGCCCTCAGGGACCTAGGATGTCTGGGATATCTGTCTGGGAGCTGAGCCCAGGCAGCCAGCAGCCCCCACCCCTTGTGGAAGGACTTCAGACTGACTGCGGGGCAGAGAAGAGTCCTCAGCAGGGGCTGGGGCCAGGAGCAGGGCATGTGCCCCTCCAGTCCCAGGAGTCCCTGGAAGACAGTCGGCGGCTGGGGGTCCCCCTCTCTGGCCCTCACCTGGGTCCTCTCCTCCATCTCGTTCACCAGGCTCCCTGTCTTCAGCCTCCACTGGGCCGCACTGTGGGGGAGGGGTGAGGACTGAGGCCCTGTCTCTGGGACAGCCTCCTGGCTCCAGGGGGACACTGCTTCCCCCAGTCCCCTCCTCACTCCACCATTCTCCCTGACTTGTACTTCAGTGAGAGAGGCCACTCGGCAGGGCAGAAGCACTCACCCCTGGACGCACAGCACCGGCCTGAACAGGAACACACTCCTGCAAGAGGAAGAGGATGTGGAGAAGAAGCAGGGGCAGGGGGTGGGGGGTCCCCTGAAGGGAAGAGAATGACTTCCCAGATGGCGGACGGGGTCAGAGAGGCCACCGAGCCCCAGGCTGTCCCTCCTGAGGGAAGACGCTAGAGGGCCTTGGGATGGCAAGACACGCTGGTCCACCCAGAACAAAGGTCAGTGAGGGCTCCCTCTCCAAATGCGCTGGAGGCCCAGCCCCTCCCTTGCCGCCATCCAGCCCCTGAATTCAGTAGTGCAGGGGACAGAGCTTGCAGATCCCCGGGCTACCAGCCAGGTAGGGTGTAACCCGTGTCTGGCGATTATGTTCTGCTTGACCATGAGCAAGTCACACCAAATTTCTAGGTTGCAGTGACACCTCTGAGAGTCACTATGAAGGCGCCTCTCTCAGTAGGATTAAGCAACATCACCTGTGTAAAGACCCTGCTCTGTACCTGGCACCCAGTGGGCCCCCGGGCCATGGGCCTTTCCTTCCTTCTGGGCCTCTGGGCGGGTGAGGCTGAGCTGACCTCCATCATGTTCTCCAGAACCTCCAGCTTCGGAGGTTGTGGCCCCCCTGCCTGGCCACGGCTGATGGCCCCCAGGAGGTGGATCACAGCCCCGGAACCAAGCTGCAGGGGGAGAAGAGCACTTCAGAACCCAGCGGCGCAGCCCTTCAGAGAGCTCCCCTCACCTGGGATTGTTGAACGTCACTCTCTCCCGCTGGACTGTAAGCTCCATGCGGACAGGGAACATGTGTCTTGGGCCCCACTCTATACCCAATGCCTAGAAAAGGCCTGGCACAAAGTAGGGTTCAAGAAATGTCTGTGGACTGCCTGGCCTCGGTCCCAGGAGAGGAGCCTGGCTTTGTTCCCATCCTCTCACTCCCAGCCAGGTTCAGAGTAACTGGACCCTGTACCGACACCCTTCTCAATCTCCTGACTAGAGATGCATCTCACCAGGGTGGGCAGATCCTGTTCTGAGTGCACCTTCACCTCCTTAAAGCTCTTGTCATTCCCCTTTTCAGGGGTCACTGACTTGCTCTTTGCCCCTCCCCTGAAGAAGCCACATGGCAAACAGGTCCATCATCTCCTCTGAAAGACTGCCAATCAATCACCCCTCTATTGCCCCTGAGAGAAAGCCCTTCAGGACCATTTCAAGGTGCAGAATGGTTTTTGGTCTTCTAATGAGCTATAGAATCTATCCTGCTCCCTTTTTTGCTTTGGCTACCAGGAAGCTCAGTGTTAACTTTGAACCTAGCAATTCTGCCTTTCCAGGATTGGTAGAGGGGGAGAGGTTGCTGTAGCAAGATTTCCCCTTCTCTTCCCCCTTTTCTTGCTTCTTTAGCTTTTTATCCCATTTTAAGTATGTTTTGATCCTTCTCATTTATTGCAAACCACAGGGAACTGTTTTGAAAGCATATAGGTCTGAAAACTAATCCTTAAATGAATTATCATGAATGGCCAGGTACCAAGGTTTGGGGGAAACTAGAAGTCTGAGATTTAGCATCACAGGAAGTGGGGAGCACTAGGATGCTCTGGAGGAGCGCAGGCCAGGGGGCCTTGGGTGGTCTCTACTGTAGAAGACCCCTGCCACCCCCCTGGACGTGAGGAGAGGGAGCAAGAAGAGCAGGAATAAAAAGTGAAAACGTACGTAACACACATGCTTCACCCCATGGGGCATGCTCGTTTCCTCCTTGGAGAGATAGAGGAGGCAGAGATTAGAATTCAAAGGACCCAGGGACCCTACTGCAGGGAATTCACGGGATACTCACACAAAGGTGAAAGACGCATGTTCACTGTTCACTGGGTTGGTATTTACAACTAAATTTTAGTACGATCCAATGCCCATGGAAGGGAGAATGATTAATAAACAATCTCACATCACACTATGGGTTCTAAACGGCCATCACAAAGGGTGAGTCATAATCAAAACTACCATTAATCAGGGGCTTATCAAGTAGCTGGCCCTGGAGGAAGCACGTCATCCGGGATCTTATTAAGGTCTCAGAACACGACCATGAGGTATGCACTATTTCTATCCCCATTTTACAGATGAGGAAACTGAGGCTCAGAGAGGATCTGAAAAGTCCCATAGCTACTCAGCGGCAGAGCTAGGATTAGAACCTAGTTCTGTCTGAATCCAAAGCCCAGCCACTTAACTGCTGGGCTATGTGGAGAGCACGGACAGATGTGGAGAGATTCATGGAAAGATGTCAAGGCATATTATTTGGAAAAAAAAGAAAAAAATAGGTTATGGAACAGTATCTGTTGCATAAGCCCATTTATGTAAATATATATTTATAGACGCATAATAGAGGTTGTCTCTGGGAAATGAAATTCCAGGGGGACTTTCCTTTTCTACTTGTAGACCTTGGGTATTTATGCTATTCAAAATGAGCATTTTTTGAATTACATTTTTTAAATTACAAAACAAGTTCAGAACAATGTGTGTACCGTGCTACTATGTGTGGTAAAAAGAGAAAGAAAGAATTTTTAAATTTGTGTTTGCTTGAATTTGCATAAAATATCTCTGGAAGTATCCACAAGAACCTAATAATCGAGGCCCCCAGTGGGAAAGGGACGGGGAGCTGCGAAGGAGATTTCACTTTTTTTTTTTTAACTATGAATCAGCCTTTCAAAAAAGTAGATAGAGAAAGAGGCAGGACAAAAGAAAACAGGGGACATCTAGAACAGAAGCAGGAAAGAGATTAAGAACAGCCCGTCCAGTTTAAAACTTTTTGGCTGGCCCCTGTCTCAGGGGTCCGTCCATCATTAAGAGGCTTCAAAACAACGGCGAGCAGAATCAGACCAGCAAAGTCTTTAGGTACTGGACTTACAAGACCAGAATACAAATATGTATGTATAATATGTTTAAAGAAATAAAAGGAGAAGTCGAACATATGAGTGAAGGGCAAAAAAATATAAGAAGAGACCAAGCAGATTTGGTTGGGAACCAAACACAATTTCTGGAAAGGAAAAATATGATGACGATGATGATGATAATTAAAAACAATGTGCAGGTTTAACAGTATATTAGACACAGCTGAAATAAGTTAGTGAACTAGAAGATAGATTTAAAGAAATTATCCAGAATATTTACAGCACAGAGACGGTGAAACACAGTCAATGAGACACAAAGGATAGAGTGAAAGGGACGAATTAATCTAACTAAAGTTCCAGAAGGAGACAGGAGAGAGCATTGGGCAGAGGCAGTATTTGAAGATATATGGCGAAGAATTTTCCAGAATTGATAAAAGGCAACAATTCACAGATTCAAAAAGCTCAGTGAATTTCAAGCAGGATAAATAAAAGTACATCCACACCTAGACACACCACAGTGAAAGGGCTCAACACCAATGATACAGAGATCCTAAAAGCATCAAGAGAAAAAATAACAGCTAACGCTTTAATAGCACTGAAAATGTGCCACCACTGTGCTGAATGCTTTCCATGTTAGTTCCCTGAATCCTTCCCACAACCCTGTGAGCTAGGTACTGACATTATTTGTGCCTCCATTTTACAGAAGAGGAAACTGAGGCACAGAGAAGTTAGTCAGCTTGGCCAGTGTCACACAGCTAGTAAACCAAAGAGCTGAGACTTAAATCCAGGCAGTCTGATTCCAGAGGCCACACCTTTAACCACCACACTATCATGCCTCTCACCAAGACACCTACAAAGGAATGGCAATTAGACTAACAGCTAATCTCAACAGTAGCAACGGAAGGCAAACCATAGTAGAATAATATCTTCAATGTGCTTAAAGAAAATAACTATCAAATGCGGACCCTGACAAAATATTTTTTGAGAATGAGGATAAAATAAAGATATCACAGAGAAAACCGAGTTACTGTTTTTCTTGATAATTTTATTTTTCTCAATAAACACAATATTCAAGGATGAACCTGAGGCAGAAGGCAGGAAAAATGATGCCAGATAGAAAAGCTGAGATGTAAAAAGGAATTCTGAGCAAAGAAAATGATAAATATGTTGTTAAATCTAAACAAACATTGATCATAGGAAACAGTAACAGTGTGTAATTTGTAGGATTAAAACATAAGATAGGATCAATTGCCTGGATAACAGCAGCACATAAATTAGGAAGGGCGTGCCTGGAATTAAAGCATTCCAAGCTCCTCATATCATTTCAGAGGAAGATACAGGTAGTGAGACAGGATGCAGTAAACAGTTCCTCCAAGAGGGTCCCTGGCAACAGCAAGTGAAGCCACTTCCTCTTTTCCGGGAACACCAGACAAGTGCCTAGGGAGGCTCAGGCAAATACCAACTGCCAATCAACCAGCTCCAAGCCCATAAAGCAACCCATCCCAGCAGCTATACAGCAGTACCCCAAACGCCTGAGGGGGCTGGTCGGCTAGTTTCCACCACATCAGCCTGGCTTGCTTTCCCAGCGACCGACCCATTGGTATTTCACCCGATCAGCCTGATCTTCCTTTCTCAGCAAATCTTTGTGAACTCTCCTGACATGCTCTTGAATTCTTTCCTGCGCGAGGTCAAGCACCCGCAGCAGGGGCTGGGTCTAACTTGGGACTAGGGTTCCACCCAGTCCGGTATCAGTAGTAACTACCTTATAGTTTGATAAGTCAGGTATTTGTGTTAAAATTTCTAAAATAGCACCAGAAGAATGTAAAGAGGGCACAGAAAACTTCCCAACTACTAGAGGGATAAAAAGGAATAAGAAAAAATAATCAATCTGAAAGGAGGCAATAAAAGGAGAATAAGTATAGAAAATGCAGGAAATACGCAAAGCACCAAATAAGACAGTAGGAATAGATTCAAATAAATAGGTAACTACAACAAATGTAAATGGACTAATATTTCAGATAAATACAAAAATTAGAGTTTTAAAAAAAGGAAATCCAATTATTTATAAGATATTTATAAGACCTATTTATAAAATACAATGCAAAGAGGTTAAGAGAAAAAAATAGAGTAATATGTGAATGGGCAAACACTAACCAAAATAAAGATTTGTAGCTACATTACTATCAGATAAAACAGACTTTAAGGCAAAAAATACTAAGAGGCAAAGACCTCACTACATAATGATAAGCAGTTTCACCAGGAAGCTATAAAAACTCTATAAATTTATAAGCATCTAATAACATAATCTCAAAAAATATAAAGCCAGAATTGACAAAGCTACAAGAAAAAAGACAAAATCTACCATTATAGCAAGAAATTTTAATGTGTCTCTCTAACATTTGATAAATCTAAGCTAACAAAATAATCAGTAAGGATAAAGAAGATTTAATGAAAACAATTAAGCTTAATCTGTGTACATATATAGACCACGGTTTCTAACAACTAGAAAATGCATATTCTTTTCAATGACACATGGAACATATATAAAAATTAAGAATAGCCTGGGCTATAAAGCAAATCTCAACAAATTTCAAAAGATTAGTATTTTTTAGACCAGCACTGCCCAATAGAAATATAAACATGAGCCATAAAGTTTTCTAGTAGCAACATTAAAAAAAGGTAAAAAGAAACAAGTGAAATTAATATTTTACTTAATGCAACATATGCAAAATATTATTTCAACATGTAGTCAATATAAAAAATTATTAATGAGATTTTAACTTTTTCCCTGTACTAAGTCATTGAAATCCAGCGTGCATTTTATATTTATAGTACGTCTCCATCGGACTAGCCAAATTTCAAGTGCTCAATAGACACAAGTGGCTAGTGGTTACCATATCAGAAACTCAGATAAAGATCACATTTTCAGACCACAATATGATTAAGTTAAAAAGCAATAACAGCAGTCTATACAGAAGTTGAAATATAATCACGTACAGCTGAAATTTATATAATGTTATAAACCAAGGTGACCCCAATTAAAAAATTATTTAAAAAAAGCAACAACAGAAAATGAGAGAGAAAGAAAGAAATCCATGTGAATGGAAATTAAGAAATACACTTCTAAATAACACATAGGTCAAAGAAAAATTGTAATAAAAATTATGAAATATTGAGAATTGATGATAAGAAAGACTATATATTAGAGTGTGTGGATGCAGCTAACATGATGATAAGGGGTTCCTTTTTAGCTTTAAATGACTTTATTAGAAAGGAAAAGAGATGGAAAATTAATAAACTAAGCATAATTTTTTCCCCTGCTTCTTCTCTGCCAATCCCCCCAGGACATAGCTGCATATTTTAGTTGTGGGTCCTTCTAGTTGTGGCATGTGGGACACCACCTCAACATGGCCTGATGAGCGATGCCATGTCCATGCCCGGGATCCAAACCTGTGAAACCCTGGGCTGCCGAAGGCAGAGCACGCAAACTTAACCACTTGGCCATGGGGCCGGCCCCTAAGCATAATTTTTAAGATATTATAAAATACGAGAAGAAGTGGAAAGAAAGATGACACTCAAAACAAACATACAATGGAGAGGATCAACAAAACCAAAAATCAGTTCTTTGAAAAGACTATTAAAAAACAGACAATTATTGGGGCTGGCCCCGTGGCCGAGTGGTTAAGTTCCCGTGCTCCACTGCAGACGGCCCAGTGTTTCGTTGGTTCAAATCCTGGGCGCAGACATGGCACTGCTCATCAAACCACGCTGAGGCAGCATCCCACATGCCACAACTAGAAGGACCCACAATGAAGAATATAGAACTATGTACTGGGGGGCTTTGGGGACAAAAAGGAAAAAAATAAAATCTTTAAAAAAAAAATAGACAATTCTCTGGCAAGATTAAGGAAAAGAGGGAAGATACAACTGACAACAGGAAAAAAAAATAGAGGAGGACTGGCATAGATGTTAGCTCAGGGTGAATCTTCCTCAGCAAAAAAAAAAAAAAAAAAAGGGAAGAAAAGAAAACATCAGTCTAGACTTTTTTTTTAACCAGTGATTCTACCAAAGTTTCAAAGAACAAATAAGTCCAATTTCATACAAATTATTGCGGCAAACAGAAAAAGAGAAAACACTCTTCAATTCATTCTATGAAGCTGGCAAAGCCTTGATACCAAAATCTCATAAGGATAATGAGAGAACAAATCATTTCAGGACAGTTAACTCATCAGTAGAAATGCAAAAATTCCAAACCAAATATTATCATAACGAATTCAGAAAGTGTAAAAAAGATATAACATGATCAAGTTGAGTTTATTTCAGAAATGAAAGACTGACATTTTAAAAACTCAACTCATTAAATTTACCACATTAATAAATTAGAGAATAAAAAGCGTATTATCTAAAAAATGCAGAAAACGTATTTGTTAAACTATACTGTCCATTCAGAATAATGAGCAAACCAGGAATAGAGCAAGCTTCCTTCACTTGATAAAGAGCATCTATGTATAAACATCGCAAACATCACTCTCATGGTGAGACGATGACCACACTCCCTTTAAACTTCAGAAGACGGCCAGGGTCCCCACTATCACCACTTCTATTCAATCTTATACTAAAGGTCTTAGCCACACAACAAGGAAAGGGGCCGGGGGAGATGTAAGAATTGGACAGGAAATAAAACTGTCATTATTTGCAGATGATATGATTGTCTACATAGAAAACAAAATCCTAATAGAGAAATTATATGAATTAATTAAAAAGTTCAGAAAGATTTCTGCAAAATCAGTTGCATTTTTATACACTAGCAACAGGTTTTTGTCGTTAGTGCCGTCAAGTGGATTCCACTCCTAGTGACCCTGTGGACAGCAGAGCGGAGCCCTGCCCAGTGTTTTTGCACCATGCTCTCACCTCCCAGCGCTCTATCAGACAATGCTCTGCTGCTGTGCACAGGGTTTTCATGGCCAATTTTTCAGAAGTGTGTGGCCAGGTCCTTCTTCCTCATCCTAGTTGGGAAGCTGTGCTGAAATCTGTCCACCATGGGTGACCCTGCTGGTATTTGAAATACTGGTGGCAAAAACTTCCAGTATCACAGGAACATGCAGGCGCCACAGTATGACAACAGTCAGACGGGTGGTGTGGTTCCCTGACCGGAAACGAACCTGGGCCGCAGTGATGAAAGCGCCAAATCTTAACCACTAGACCCCCAGGGCTGCTAGCAACCGTTAGAAACGGCAATTTTTAAAAGTTATCATTTTATAGTAGCATCAAAAAATATAACATAATACAATAAGACACTACGTGCCTTCAGATGGAAAGACCACAATACTACCTGTAAAGCGGTCAAGCCTTAAACTTTGAACCCGAATCTAATCAAAGCTCCAGATTCAATCACCTGTTCACAGGAAATACGGAAGACAGGCACAGGTCTAACTGTACCATGGGGACACAAGAAGCTACAGGACAATCTAGCTTCTTCAAAAACAGACTGCTGGTGGGGCTGGCCCCGTGGCCGAGTGGTTGAGTTCGCGCGCTCCACTGCAGGCGGCCCAGTGTTTCGTTGGTTCGAGTCCTGGGCGCGGACATGGCACTGCTCATCAGACCACGCTGAGGCGGCGTCCCACATGCCACAACTAGAAGAACCCACAGCGAAGAATACACAACTATGTACCAGGGGGCTTTGGGGAGAAAAAGGAAAAAATAAAATCTTTAAAAAAAAAAAAACAGACTGCTGGAAAAACAAGATATGGAGAGAGACCCTATACGTTAAAAGAGGCTTAAAAGGCATATCAACCACTTGCAATGTGTGGACTTCATTGAGATCCTGACTTTAAAAAGATAAACTACATTATCTTTGTGAGACTACTGAAATTTGGATACTGAGTGAATGTTTGATGAAATTAAGGAGTTATTGTCAACTTTTAGGCAAGTTAACACACGGTTGGTAGCATTGGGTGATGAGTACAAGGGATTTCATGCCAGGGGCCAGGTATTCTTTTCTGAAAAGAGTCAGAGAGAAAATATTTTAAACCAAATATAAGGTCTCTATTGCAACCACTCAACTCTGCCATTGTAGCATAAAGTCAGCCAGAGACAATACGTAGGCAAACAATCACGTCTGTGTTCCAATAAAACTTTATTCACAAAACCAGGTGAGGTGGCCAACCCACGGGCCATAACTTGCCAATCCCTGCTTACAATTCAGTCTACTTTTACATATATTTGAAATTTTCCAGAACAAGTTATGTATAGATATAGATATAGCTATAGTATTTAGGATTAAATGTGAAAAAGATATACAAAATTTTTATGAGAAAATATAAAACTTCACTGAAGGACATTAAAAATGATCAAAATAAATGGAAGAATATACTATGTTCATGGATTGAAAGACTCAATATTGTAAAGATGTTAATTCTCCTTAAACTGATTTATAGGTTTGGTATATTTCCAATCAAAATCCCAACAGGTTTTGTGTGTGTGTGTGTGTGTGTGTGTAAACTGACAAGCTGAGTGTAATATTTATATTAAAGAGCAAAAGAATATAAAAGCAGAGATCCTCCAGAAAACAAAAAAGTTGGGAGACTTGTCTCACCAGATAATCAAGAACTATTAATAAGCTATTATAATTAACATGGTATAACTTTAGCAAAGGGAAAGAAATTTGAACGAGATGAGTATAGGGAGACCAGAAACCAATCCCACATACATGGAAACTGAATTGCCATCTGGGTATCCAGGGTCCGCCAGGATTCGGCCTATTATCTCGATTCTCTGGTTATTTGTTTGACTCCCTTCATCGGACTATGAGATCCCTGGAGGAGTTCCCATGCTTGTTGAACAAATTATAATAAAGTTCCATAAAAATCCAAACCCCTTAGCCAGGCCTTTGGCAGCCTGGCTCAGAGCATGAACCCTGGAGTCATACAGGCCTGGATGCAAACTGTGGCTCTACCACTTATTTGCTGTGTGACCCTGCATGAGTCACTTAACTTCTCTGAATGTCAGTTTTCCCAATCAGCAAAACAGGGGTATTAATACTGACTTTTAACACTATCGTGAGGATTAACTATGAACTGATGACACGTGAAGTCCCTGGTATACATCAAGCACTCAGTAAAGAGAGCTACTCTCAGGCTGCCTGGAAAGACACACTCCTCCCTCCCAACCTCCTAACATCCTGCAGCTGCAGACGGGGTACCTGAGCCTGGGAGCCCAGGTGGGGCCCGAGGAGCTGTGTGCCTCCCTGGTTGTGATGGGTAGAGCAGGGGACACTGGCAGAGCTGCTCGCCCCACGTTCCTGGCTGTCCCATCCACAGAGCAGCTCCAGACTGCACGGGCCACTGCGGCGCTCAGGACAGAGAAGAAAATGGCGCTTCAACCCACCTCCTCACACCCGTCCAAGGGGCTCTATTTCAGGCCAGAATGCCACAACCTGCCTCTCCTACCAGATTCCCAGCCGTTCTGGGGCCCAGGTGAAGCCCCCATTCCCTAGAAGAAGCAACTACGACTCAGAGAAGAGGCATTGTGTCTAAAGTTGCCCTGTAGTAAGAAACAGAGGCTGACCCTGAACCTATGTGTCTGCCCCCAGCACGAGTCAGGCTGCCTCCAGGAGAAGGTGCTAGGGCCCCAAAAGGGGCTCCAGACTAGCTGGGGACTATACCCACGCCTGCCCCTGCCCCACTCAGCCCCGCCCTCAACCACCCGCCTGTCCCTGTCACAGCCAAGCCTGCATTCTTCTCCTGCAGCTGGCACCAGTTGCCATGGCGACAGTTGTTTGGGAAGCTGTGGGATGACCGGCTATGCCGCAGAGTCAAGGATGGGGCCCAGAGGAGAGAGCAGCTGTGGGCTGCTTCCACTCAAGGCAGGCGGGAACCTGGCTCCACCAGCAAGCTCAAGCAACCCCTCAAAACACTGCAGACCCAGGGATCCCAATTCTGGGCATCTGGCCCAAATAAACAGTCTGAAATGGGGAGAAGCCAGACGCGCAGGGACGTTCACCCCAGCATTACTGAGAGCAGGACAAAACTGTCTGCTGATAACAGGTAACATTTTTGAGTATTTTTCTTGTACCAGTCACCGTGCTAAATGCCAAACGCGCGTCATCTCATTTGCTCCTCATCACCACCCTGTGAGGTAAGGCCTTCTAACACCCCTGTTTTGCAAATGAGGAAATTACGCTCGGAAAGGTGAAGCCACTTGCCTAGGTCATTCAGGTAGTGGCAAAGCCTGGACGGCACGCTGGACTGTCGGCCACCAGGCTTCGTGCTCTTCACTACAGGACAGCGGTCGGAAATGAGAGGGGGAGGCCTAGCCCATCCTCTAGTCCCAGCAGGGGCTGCGGCTCTGACAAATAGGTCTGGGGGCTGCTACGATGCAAGGTTCAGGGAAAGGACGGATTCGCCAAAACAACATGTACCAAGTTGGAAAGATCTTCAAATACTATAGCACTTGAAAAACAAACAAAGCGCAAGTCCCAGAACAATGAAGCGCAGGATGTGCCTATTTACATACAAAAAGGCGCCATAGCAGATGGCCGTATATGTGCACAAGTTCAAAAGAGGGAGACTGGAAGGATGCTATCCATTAACAGTGGTTATCTCCAGACGAAGGGCCAGGGGGCATTCAAAGGCAATTCCTCATTCTGTGTTAACAAGTCAATTGTGAAATTTTTTTTAAATACCAAAAAAAGTTAAAATATTAGACACACGTGATCCCATTTCTCGGTGAAGAAAAGATACATATGCACAGGAAAAAGATGGAAGACATATACCAAAATGTCAACAGGAGATAGCTCTGAATGCTGGCATTTATGGGGATTTTTATTTCTTCTTTATTTTCTGTGATAAGCACATAGTAGGTTTTTTATTAAAAAATTAATGTTTTTGAGTGATGTTTACGAAGACAATGTACTAGCATTCCAATGTCTTTATACTACCAAACAGTGGTGAACGGCACAGGCAGCTCACTGGTTCCTATCCCAGTTCTACTAATTTGCTGTTTGGCCTTGAACTAGTCGTTTTCGCTCCCTGAGCCTCAGTGTCCACCTCAGTAAAATGGGTACATATCAATAGCCCCTACCTCATAGGGTTCTTAGGAAGATTGAAGATAAAGTGCTCAGCACAGGGCCCAGCCCACGGTAAGCAGGCCAGGTGCTATTACTACCGTGATGCTCATGGGGAATATGTTCAACCAGGCGGTGCAGCAAGCTCTCCAGGCAGACTGCCTGGGTTTGTATCCTGGCTCTGTCATTTACCGGCTGTGTGACCTTGGGCCTATAACCGTACCTCTCTGGGCTTCATGTGAAGATTAAACCAAAAGCACCTAGCACATAATACATAGTCAATAAATATGATAAAAATTCAACTAGGTGAGACATATACACTAAAGACAGGTGGTGCCGTCTTCTGCCTTTGGTATATAAACTTTAGCTATGATTATTAATAAAATGACAATTATGATTATAATGAACAATGGAAAGGGAAGCAGTGGATACAGGGAACATGGCCAGGCACTGACTTCCTTGCTGTGTGAGTTTGGAGAAGTTTGTTAACTTCCTGAGCCTCAGTTTCCCCATCTGGAAATACGGGCCTAAGGCATATCTTACGGGGCTATTGTAACACTCCAGGGAAAGCAAATTCAACATAAATTCAGTAATTTACCTTGTGCCTTATGCTGTGCTAGGCACATTATTTTACACCATCATCTCACTGAATCCTCAAACAACCCCATTAAATTGGAATTGTAGGTCCTTTTTACAGATGAGGAAATTTAGGTTAAAAGATATTCCAAGATCACTTGGCTAGGAAGTGGGCAGAGGGAAGATGTGAACCCAGGACTCACCAACTCCAAAAGATACTGACCCCTCACAAGATGTCAGTAAATGTAGTTTGTTTTCTCTTTCCTGACTTTTGGGCCTCAGTTTACTCATGTATAAAGTGGGTGTGAGGGATAATGCTCATGAAGAGTCCATCTAGTTGAGTTCTATTAAATGTCACCACCAAGCGTGATATTGAGAGACCCGCCCAGCCCTTCCTATCCCAACCTCTCAGACTCAACTTACCAGCTGGCAGCAGCCTCCTGGGCGGGAGTCCTCCAGCTGGCACTGGCTGGAGTTGTCTGAGCTTCTGCCTGTGCCCTGCTTCTGGGCCTGGGTCCCCGGGCCCCTCCTGGACTTCTTGGCACACTTGGATCTTCTCTGCCCCATGGAGAAGCCTGAGCTAGCCTTGCCGGCTGCAGGCTCCCGGGAGCTGACGGAGGTGTCGGAGGGAGCCGTGAGTCCACGCCCTGGCCTTCCCCTGGACTCCGGCCGAGCCTTGACCTCCGGCTCCTCCTGGTTGGGTGATGCGGCAGGGCCCTCACCACCATCAGCCCTTACGATGTGCTCAGCTTCCTGCCGCTCTGGGGAAGCCTTTCCAGACACTCCCAGGCACCACACAGGACTCTGAGGAGGATCCTGGGCAGCTGGCCTGAGGGACCCTCCTCCAACGGGCAGTGGGAACCCAACACCTGCCTGGGCCCCATCCCTGGCAGCAGGCAAATATTCGAATTTCTCAGTCCCTGAGGCACATGCCACCCAACTTCCACCTGGATCTCCAGGCGCAGACCCAGGAGAGAGGGGACTGCAAGGACCCCCCAGGGACTCCAGGTCAGCACCTTGTGGGGAGCCTCCCACAGACGGGGCTTTGTCCCCACCAGGGCTCTGACCAAGCCACAAGAAGCCACCAGCCCCCTCCCCACCCTCTGGGTAGGCCTTACACTTCCTGTTTGTCTTCCTTGTCCCCACTGGGGCTGGGTCTGGTGAGGATGGCAGGTCCCCTTCGGGGGGCTCCTCTTTGCTGAGGGTGGGGCTTCTTCCATCATACTCTGGTGAAGTCCCACCTTTTCCAGCCTCCCTGGGCCTGGGGCAGTTCCCCTTCTCCACCCCTGCCGGCCTCTCCCTGCCGACCAATGCTCTCTCTGGGAGACCCACAGACAGACCGCACAGGTTCCCGGGCCAGCTTTCAGCTAAGATGTCGTGCAGGGAAATCCGGAGCCTCCTGGAGACCTGAGCCCTCTTCTGAGCAGGCACTGTGGGCAGCTGGATGTGGCACCCAGGGCTGTGCACCAAATCCCGGGACCTGGCACCTCGACAGGCCTCTTCCCTGAGGACCCTCTTCCTGCGGCCAGCCCAGGCTTGGGCCCCGGAGCTTGCCCCTGGCATGTCTGCTGCCAGACCTGACATGGAACTGGTTTCTTGCACGTCCTTCTGGGAAAGCCCACAGCTGTGCCGCGGACTGAGAACAGGGTCCTCTGTGCTGGAGCCCTCTGCAGCCCCCTCCTGAGGCATGTCTGTCCACCTACAGGGGCCAAAAGCAGAAGACAGGCCCTGCGAGGAGACAGAGAGAAGAGACCTCAACACGGAGTGTTTCACCCGCCAGCACATTCAGGCGCCAGGCCAGTGGGCACCTGGGAGGCAGCCTCCTTTCCAGGTTGTACCCCCAAGGAGACAGCACCCAGTGTGTAAGCGCCCCAGGTGAAGGAGAGGAGGCCCGCCTCCACACAGGGTCTTCCCATCTCTGAGAGTTGACACTTTTGCTGAAAGGGGCTACAGTAACTAGTTACCACTTATTAATTACTCACGTACGTGTTATTACGTCATTTCACTCAGGCAGCCACAGGTGAGAACACTGAGTGACTCGCCCAAGGCCACGCAGATGGGATGTGGAAGAGCCGGGCTGCTCTCCCGAACGGAAAGCCCAGCTCTGAACCACTCCGCACGGGGCAGACAGGGACAGGGGTTAACGCCCTCACCCCTCCTGCCTCCCTCACCTCGGTCCCCTTCTGATAGCCACTCCAGTCAAGGTCCCAGGCCTGACCAGGGCAGTCCCACGCCGCTCAGGGAACCGGGCCCCCACCAATCCAGACGCTCTCACCTGGGGTCCCCGGGAACTGAGGAGCTGGGATCACGTGATGCGGGGAGCCCCGGGTGAGGGATGGGGGCGGAGTCCCTGATGATGAGCAAAGGGCGGTACCCCAAGCGTGCTGGCGTCCCTGCCCCGGCAGAGGGCGCTCTCTCCCTCCTGAGGGCTTCCCGGAGGAGGTGCCAATCCGGGCTCCTGAGCAGGAGTAGGTGGGTTCCTGGGAGGAGGGGTCTCAGGTGACAAAGTCTGCCTGAGGCTTTAATCTTGATCCTAGGGCGATGGGGAGTTACTGAAAGTGTCTGCTTCTGCACCTCTAGGGGAATGTCGGAATTAGATCTAGAGTTTTGCATAATTATTTATTTTAATTATCTCATATATAATTCAATGGACGAAAATACATATGCAAGCCCAATAAAACGATTGAAATAAAAAGTTAAAAACTGGGGCCAGCCAGGTGGCCGAGTGGTTAAGTTCACACGCTCCACTTCAGTGGCCCAGGGTTTCTCGGGTTCTGATCCTGGGTGTGGACATGCCACCGCTCAATAGGCCATGTTGAGGCAGCGTCCCACATGCCACAACCAGAAGGACCCACAACTAAAATATACAACTATGTACTGGAGGGCTTTGGGGAGAAGAAGGAAAACAAAAAAAGATTGGCAACAGATGTTAGCTCAGATGCCAATCTTTAAAAAAAAAAAAAGATTTGCAGCAGGTACATTCTATCCTGTAATGATAATTCAGTTTGCCATACTTTGCCTTAGATTGATCCTTAACACTGAAAACCAAATGAAATTTGTAACGTTATGACTATGTACATACTTTCACTGCCGAACTAGAGATTTGATAGACCTACTGAGAGGCAGATGGAATTCCCTGGCACTAACCCTGTGCTGTGTGAGACCCTGAGAAGCTTCTGGGTCAATGGAATACTACACTGCTATTAGGATGACTAAATTAGATCTATATATCAATATAGATGTGTCTCCAATACATAATGTTGAATTAAAAAAAGCAAGATAATGTTCGTAATAAGGGAAACTGAGTGCCAAAGTATATGGGAACTCACTGTACTAATCTTCAAATTTTTTCTGTAAATCTAAAATGCTTCTAAAAAATAAAGTTTGCTGCAAAAAGAAAAAACAAACCAGGCAGCTGTATGTGATCTATATGGAAAGCTGTCATGATCTGGTTGTCAGGGTCACAAGAAGAGTTGAGATTGGATGTCACCGATGACTCCAATTATTGCTCTAAATAAATAATTTTTTCAAGTGAGAAGACCTCCCACTATGGAATATACTGGTCATGATGGCAGAGACTTGGACCAAGTCTCCTAAGACCAAGTGACCTGTTAGTCTGGTGCATTTGGATAATGGAAGTCTCTGACCACTGGGCGAAGAAAGGGAGGCAAAGTGGAGGTGTTAGATCACATGTGGTACTGGGGACAAAAGGACCCTGACAGCTAAGAGATATAGTGCTGCTGTGAGCCAGGGATTGGCCTAAATGCTTTGCCTATATTAACCCTATATTTAGGTATTTCGTTACCTCTGTTAATCCTTACACCAAGTGTATGAGGTAAGTACTGTTATGAACCCTACTTTACAGATGAGGAAATAAGCACAGAGAGATCAAGTAACTTGCCCAAGGTTAGTAAGTGGTAGAGAGTTGATTTGGGAACGCAGACATCTCTCTATCTCCTGAGATTCTAAAATGTCTCATTGCTATAAAAAATAATCAAATTGGGCCAGGTTTTGACCCAATGCCTTTTTTTTTTTTTTTTTGCGGAAGATTAGCCCTGAGCTAACATCTGCCACCAATCCTCCTCTTTGTGTTGAGGAAGACTGGCCCTGAGCTAACATCTGTGCCCATCTTACTCTACTTTATACGTGGGGTGCCTGCCACAGCGTGGCCCCACAAGCAGTGCGTAGGTCCATGCCTGGGATCCGAACCTGTGAACCCCAGGCTGCGGCAGAACAAGCTAACCTAACCACTGCACCACTGGGCTGGCCCCAACCCTGAAGAGTTCTGTTGGGATTTATATTAAAATTTCATTGAATTTACACATTAGAGGTAGAATTGAATATTTATAATACTAAGTCTTCTCACCCATAAATGAGATATATTTCTTTCTATTCTTTCAGGTCTTCAATTCATTTTTGTAATTTTTCTCCATCAAAATATTGTACATTTTTATTAAATTATTCTGTACTTTATAATTTTTGTTGCTTTTTTTCTTATTACCTTTCCACTTGGTTATTAGCAATGTAAAGGAAGTCAATTGTATTTTGTTGACCATGTATCCAGAAATTTTGCTGAACTCTCTTACTAATTCTAATAATTTTTCTATTGATTCTTTTGTAAGTGTACGTCACCATGTGATCATATGGCTGAAAATAATGACAATTCCATCTTGCATTGCACCAGAGTTATATTTCCCTTTTCATTTACATCTTTTTGGTAGATTGTACCATTCCTTATATGCCGTATTTCTTTTTCTTATCTTATTGCATTGTTTAGGACTTCTAGTGCAATATTGAGTAGATGCACAGGAATCTTTGTTTTGTTTTTTACTTAAATGAAAAATTTCTAAAGTTTCACAATTTTTGCTATAGACTTTGATAGATAATATACATTAGGTTAAGGAAGTTCCCTTCTGTTAAGTTACTAAATACTTTTTCCATTTTTGGGTTTTGAATTTTCTTGTATGTTTTCCTTCATATCTTTTGATATCTTTTCTGCTTAAAAGAGTTGATGTGATAAAATACATTGATGAATTTTCTAATGTTGAACCATCTCTGCATTTGTAATACAACCCCTACGTAGATATGGTGTATTATTTTTTAAAACATGACTACATTTGACTTCATACATTTTAATCAGGTTTTTGCATCTATGTTTATAAGAAAGATAGACTGATGATTTTATTTTCCTATTGTGCCTTTTCTAGTTTTAATGTCAAGTTTGTGCTATCCTTATAGACTGAATTCGGTAGATCTCTTCTTTTTCTGGCCTCTGGAACAGTGAGTATGGATTTCCTATTCCTTGAACATTTGGTGAAATTCGCTGGGAAATTATCTTGTGCCTTTTGATGAGTGAGACTTTTTACTACTACCTTAATTTAGTAGATCACTATTGGTCTGTTCAGTTCTATTTCTTTTTGAACCAATTTCAGTAATTTGTATTTTCCTAGAATTTGTCCGTTTTATCTAGGTTTTCAAGTGTAATGGCATAAAATTGTTCATGATATTCCCATGATTCAAAAAATCTCTACCGGGGCTGGCCCCGTGGCCGAGTGGTTAAGTTCGCACGCTCCACTGCAGGCGGCCCAGTGTTTCGTCGGTTCGAATCCTGGGCGTGGACATGGCACCGCTCATCAAGCCACGCTGAGGCAGCATCCCACATGCCACAACTAGAAGGACTCACAATGAAGAATATACAACTATGTACTGGGAGGCTTTGGGGAGAAAAAGGAAAAAAATAAAATCTTTAAAAAAAAAACAAACAAAAAAACCCAAAAAAATCTCTATTGTATCAGAGTTATATTTTCCTATTCATTCCTAATATTTCTGCTTGCTCTCTTTCTTTCTCTCAATCAGTCTTTCTAGGGCTTTTCTCTAAAGAATTAGATTTTTGTTTTGCTTATTATCTCTGTTCTTTTTTTGTCATTGTATTTTCTATTTCATTATCCTCCACTCTTTTATTCTTTAACTTCTTCTGCCTTCTTTGGTTTACTCTTGTTGTTTGAATTCCTTCTTAACCTGAACCTGCAGCTCATTTTTAGAATCTTTTTCATTTGTAGTTAATTCATTCACTGCTATACCGTCCTCTCTAAGCACTTCTTTGGCTGCATCCTACGAGCCCTAGTAGGTGATGATGAAGCTTTTATTGTCATTCAGCTATAAATATTGAAAATTTCCATTATAATTTACTCTCTAACTTATGAATAATTTATAGGTTTATGTGTATATTTAGCCTTCAAATAAATGAAAAATTTTAAAGCTACATGTTATTATTAAAAATAAAGTGGGGCCAGCCAGAAGACATGAACAGACCTTTCTCCCAAGAAGATATACGGATGGCCAATAGGCACATGAAAAGATGCTCATCATCACTGATCATCAGGGAAATGCAAATCAAAGCTACGCTAAGATCACCTTACACCCGTTAGAATGACAAAAATATCTAAAACTAATAGTAACAAATGTTGGAGAGGTTGTGGAGAAAAAGGAACCCTCATACACTGCTGGTGGGAATGCAAACTGGTGCAGCCACTATGAGAAACAGTATGGAGATTCCTCAAAAAATTAAAAGAGAACTACCATACGACCCAGCTATCCCACTGCTGGGTATCTATCCAAAGAACTTGAAGTCAGCAATTCCAAAAGTCCTATGCACACCAATTTTTTTTTTTTTTTAAAGATTGGCATCTGGAGTAACAACTGTTGCCAATCTTTTTTTTTTTTTTTTCTGCTTTATCTCCCCAAACCCCCCTGTACATAGTTGTATATCATAGTTGCAGGTCCTTCTAGTTGTGGGATGTGGGACGCTGCCTCAATGTGGCCTGACGAGTGGTGCCATGTCCGTGCCCAGGATCCAAACCCTGGGCCACCGCAGCGGAGCGCCCGAACTTAACCACTCGACCACAGAGCCGGCCCCTCACACCAATGTTTATTGCAGCATTATTCACAGTAGCCAAGACGTGGAAGCAACCTAAGTGCCCATCAACAGATGATTGGATAAAGAAGCTGTGGTATATATATACAATGGAATACTACTCAGCCATAAAAAAGAACAAAATCGTCCCATTTGCAACAACATGGATGGGCCTTGAGGGAATTATGTTAAGTGAAATAAGCCAGATAGAGAACGACAATCTCTGTATGACTCCACTCATGTGAGGAATTTAAAAATGTAGACAAAGAGAACAGATTAGTGGCTACCAGGGGAAAGGTGGGGTTGGAGGTGGGCACAAAGGGTGAAGTGGTGCACCTACAACACGAATGACAAACATTAATGTACAACTGAAATTTCACAAGATTGTAACCTATCATTAACTCAATAAAAATTTTTAAAAAATAAAATAAAGTGGGGCCAGCCCCATGGCCGAGTGGTTAAGTTTGCGGGCTCCGCTTTGGCGGCCCAGGGTTTCGCCAGTTTGGATCCTGGGCGAGGACATGACACTGCTCATTGGGCCATACTGAGGCGGCATCCCACATGCCACAACTAGAAGGACCCACAGCTAAAAATATACAACTATGTACTGGGAGGCTTTGGGGAGAAAAAGGAAAAATGCAATCTTAAAATAAGTAAATAAATAAATGTAATTTTACTGCATTATGATGAGATAAAATTGTCTATATAGTATTGATTTTTTGAGAAATGTTTAAGGTTTCCTTTGAGATCTGATGCTTTGTGAGTCGTTGTTAATATTTATTGTGAGCTTGATATAATGTAAATTCTCGGTTTAATGGTATAAGTTTTCCTTGCCTCTTTATTTACTAACTCAAGCTGTTTAATCATATTTTTCAAATCCATATTTATCTATGGTAACTTCATTCTATAGATACCAGTGTTCAGTGCAGAAAACAGAAACCACTCCAGGTGTTTAAAGCAGGATGGGGCAGTGGGTGTCTGCAGAGTCATTGGAAGGGCCACAGGAGCACACTCCAGGCTGGGTCTCTGGGAGGCCGCCACTAGAATTATGTTTACACATATACTGCTGTAACAAGGCCAAAGATCCAGACACGATTGCTGCCACTCCTTCCCAACCTTCTCAAACCGGAGGCCAGACACCGGCACCGAAAAACTCGACAACTCTGATTGTGCTTGTAAGCTGCAACAGCCCACGGAAAAGGACGATGGTCCCCACCTCTCATCCACATTGCAGTTCTGACACAATGGCACCGAGTGGTGGAAACTAATCCACATCTGGAACATGAGTTGTAAAAGAATCTGGGAAATGGTTTTCAGCTCTCCGTTCTCTGCGGTGTCAGAAGGCCCACCAGGATATGAGGACAGATCTGAGTGAGTCAGTCTGCCTTATCGTCTACAATATTTTAAAAATTATTTTGCATGTACTTGACCAATTCCTGAGAGGTGTATTGTAAAACTCACACTATTATTGCGGACTTCCCGGTTTTTTCCTTTATTTCAGTAAGTCCCTGTTTTATTTCTCTCAAACACTTTTTAAAGAGCATACAAATTCATAAATTTTTCCATGCTTTGGTAGATTATAACTTTTATCAGTGCAGGTGTTCTTCTTTCTTCCTATTAATGTTCTTTTGCTTTAATTCTATTTTTTTATATTAATATTAGTATACTTCTTTTCAGTCAGTATTTACTTGATATACTAGTTCTATCCTTTTACTTTTAACCTTTATGTGTAGTTTTGTTTTTCACCATTCCTCTTGTAAATGGCTATAGCTGGACTTTATTTTAGGGGGAGTTTTTTTTTTTTTTTTTGAGGAAGATTAGCCCTGAGCTAACTGCTGCCACCAATCCTCCTCTTTTTGCTGAGGAAGACTGGCCCTGAGCTAACATCCGTGCCCATCTTCCTCTACTTTATACTTGGGACGCTGCCGCAGCATGGCTTGCCAAGCAGTACCATGTCTGCACCCAGGATCCGAACCGGCAAACCCAGGGCCGCCAAAGCAGAACGTGTGCACTTAACTGCTGCGCCACCAGGCCAGCCCCCTAGCTAGACTTGAGAAACCCAACCAGAGCATCTTTGTCTTCCATCAGTGTGTCTAACCTGTCCGTGTGATTGGGACTACTGACATAGTTGGTCCTATTTCTACCTTTGCTTTTTATGCTTTCTTATCACAAATTCTCTGCTTCCTTTTTATTCCTTTTTGCCTTTTCAGAATTTGTCGAATTATGCTTACCCCCTTTATTTTCCTCACACAGGCTGGAAATTATGTTTTCCTATTTCTAATCTTTAACAGTTATCCTTAAATTTATAACATATGTACTTTAATTTGTATTTCTCCAAGAAAGTCTAAATTGACATTTTTGTCCTTTTCCCGAGCAAGACGATTTCCTTAGCACGCTGTCACTACTCCCCAGTGGTGGACATGTCCATTTCTGTCATTTAATTTCAGCCTTTTTTTCTTTACTTTTAAGAGGTATAAAAACTATTCTTTGATTTTCTTTTACGGTCAATACTTATTTCAGTTTATCACCGGATTTACCTATTTTTTTGCTGTCGGTTGCTTCTTGCATTAAACTCCTTCCATAGAAGTAGTGAAACTAGAGACGGAGTAACTACGTGGAGGCTGCAGACACGATCCAGGCGCCCCATGGTTTCTTTGGTAAATGTTCACTGAATATTTGCTGTGGGCCAGGGCTTTCTGTATATTATCTCATTTAATCTTCGCATCAACACTGTAGGGTCAGCACCATTATTTGCTTTTCACAGAAGAGGAAATCTGAGGTTCAAATAGGTGCAATGACTTGCCCGGGATCGTGCAAGATCTGGGGGGAAGCAGAGCTTGTGGTTCAACCTCAAGTTCACCTCTATCCACAGTCCCTGGTCTAAGCTACACTCCCACGAGGGCAGGAAACAGAGGGGTCTGCCTTGCTGGCCAGGTTATCACAGTACCGGATGTGGCGGCTGTCACGTACTAAGAAAACACACGCACACAGGGGTAGGAAGAGAAGAGTTTCACAATATCATAGAAGCCAAGGAAAGAGTGTTTTGGTTTTTGTGGGGTTTTTTCCTTCTAATAAATGATTTCTCTTGGAATAATTTTAGGCTCCCAGAAAACTTGCTAATATAATACAGGGAGTCTGTACACCCCTGGCCCATTGCCCTCCATTGTCAGCATCTTACATCGTTGTGCCACGTTTGTCACAACTAAGAAACCAACACTGGCACGTTACTATTCACTCAACTACAAACTTTCTTTGGATTTCACCAGTTTTCGCATTAATGTGGGTTTGTTTCCTGTTTCAGGGTCCAGAGCAGCAACCCGGGGCAGTGCGCACTCGCCTGTCATGTGAGACCTGCTGCCACGTTGCATTTAGCTCTCATGTCTCCCCATTTTCCTCTGGTCTGTGACAGTTTCTCTTTCCTTGTTTTTCATGACCTTGACAGTCTTGAGGAATACAAGCCAGGTATTTTGTGGAGTGTTCCTCAGTTTGGGTTTCTCTGTTGTTTTTCTCTCAATTAAACTGGTCATAAGGGTTTCTGGCAAGAATGCCACAGAAGGGGGCCAGCCTGGTGGCGAGTGGTTAAGTTCAGACGCTCAGCTTTGGTGGCCTGGGGTTCACTGGTTTGGAGCCCAGGCGCAGACCTAGCACTGCTCGTCAAGCCACATAAAATAGAGAAAGACTGGCACAGATGTTAGCTCAGTGACGTCTGCCTCAAGCAAAACATGGAAGATTGGCAACAGACGTCAGCTCAGGGCCAATGTTCCTCACACACACACAAAAGAATGCCACAGAGCGGAAGTGCCTTCTCACATCATCTTAGGAGCACGTGATAGCCACATGACGTCACAGGTGGTATTAACCTTCATCACGTGGTAAGATAGTGTTTTGCAGACTTCTTCACTGCAAAGTTACTGTTTTAAGAGTTCTAAGATGGAGAGAGGTAATGTTTTCAAAGGATATTTAGTAACATGGAGAAAGTCATCTTGTGATGTTAAGCATAGGCGGAGAGTGGGAAGAAATGGGTCAAAATGGTGACGGGCTCTTTCTAAGTTGCTTCTTTTCTTCTCTTTTGCCTTTCTTCGTTTTTCACTGCTGTACAACAAATGTATATGATTTGAACATTTTTAAAGTTTTTAAAAACTGTAGGATCACCTCCATTTTACAAACAATACGTACAGATATATTTATTCATAGGAAAAATTATAAGACTTTCATTAAATGTTGATATTGGGGTTATCACTGGGTGGTAATTTTTATTTCTTCATTGTGATTGTATGTATTTTTCCATTTTATTTACAATAATCTTGTTCAACTTTTTTGTTGGACCTCAAGCGCATTGAATTAAGTTTATCATAAGCATTGGGTATATAGTACACATTCTCATCATTGGTACATGAAAAGCCTTCCTTAAGCTGTTTATGTATGTACTGGTGTGTTTATTTTAATAATATAAGAAGGTCCATGGAACCACTGCCCAATATGAAAAATAAAACGCTGGTGAGAACTTGCATCTACCAATATGGTCCTCCTCCCTTTCATCCTCCCAAAGTGAATTTGAATCCTGTGTTCAATGTTCTCTTGCTTTCCTTTTTATGTAGTTTTATCACATCTATATCTATTTCCCAAAATTATATATTTTTTCTACTGTTCAATTTATATAAAAAAGAATACTGTGTTGAGTGTGATATTTGGGACTACACTTTTATCACTGAAAATTATATTGCTAAATTCCATCCATATTGTTGCACTTAATCCTATTGCATTGATTTTGACTACTGCATAACATTCCAGTGTGTGTTATTCTAGAATTCACATGTCTGTTCTCCTGCCAGTGGTTTTGTGCTCACAGGAACATCCTTGTACGTGTCTCCTGATGGACATAGTAGGAGTTTCTCTTGAATATGGACTGGAATTGCTGGGTCATAGTCGTCTTGATTCCGGTCTCCCTAAAGCAGAGCCTGAGACAAAGACTAAGATGCAGACAGTTTCTTCGGGGAGTGATGCCAGGAAGTGGGAGTGAGGGAGCAGCGCGAGTGAGATGGGGAAGGACGAAAATATAGCACAAGGGGGCAACATTGAGGTCACTGCTGGGGGTGCGATTCCTGGGATTGTGGGCCTAAAGGATGGACAGCGGGGCATTTATCTGCGGGCTCCTGAGCTCCGTGGGTCAAGGGCTGCCTCTGGGATGCTCATTTCCTCCCGCTTCGGGGCTGTGTTTGTGTAAGGGCTGAATCCTCCCACCCCCAGACACCCAGTGGAGAAAATCCCGGGCAGGAAACAGAAAGGTGTGTGACTTGTGCTGAGGTGGGACCTGTCAGCGCGGGGTGAGTCCTGAGCTGGGGAACAGGGAGGGCACTGCAGCCGTGGCTTAAATTCAAGGTGAGCTAAGGGGCTGTGACACTGGCGCCAGAGGCAACTACCAGATAGCATAGAGGAATGTTCGACTTTACAAACTAATGCCCATCTGTGTTTGCAAGTGGTCGTGCCGCCTTACATGCCCATCAGCAGTGGACGAGGAACCCGATGGATTTCTTGTCCTACCTTACACATGGTATTTGCAAGCTTCTTAGTGACCACTTTCTGACTCTTGGTAGCTTCTCTCTCTCTCTTCTTTCTTTCTTTCTTTCTATAATAAACGTGTGTCTGTGTAGGGGTTTTCTTTGTCTTGTTTTTTGCCTATATTTCTTTTAAATTCAGAAGCAGAAATAAATCTTTTATTTTGTCAAGGAGTAGTTTATCTGTGGAGAGTGTCAGCTGCGACAGGGGGCTTGGGTTAAAGACTAAGAAAAGGCCCACGGTGAGGCCCCAGGCTGTTGGTGACTCCAGGGGGAGTCGCTGGGTTGGGGGTGAGCTGATCAAAGCTCAGAGGGATGAGGGGTGGAGACGACAGATTGACTGGAACCAAGCGAGAGGTTTGATACCAAAAGGAAGGAGAGGATTGCAAGGTCAAGTGGGGAGGATTCCCAGACAGGGAGCATTGAGTTTATAGCCAAATGAGAAGGAGCCAGGGAGAAGGTGATGGAGACGTGGCAGCGAGGGGCTGGCTCAGCGTTGAGAGCAACGTGGGCATCACTGTTCTCTCTTCTTATGCAAAGGCACTGACTTTGGAGCCAGACAGATGTGGGTTCAGATCCCAGGGCTGCCACTAATGAGGTGTAAGAGAGGGTGACAACATGCCCCGCAGAGTGGCTGTGAGGGCCGAGGAGCACCTAGACCAGTGGGTACTCAACCCTCGGTGCTTCTTTCCCTCCCTTCCTCCCCCAGTCTGTGGGCCGAGGCCCAGTCTAGGTTCAGAAGCCGGGAGGTTTCATGCCAGTGACACTTTGCTGAGTGGGGTGCGGGGCCGGGAATTCCATGAGTCTGAGGGAGGGAGGAAGGGGCCCAGATGGGGAGACTCAAAGGGGCTCCTGAGAATCAGGGAGGGCTGAGGGTGCCAGTGGCAGAGGCCGAGGAGCTGCAGGCATGGCAGGGAAATTGCCATTGATTAGGGGCTTGGAGCTCGGCCTCACTGGCTGGGCACAGCCAAGCGAGTAGATATGGAGTCCTGATGGAAAAGGGCTCTGTCCTGCCTGGCCCAAGAGGAGCAGCTCCACGCTCAGCCTCTAGCCTGCCAGCCCCAGCCTCTAGCCAGCCTGCGTGGCCCCTGCCCGGTTGGTTTCTGCCTCCTTCATCCCCATCCCAGTGTCCTGGGGTCCACCCACCGAGTCCCCCCAGCCAGAAGCCTGGCAGTTAGCCTTGTCTGGGCCCTCTCATCAGTCGTCGAGTCTGTGGACTCCACCTCTCTCTGCTTTTCCCCTCCAGGGCTGGGGGCCCTTCCTGGGGCACCAGGCAGCTCTCATCCGGTGGGATTCTCATCAGCAGACCACGCAGGAGGGTGGGCCTTCCCGTGCTCTTTCCCTCTGGCTGCCACACTGGATTCAGCTCTGGGGAAGCTCTCAGTCCTACTTCCTGAGGTGGACTGAGTTCTGTAAATTGGCTTCTCCCGCTGCTGGGGAGAGGTAGGGAGGACAAAATTTTGTTCTCCTTGAATGCCTTTGAGCACATTCTTCAACTCAGTTTTACAAGCTGTGGAAGCGAGGGAAAGAGGGGCTGATGTGGGCCACAGTGAGCAGCTGGGAGGTGACCCTCCGGGAGAGAGAACAGAAAGTCGCTGGGAACTGCACTTCCCCAGAGTCGCCCCCTGACGCTGCCGTCCGTGTCTGCTCAGCCCCTGCCAGCCAGCAGTGGGCGCTGTTGCTGTGCACTGGGCACCCCAAGCCCCAGGGCCCCTTGGCAGAAGGTAGGGGGGCTGCTCGGCCAGAGGTCACCACCGCTGTCCACAGCTCGACCGAGCCCGGCTGGGACATGCCTCCGGCTCATCGTCACTCTGCCTCCCCATTTCTCTGATCTGCTGAAAGACGTGTTCAAGGTTGTTGACCTCATGAACTGGAAAACCAGAAGCGGGGGGAAACCCTCTGGGCCCCAGGCAAGAGGCTCCAGAACACAGGGCGTGCAGCTCCACATCCTGAGGCTCGGTCTCTGCCTAAGGATGGACACGGCTGCACCTGAGGGCCACCGGCAGGACCCTGCAAAGGCTGCCAGTTGCCGCTACCCCTCCGACTCCAGCCCCTGAGACCTCCTCTAGACACTGTTACTCCTCTGCATTCGAGGCCATGCCTGCTGCCACCGGCCACTGCAGACCCTGTCGCTGCAGGTCCCGGTCAAATTTGCGGGCACTGCTGGGCCGCTGAACGTGGCCGCACCTCTAAGTCTTGGGCTGCAACCAAAGTGACTGCATTTCCTGTGCCTCTGAGCTCCTAGCAGCTGAGGCGACAGCCAGATGCGCCAGGACTGCTGATGCCCATCCCGCAGGGACGTGGACACACTGCCAGGAGCAAACCGGAGCTGTGGCTGCTGCAGGTGGATATCCCTGTGCTTACGAAAAATGGACTTTTTCCAAGGCTGCCAGGGGCTGCTGGCGCCCTGACCAAGGCTGCTGATGGGTCCCCATCTTCTCAACGTGACGTATCCATGTCGATGTTGACCTTGATCTCCTGACTGAGGTCGTGTTTGGTACATTCCTCCACTGAAAAGCTTTCTCTGCCTCCTCTTCCACAGGGCTGTCTTAGGAAGGAGGTCGTTATGCGCAGCCCACACTTAAGCAGTGGGGCGTCATGAGCCCCTCCTTGAGGGGGAATAGCTACGTAAATTATTTGGAATTCCGCACGGGAGACTTGTGTCTTCTCGATCATTTGTTTATATCGTTTATTCTATCATATATTCCTATCAGTATGGACGCGTGGATGTTTATTTTATGCGCTGGGTCGGCGTGCAATGCTGCCGTATTTATTCTGTATTTATTCTATTGTTCAAACTTTTCCAGCCTTGGTCTCTGGGAGCTCTTTGAATCGGCTCTGCGTCTCTTTGACATTGTGACATACCACTGTCATTCTGTGTGTGGGGGGGGTGTATTTCCTACCTCCTTGGGGACTTTTAACCCCCCGATGTCAGATACCAGATGTGGTTGAGACTCACTGACCCCCCTCCTTCATGCACCCCTGCCACATCCTGCTGGGCCTCCGAACCCCGAGCCCTGGCTGCACCTCTGATCTTGGGGACCTCGGGGCTGCCAGGCACTGAACGTTAGACCCTGCCCTCTCCCGCTCCCCCAGCCACTGCCCTGCAGAAACAATGCGCTTTCCCCCGGCGGAGCCTGTCAGCCGGTTCTGGCCCAGGAGAGCTTTGTCACCTTAGTGGTGTGACTGCTATCTTCAGTGTGTGAATAAACTTATTGAAAGGACAAAACAAAACAAAACATCTGCCTCTCTGTTATCTTTGAAACTTACCTTATCTTCTCCATTCCTGGACTTGAGATAAATGTCCTTTTGCCTGAGACTGTTTTCAATACACACCCTCCCATCTGGCCAGTGTAGCCTCAAGGTCTCTGGAATCAATCAGACTTGGGTTCCAACTCTAGTGGCCCTGGGCGGTCACTTGATTGCTCAAAACCTCAGTTTCCTTATCTGAAAAACAGGGACAATAATGGCCTTCAAATAGCTCCCATTGACTTAGCACCTGCTCCATGTACCGCGTGATAACTTCTGAAAAGCACCTCAGATGATGCCTAACGCACAGAGTAGGTGCTCAATAAACAGAAGCTATTGTCACTGTAGGTAGCAGCAATAGTCGTTTGTCTCCCTCTCTCAGCCTCTCCCTCAAACCCGTCCTCTCCTCTAAAGCTCAGCCGTGACAATGTCGCTCTTCCACTCACAATCCTTCCAGAATCCAGAATCCAGAAACCATCTGGGATTCAAGATCCTACAGAATCCTGCCCTGCTCTGCGCCCTGGCCTTATCTTCCTTCTCAACCCAAATTCCACCAGACTGTTCACTTTTCCCTCAACAGCCTTTGCACTTCACATCTCCTTGCCTTTGCCTGTGCTGTTCCCTCTGCATACAATGCTCTTCCATCCTTTCTCCATCTGGCGACTCCCAGGTCCAAGTGTCTGTTCTCAGTGACAGAAACCAACCAACCGGAGGGCCCAGGCTTGTGGCTCCTTCCTGCCTTATAGAACCTCCCCAGTGTTGTGATTATTTGCCGAAGGTCCCACACACCTGGGTGGGATCTGCATTTGAACCCTGGCTCTGCAGCTCATCACCTGTGTGGCCTCAAGCCGGTTCCCTAACCTCTTTGAGCCTCCTTTTCTCTGTTTATAAAATGATGATAATAATAGTAGTCATTTCGTAGGAATGTCGTAAAGATTTAAGTAGATAATCCATGTGAAGCGCTTCATATAATGCCCAGCGGAAAATGCTTAACAAATGGTCCCTTTCTCTCTTATTAATATCAGGCGGCCAGGAGCTGCCTGCTCTGCCAGGCTCCATTTATTGATGGATTCAAGGCTAAAATTAGAGCTGCAGCCTTGGGGAGCAGTTCCTTCTAGAGCCGGGAATTGATGCCCTTGGTACTGTGGATGAGAAAGGAGCCTGCTTCTCCCTCCAGGGGCCTCTCAGAGAAACTCAGATCTTGGTGCCTCCAGCCATTCTCCCCTTGGTTCCCAGGGTAGGCATGCAGAGGCTGGACCAGCCCAGGCTCGAGAGCTTTCCTAGCAAAGGGCTCTGCAATCCAACAAGCTGGCTGCTAACTCCAACCCTGCCATTCACGGGCTGTGTGACCTTGGGCAAGCAACTTTCCCTCTCTGAGGGTCATTATTACTCTCTATCCTGGGAAACTGACAACGGTAATAACCAGCTTGTAATAACAAACAGCTTATGTGCACAGAGACCTTGAGGCCAATGACCAGCTCGGGGACTCTGGGTAATGACGTCCCTCTCTGAGCCTCAGTTTCCATATCTCTGAAATGGGCACAGTAGCTCTGTCCTTACAGGGCTGTTGTGGGGATCTAGAGAGGCCACAGACAGCAGTAACCCCTGGTGGGAACCTGAGTTAACAGATGGCCCATTTCCCCGTCTGAGGGCGTGGGGAGCCGAGACAGAAATTGACTTGAGCTGTTTGTAGCTATTGATCGACCAGCCTTGGAAAATGCAAAGAAAAGCATCCAACAAAAAAACACCTCTCATCTTGGAGCTGCTAGAGGCTGGCCCTGCCGGTGGATAAGCCACTTCTATGCGATCGACTTCGCCTGACGTCAGTTCAGTGCGCTCGGGGAGCTGTTTTGTCTCCCGGACAAGACATTGATTTCATTAAAGCAGATCCTGAATTTTGGACAGGAACCCCCATTTTCCCCTCTGCGGCTAGTCTTAACTCCGATGTCAAAGGGCATAACCCTGGCTTCCAGGGCACCAAGCCAGCCTCATTCACGTAGACATGCAGGGCCTGGATGGCCCACAATGGCAAGGCCACACGCCCCCGGATTTTTTCTCCCCATCTTCCCTTCCTGGGACAGGTCCAGTCAGGCTCCAGCCGCTCGCTTATTTCTGACCAGGAGATAGATACAGAATTACGTGACAATAACATTAATAAAAACCTACAAGGCCATCACACTGCAGTCCTCAAGGGAAGAGGATAGTCCAGCAGTTCCTGCAAGAGGTCAGGAGCCTGGAGCCAGGGCACCAGGTGCGCACGTTCTCTTCTCAGCTCCCTGCTATCTGTGCACCTGACGAGGGGAAGCGAAATCTGTGCTCTTCCGTCCAGGTTGAATGTGAAAGGAGGAAGTCTGGACAATAATCTGAGTTTGCCAGCAAGCCCTATAGGACTGATCCCACCTGGCAGAGGTGTCGATCCAGCAGCATCTAAGATGAGGGTTTGGGTTCTGGATTCTCGCTCTCCTGGGTTTGGATCTCAGCTCTACTCTGGGAGATCCCAGGCCAGTCTCTTACCCGCTCAGTCCCTTAGTTTCCTCAGTGTGTATATTTATCTATTTGTTTGCGTGTCTGTCAGTACTCTTGCTTGCAGATACCAGAGTCCACTCTGGCCAGTTGAAGTAGACAGGGAATTTATTTGCAATGCTAAACTCATGGATTGTGGAGAAACAGCCTCTAGATACAGCTTCCAGGAGCCTCTCCAAGAAGTGCGCTGCAGAATGGGACTAATGGGGGAGCTGCTGCTGCTGTCACTGACCCCAGAACCATACTGCCTTGGCCACTACCCAGGCCGGCAAAAGGGACGCCCCCTGTGCAGCTGTTCCCCCACGTAGCTCATTTGCTGGTTGGTATCTCAGTTCCATGAGTGTGATTGGAAGAAAGTAGGTCACACACCTGCATGCTAGCTCCAGGGGAGGCTGGCTTCTGCCTTGGGAAGGAGGAACTCAAGATACTAGGAATAATCAAAATGTAGAAAGGAATTTTTAAAATTGTTGGGTTGCGATGAATAACAGACATTCAGTACATCTTCTTTCTTGTCTATTTCCCCCATGTCGAAAGAAAGCTCCATGGAGTAGCTATCCTGAATGTCTCTTTCACATGACTCTGTTTCCCCAACACCTAAGACAGAGCCTGTGATGAATAAACAGATAAATCAAATGTGGGTAATAAAAGAACCACCTGTAGTTTGACACTACTGGCCAACTTACAGTCTCTCAGGGGGCCGTAGCTCTATGCCTTTGGAAAAGCTGCTGCTTTATGGAACGCCCATTCCTCCCCAATGCCTTGCCTCATGGTGAAAGTGTCTTCATCTTTCAGTTCTCAGTTTTGACTCACCTCCTCCTGGAGGCCTTCCTTGATATACAAGTGCATCCCTACCACGGCCCTCATCACCACCACCACCACCACCACCCTGCCCTGGGGAGCTGGTTTAGTATTAAGAAAGCAAGCTCTGCTGTAACTGGCTGATTTCAAATACTGGCTTCAGCTCTTACTAGCTGTTGGGGCTTGGGTAACTCATACAATTCTTCTGAGGACCATTCTCCTCGTCTATAAAATGCGAATAATATAGTATCTAAGTCACAGAATTGTTATGAGATTTAAATGAGTTAGTATGTGCAAGTTCTTAGAATGAGGCCGGGCACAGAGAGACAGCTCAGTTGACTGCTACTGCTGCTACTGTTTGCAATTCCACTGTTCTAGCACTTATTGGGGCAACATTGTGACCGTTTTGATTTCTGTAACCCCAGCTCAACTGAGACCTTCTGGAAATCAAGACCTGGGGTGTCCTTTACTCCCGCTGCCCCATACCTCTGTGACATGTACCTGTCACAGAAATCGTGTGCTCACGCGGGGTTTGTTGGATAAACAGCTAACCCAGTCAAAGAAGTCATAAATGCAAAGACTGATGGATAAAACATTTAACGTTCATACATTAGAAAAAGAGCTAAAGTGAAAATGTCACCTGGGATGGGGAAAATGGCAAATGGTTAGTGTCTACATTATGTAAAGATTTCCTACACATCAATAAAAAATATCTCAGTTGCTAAGAGACATCTGGACAAAGGTCATAAGCAGGCAGTTCAAGTGAGGAAATAGAAGTAGTAAGTAAACATGGAAGAATATCCAACCTTCAATCGGAGAAATAAAAATGAGAACCAAAGGCAGGCAACAATAATACAGACTACAGAATTCAATACAGAATTATTTATAACACTAAAAAACATCCAATCACAGAAGAACAGTTACATAAATAATGATACATTGATTCAGTGGCCTGGTGTTCCCTCATTAAATAGTTAGGAAAATGTTGAAACAAATGCTTATGGTATAGTAAGTTTACAAGCAGACTGCAAAGTTAAATTTAAAGCATGATCATAAGTGTGCAAAATGCTCATCTGGACTTGAGGAAAGCTTGGCAGAAAATACAAGAAAATGAAAACAATTGGTAAAAAAGAGAAATGGTACAGAGCGCCCACCACACGCCAGACGCTACGCCGAGGCCTTCCATGTACACGACCTCGCTAGATCCCCCGGTTCTCCCCAAAGCTCCACAGGGTAGGAGCTGCCTTTAAAGGGAAGGCAATTAAGGCTTATAGAAGGGCAATCTCTGGCCCAGGTGGCGCAGCCAGTAACTGGCAGAGAGGGATGCCAACCCTGGTGTATTGGACTCCAAGTCCAGTCCTCTTTCCAACACATCAGCTGTGTCGGATGGATGGGGTCCAGTGACTTTTCTTTCTTCTTAAACATTGCCTTTAATGCTGTTTAAATATCATTTGTGCAATCAAAACACAATTAAAAGAACAACCAAGCTGCCTCCGGAAGGCAGTTTAGCCCCTGTCCCTCCACAGAGCTCCAAGGACCAGCGCCCCACCCTGCCATTGGCCAACACTCGTGGTTTTGCCCAAACAATACCAGGAAACAAGCCTGCTGAATCTTCCGTCCCTCTTCATTGGATTAAAAATCCCTGGAGAGGCAGCTGGCATTTCCGCACTAAGACCCTCATCTCGCCCCAGGGTACCCCAGGAATGCCGGGTACCTCTGCAATGGGGATCCGGGTACTACTGTCAGTATTTCAAACGGCCAGACAGAAATTGTGCTTTCACCCTGAACAAGACCTCATGGGTGGATGCAGTACCCAGTGTCACTCCTTGGATGGAATTAGAGCAACGCCGAGGAAGGATTACAATGTGTCCTGACTCTGTGCACCAGAAGGAGAGGCGCAGAGTCCTGAAGCACTTGACAGGGCTGCAGAACCTCAGCTGGGGAGCCAAGGAGGTGGCCCTGGGGAGGTGACTTTTTCAGCTGCGATCCAGAGGATGAGTAGGAGTCAGCCAAGCAAAGAAGAGAAGGAAGAGGGAGAAGTGCGAGTAAAAGCCCTAAGACAGGGAAGATCTTGGGCTTTCAAGGAAAAGAAATGGAAGAGGTCACTGTGGCCAGAGTGGAGCACAATCAAAATGAGGCCAGAGAGGTTGACAGAACTTGTAGGCCAGATGAGCAGTTGGTCTTTAACTTAGGCACAATGGAAGCCACTGAAGAGGAGAGAAGTGGATGCATTGAAGACATAGCTGGAACGTCTTGTTTGCAAATGCTAAAGTGAGTACTTTCCCACTTCTCCACTCAGAAAGCAACAAGAAGGGGGAAAAAACATAGAAAGCCCATCTTTGAGGAAACCAGGAGGAACCTGAAATGGAATCACAATTAAGTGGAAGGGCAGACAAAAGCTGGGAGGCTTGGAAAGGAGTTCAGGAGGAAGGAGAGAATTCGTATCTCAGAGGGAGATGGTAAGAGGCACCCAGCAAGGGAAATAGAATGCATGGGGTGGGTAGAGGCCAGTGTCGGGAGCTTCCCTGGACCTGTGTGGGTTTCGTGAAACACGGGAATTGAGGCTGAATTGAGAATCACACACGGACAAATGAGATTTGGGGGAGGAGAGGGACTCTGAACTGTGAAAGCCCTGTCTTCATTAGCGATGGAGAAGTAGCGGCTCAAAGATCTCATATCCACCCCCAAGTCATAAGAATAATACCTGCCGTCCTGGAAATAGCTCTGGCCCCTCCCCAACATGAACCTCTTGCAAATAGCTGGTCCAGGGAAAATTTGCATCCTTCAAACATTAGTAATCGACAACGGACCATCTCACGATCTGTACACAAATACAAGAAACCGACAGAGGACAAGAACAAGCAAAGAAATGAAAAAGAAGAACCAAGTCAACAAACTCAAACACCGCTGACCAGAATAAAAACACAACAAAACAAAAATCCTCAATGAAGCATTTATTTCTATAAAACAAGAGTACAGAGAAGAGATATAAGAGCTCATGGAAGTAATAGCAAGATGACAAAAGGAAATAAAATGAGCTGTCAGGGTTCGGAAAAGTTACAATGTTGCAGAAATGAAAGTCAAAGAGAAAGTAGCATAAAGAAAACAGACTCTGCTGAAGCACAATAAGGACAGAGAGGATAGAAATGAGGAAAGTGAGAGAAATGAAACAAAAAGATTGGTTTTTAAGTTTAAATGATGAGAGAAAATTACAAGAGAGACATATCCACATAACAGAAGAAGTAAACCAAAATGATGGCATCAAACACATACTGTCAGATATAATTCAAGAGAATGTCTTAGGAAAAAAGGAGAGGTTGAAAAGTTCATGAGACCCAGGGAAATTGACTCAGAATGATCAATACCAGATATATTCTAAAAAAGTTATTAGATCTCAAAGTTAAGAAAGAGTCCTTTGGACAAAAAGGAAAATACCAGGTTGGCCTCTGACTTCTCTGTGGCAGCAGCCAGCATTAGAATTCAACAGAACACCACCTACAAAGCCAGCAAGGAAAGGAAGTCCCAGAATTTTATTTTCAGCCAGACTGTTGATCAAGTATAAAGGCAGAAGACAACATTTTTGAACATGTGTGGGAGTTTGGAGGCTGAAGCAACTGCACAGTGTCGATTTGTTGGGAGAATAGGACTTTTTTCGTTTTGGTGACTTAGAGCCCTAGTCAGGGGTTCCTTTTACATGTCTATTCAACAGACCCTTAGAGAGTCTAGTATGTGTTAGGCCCTGTGCCCCAGTCTATAAACGAGTCTTATACCAAGTGCTACAGAGAGTGGGACGAAAGCTTCCTTGAAGGGGTGACTTGGCCTTTGAAAGGTGAATGGAAGTGCATGAGAGGAAGGGTATCGAGGCAAAGAGCAGAGCGTATGCAAAGTCAGGCAGGCATGAAGGCGTGGAACAAATATTCTGAGATAGAATTCAAGACATCATCAAGGGTGTGCTCTGGAACGTCCAGACATTTGGAACGGGATGAGCGGGTGAACCCTGAAGACTCAAGATTGGGAAAGGGCGAGAAGCCTTGAGTGTTAGGCTTTCAAAAGGCTTAAACTTTATCCCACAGGCAATGTGGAGTCCTGCAATGGTTGAAGCATGAAAATTACTGTTTAGCTGCAAGAAGAAAAGGATCAGAGGTTCTGTGAGGACTCAGATTTCACCATTCCCGCTGTTGCTTAAGTTAGCATTCATAGGTGATGGTGCACATTCAAACTATTCCTTTTAAAGTCAGGAACAAGGCGAGGTTGTCCACTATTACTGCTTTTGTTCAACGTTGCACTGGAAATTCCAGCCAGCACAGAAAGAAAAAAAAAATCAAAAGCTTAAGGATTACTAGGACCATCTAAATATAGTTCATTGTTGAATTGAGTGTGCTTGTCTATTTCCTTCCTTCTGAATCTTTATGTTTTTCCTGGAGTTTTTCATTATCTTTTCTTTGTTTTTGCACTATTTGTCTTTATTATTGAGGGCAGGATTTTCCCAGTAAATTGGTAAGGTCGGGTTTTTTTGGGGGGGAGGGGGTGAGGAAGATTTGCCCTGAGCTTGCAACCACTACCAATCTTCCTCTTTTTGTATGCAAGCCACCACCACAGCATGGCCAGTGAAAGACAAGTGGTGTAGGTCCACACCCAGGAACCAAACTGGGGCTGCCAAACTGGAGCACATCCAACTTAACTACCAGGTCACCAGGGCTGGCCCAAGGTCAGTATTCTTATACCCATTTTACAGATGGAGAAGGAGGCTGTGACAGGTTGACAAAGTCCACAGCCGACACACAGTGGAGCTGAGATTCTTATCTATCTTGGTGGGATGACTCTATCAACCCCTACGCTGACTGTACTGAGAGATGGTGGTGTAGTTGAGGGTATGACTCAGTTATTTGAACTTTACAAAGTTCACAAAGAGGAGGACAGTTACAGGAAATCTCAAAGGGCACCTGATTCGTGAAGATTCTATGAAATGATACACGGAAGAGCCAGCTACTTTGCCCAATATTCAGCTCCCCAAAGGAGTCAAGCAACCTCTCTCTGGCCTCAGGACTTTTGCACATTCCTTCCCCTTGCCTCAAATGCTCTTCTGTGCTCTTCACGTGTCTGGCTCCTGCTCACTCTTCAGGTCACCACATCTTTCCCCTCCTCAGACAGCTCCCCCATTACTCTTTATCTCCACTTCCCTGGATTGCTCAAGATTTTCTTACCAGGACAGGCTCCCTCCTCCACAAGGAGGATGCTTTTTTTTTTGAGGAAGATTAGCCCAGAGCTAACTGCTGCCAATCCTACTCTTTTTGCTGAGGAAGACTGGCCCTGAGCTAACAGCAGTACCCATCTTCCTCTGCTTTATATGTGGACACCTGCCACAGCATGGCGTGCCAAGTCCACACCCAGGATCAGAACCCGCGAACCCTGGGCCACCGAAGCAGAACGTGCGAACTTAACCTCTGTGCCATGGGGCTGGCCCCAGGGAGAATGCTTTTTGGATGCTCCCTAGGCCTCATGCAAATAAGCCCTGGGGTCATCTCACCAGGTCAACAGATTGGTCCATCCCTGTAGGGGTCCCAGCCTGGGTGCTAGTGGACACCATCTTCAGCCCCTGCAGAAATACAGGAAATAACGCACTTGGAAAGTTCCATGTTATTCTGCACCCGGAAGCAGAAGGCTTCTTTTTGAGCACAGGTGAGGACCCCTCAGGGGCTCTCTCATCTCCTTTTCTCTAAACACCTACATCTAACCTATTTATTGAATAAACGTCCTTAGCACCTCCATGTCCCAGGCCTGTGCTAAGCGCGGGCTATACACACCAGGGCAGGTCACTCACTGCACAAGGACACCCAGTTGAGGGACAACTCGAGGTCAAGACCCAGCCCACAGACCAATCACCAAACCTGTGGGCTCACAAAGCTGTGTATGCTTAAAAGGATGCCCTTTTCTAATTCCCTCGAAAGCACCATAGGGGCTGGCAGCAGCCCCGCACGTTAATGAATTAAACTCATGTGGTCCCTCCCCACGTGGAGTTACAGTCCAGTGGGAGACAGGTAAAGAATTAAACGACTAAATATATATAATTAGAATTCACTCCTATTTTGCTGGTGAGTGAGGACACTGGGTTTCTGAGAAAGTAAGTAACTGGCCCAAGGCCACACAGCTAGTGACAGAGTCAGGGTTCAAACACAGGTCTCCTGGCTCCAAAGCCACAATCTAGAGAACGAAACAGGCATTGTAGCTACATTAGTATTCATGTTAAGTATTAGTCCTGACCTCCAGCATCACAGTCTCTCCCTCCTCATGACCCCTCTGATGACAAACTCAGGTTTGTCTGATCCTGAAGGTGCCTCCTCTTGACCTTGCCAGCCCCTTCAGCTCAGCGCCCTTGGGTCCACTGCTGCCTACTGCAGAGGCTTTTGGTGAAATGACTCATGCGATTTTTACTTCCTGTCTCATGTGTCTTTTGGTCCCAGTCATTCATTCCAGGGGCTCAGCTGGGGACAGACCAGAAGAGCAGCGCCCGTGCTGGACTCATGATTCCACACACAGGAGCCAGTAAAGCCACCCTACATCTAAGAATAAGCTGATAGGAATAAAATTATAAAACTTTACTGAAGGTCACAAAAGGAGATCTGAATAAACGGAGAGACACACCACGTTCCTGGATGGAAAGACTCAGCGTTAGAAAGATGTCAGTTCTCCCCAAAGTAATCTAGAAATTTAACGTAATTTCAATCAAAATATCAAAGGTATGTTTTATGGAATTTGACAAGCTGATTCGCAAGTTAAACTAGAAGAAAAAATACATAGAAAACACACAAGAATAAAATATCCAAGGAAAACATTTTTTAGAAATTTTTTTATTGTGGTAAAATATACATAACATAAAATTTACCATTTTAATCATTTTTAAGTGTACAGTTCAGTGGCATTAAGTACATTCATATTGTCGTGCAACCATCACCACCATCCATCTCCAGAACACTTTCACCATCCTAAACTAAAATTCTGTACACATTGAACAATAACTCTCCAATCCCTTTTCCCACAAGCAAAAAAAAATTTAGTGACTACAGCTAAGGGAGAACTATCAAGCTGGAAATAAAAATACTTATAAAACAAGATAGATATATATTTATCTACATAACTATAAGTGTAGCATTTCAAATCCACAAGGAAAATATAGACTATTTAATCAATGGCATGAGAAAAAAATGGCTCTCCAATTTGAAAAATATAAAATTTGAACTCCATCTCACACCAGGCACATATACAAGGTAACTTTGATTTAAAAAAACTAAATGTAAAAAACAAAACCCTATAAAAGCATTAGAAGAAAAGTAGGTAAGGTGGATAGATTTGACAACATAAAAACATTTAACTTCTGCATGAGCTGAGTTAAAAGACAAATGACAGACTGGGACAGCAAACCTCCCACAGACAGACAGGAAAACAACAAGAATATATATCGAAATAACAATTTTGCTTTTATTTTTCCACTTCCTCATGTCAATCAGAGGTTCCATGTTACCTCCGGGAGAATTAATGCTTTTATAGCAAGAATACAAAGAGAGAGAAACAGCCAACGTTCAGATGTGATTGTTTTTTAACTTCCCCGATAGTCTGCTGAAGCCCACACCAGAAGCCACGCTTTTGAAAGGCAGAGCCTTTGATCTGCAAGAGGCTGCTTTTGCTGAGAGAAGAAAACACTCTTGAAAATCAAAAGGGAAGGCCCTGAAGGAAGCTGGAGATAGAGTTTTTGCCTTAACTGTAGATTGAAAAGAGAACAGAGAAGACCCAGACCACGTGCCATGCCGCCTGGGGAAGTAAATGGGGTCACTGGGCTGGGAGAGAGAAAGGGAGCGGGATAAGGCATGACCTTGAAAGAGGTGAGGGGGCTCTGGGATGAGGGAACTGGACCTGCAGGACCAAGAGGAGGAAAATGGAGTCAGTGCCCGGAGACTGCTGAGCCCCCTCCACCACCACTACCAGGGAGCTTCCCGGGAACCGGGCAATCCAAATCCAATATGGCCGCTTAAGTGGGCACCACAGGCCACCTTGGCTGAAGAGCGGCATTAGCCATTCAGCTCTTCACTGTCCAGCCAGGGGTTTCATTGACAGCTGGCTGGAGTGCTCAGCAGATGTGTTGCCCACCCATGTCCCGAGACTTTGCTAAGGAGCTCCATCCACACCTATCCTTGTTCATGCATCCTCTTTTCAAGTGGCTCAGGACATTCATCAGCCTCCCAAGCCAGGGGGTGGGATCTTTAACACCTACAGAGGAAATGAAGACCCTGTGCAATCTGAAGGTGGTTGAAACTGGATAGTGGTTAAATCTACCCTATCTAAATACATCCTCAAGATATAAAGAACTCCTATAAATCAACAAAAAATAGACCAATAACCAAATAGAAAAATGGGCAAAGATATGAAAAATAAAATTCACAGGAGAAATACAAACATCTAATAAGTATACGAAAAGATGTTCAGTGTCAGTTCTAATTAGGAAAATGCAAATTAAAACAGTAAGATACACGTTGCTTACCAAATTAGCAAAAATTAGAAAGACAGATCAGGGGAGAAAACACTGTCACATGCCATTGGTGGAAGTATTCATTGGTGAAGGCTCAGTAAAGAGAAATTTCACAATTCCAGAGAAATTTGAAGTGTGTGCACCTTTAAACCCAACAATTCCACTTCAGTCAAAATGTCCCACCAGGGGATGGTTGAGCAAATCATGAGTAAAGAGTTCTGTCTAACACGTGTGTGGTAGAGTTGTTTTGCAACCTTGTTGTAATAGTGAAAACTTGGGTAGCAGATTGGGAGTGTAGTTGCCAGGCATTGACACTACTGAGGTAGACCCATTGACTGAACAGGTGATCCTTCAGTAAACTCTTAAAAAAGGTGAGAAGTAATCCACACAAACTTTTGGAACAAGACATTCCAGGCAGCGCAAACAGCCAGTGTGAAGGCCCTGAGGCTGGAGCATGCCTAGCATGCTCTGGAAAGCAAAGAGGCCAATGTGGTTGCAGCAGAGTGACAGAGGGAGAGGAGAGGGGTCCGCAAGGTGGGGTCCACAAGGACCCCACCACAGGGTCTCCGGTGGGAGGTGGGGTGGGTAGGCAGATGGTGCGGGGCCTCAGAGGCCATCATAAAGGCACTTTGATTTTTGTTCTGAGATTGAAAACCCCTGGAGGGATTTATTATTAAGCTAAAAAACGGAATATAAAATCAAAGTATAGGATGATATGTTTAAAAACCCCTTTTTAAAAGACTGAAAGGAAATAACCAAAATTGACCACAGCTGCTGAGTTAGAATGACGGGATTAATTTTTTCCTCTATCCAACTTTTCATGTCTCTTTACAGTATGTTTGTAATTAAAATCTTTTTATAAGAATATTTTTTAACCGTCTCCTGACGGGAAGGCAGAGAACTTCTCTGAAGGAGGAGGAAGGGCACGAAGAGCACTGGGAAGTGAGAGGTGCCGCTCAGAGGCCAAGAGGGAAGCAGAAACGGGGTCCATAGGAGGGGAACTGGTGCTGAGGTGGGAGGAGAGAGGGACGGGAAGGAGAAGGAGAGACGGAAGCACATGGAGAGATAGGGGAAAGTGAGGTGGAGAGAGCCAGAGAGATGAGAGACGGGGCCCAGGACAGCAGCAGGGGCCTAACAAGGTCCACGGCAGAGACCAGGCACCTGTGTAGGCCTCTGAAGGGTCCACCTCCGTCACACCCCCAACAGGCCCCACGACCCCAGTCAACCCCACAGTCCCGGGTGCCTGACCCAAGCAGCCTATCCTCCAGCCCCATCCCAGCATCTCAGGGTCTGGAAGCTCAGGGACCCTCCGAGGCTGGCTGGATGATCTTAAGCAAGGAAGTGACATGACTGAACTCGAGTGTTCACAGAGCTCAAGTCTAAGAGGAGGAAATGGGCCGGGCCCAACACAAACACTCTGAGATGCACCTGGTACTTCTGAGAGCAAGGCAGGGGCTACAAAGCACTTTCACACCACACATCCCCTCACACCCACACATCACACACCATGGCGGGGCCCCGAACATCTGTTACAGCCTGCACAGAGACATTCTGGACCCTTCTGAGGGCCAGGGGTGTCTGCTGGAAGTTCCCAGCAGGGCGATAACAACACCTGGCAGCAGGAACTTGTTGTTGAGCCCTAGTGAGAATCTTACAGACACTGGTGGTGCCCTCCCCACATCCCGTTGGCCCACTGATGGGTGGCAGCTGGGGGCCCAGTTTTGAACCCCACTTCAAATGTTCCCTCTGGCTTCCTCTGGTCCTTCCGCCTCAGGGCTTTCTCTTTAGCTGGGGAAGGCCACTCCGCCCTCAAGCAAGAGGGTGCAATTTGGAAATGCAGGAAGCTGATGCCCTGGGGCAACCCTCAATAATGGGGGACTGGAGTCCTGGATAAATGCCTCAGCTTTCTGGCCTGAAGGGGAATAATTCTGAGGCCCATTCCTCATGATTCTTCAGAGGGCCCCCAGTGGGATTGAGCACAGTAGCCCACAGTGGAAACCAGCTCAGAGAACTTCACCCTATGTTAAAGAAATCATTTGTCCTGTAGGATGTCCTGCATTGTGTATTTGTCTACTTGCTTCTTTGTGGTATCATTTACCTTGTTCCTCCATGCCTGTATTCCTGCGAATAGAATTCAACCCTAAGTCCAGCCCTTCTAGCCAGGCACCACAACAGGTGGTGTTGGTGCTCCATCAAAACCTCTTGGCCAATCTTGGAGGCCACTTGCAGGTGTGTTGTACCAATGCCCTTTGAGCCTCATAACCTGAGGTCATTCTCTGGTCCTGAGAGGAGCAGGGGGAGTTAGTACCCCAGAAGCGACCTTTGACCAGCACAGGGCGGGAGCTGGTGGTTCAGCACTCCAGCTTCCCTGCCTCTCAGAGGAGGTTTCTGACATGTTCTGCACAGTCTTTCAGAGGGTTCCCAGAAGAACTAGGTCCCAGTCTTCTGAGTGTCCCACTCATTAATTTACTCTTCACTGGCTTTCTTCCTTCCCTGCCTCACTTCCTGGCTGCCTTAAAGGTACTTCCTGGGATCATCTTCCAAATAAACTACTTGCACTCAAATCCTTCTCCTAGGGTCTGCTTTTTGGGGGAATCCAAACTAAGGCAGATACTTCATAGATGGGGCTGTGCACGTCAGGTAACATCACATCAGGAGACACACATAGTGGTTCTAAGATTGACCAGTGGGCTCAGGCGGTGACAGCCTGATCCCTCCATTATAAAAGACCCCATCAACCTTTCATATAATAATTTCATCCATTGGCGATTGTTGCCTGAATCCATTAGTTTACTAGAGGTTGTAAAAAAGATGATTTTCTAATCCTATCAATCTTTCCACATTCATTAGTTGGGATTGTTTTTATAAGGAACTTTCCCTCATAAACTGGGGCTCTTAGGTCGAGATGAAACAGTAGAGGAATGCCAGGATAAAGGCCTCATTTTTTTTTTCCGTTGCTAATTCTCAGGAGGGGGAACTGTGTGCTAGTTACCTCCAATGGTATTCAATGATATTTGTTCGATTTGAGGCTTTCTCTTTCTCTTTGAGTATCAATATGAACAAATGAGTTTTTTTTTTTTTTTTTGAGGAAGATTAGCCCTGAGCTAACATCTGCTGCCAATCCTCCTCTTTTTGCTGAGGAAGACTGGCCCTGAGCTAACATCTGTGCCCATCTTCCTCTACTTTATATGTGGGACGCCTACCACAGCACGGTGTGTCAAGCGGTGCCATGTCCGCACCCAGGATCCGAACCAGTGAACTCCGGGCCATGGAAGCAGAACGTGTGCACTTAACCGCTGTGCCACCGGGCCAGCCCCAACAAATGAGTATTTATATATCCCATATGTTTCAATCGTTATCAGTCATTATTCTTTCTGATGTTCAAATCGCCCCATCTTTAACCTGTGGGCATCCCTTCTTGTTGGTTCATGTATGTCCTCTGGAGGTGAGCTCCTTACTCTTTGATGATGTCCTTGCTTTCTGGCCCAAGATGTCTCAGGCTCATGTTGTCTATTTCCTAGTTCAGACCTGGAATTAGCCAGTCTTCCAAGGAGCCCTGGTTCTTGGTAGTTGAAGAACACGTCTGGGCACTAGGTGTGCTCACTGATGGTGAGTTACCATTGCTTTTAAATTTTTCAATGGAGAGAGCCAGAAAATACAATTTTGAACAGAAAAACAAAAAGACTATGAATTTCTGCTAATATTTCCAATTCAAATGTAACATTGCAGGGTTTTTACTTCTTTGGTCCTATCCTCCTATCTCTTTTCTCATACACTAAAGATCTTGGATTCTAGCGTTAACGTAATTACCTATTTGCATTATCTCAGATTTACATAAAATAATTTCAAAACTAATACCAATATTTTTACTAACAATAAGACTTCCAAATGAAGTTTTAAGATTTCTTCGCAGCTTTTTTTTGTCGTTAGGAAATATTTCTTTAAAGCTGTAGTTGATATGCTGTGTTATAGTCACTTGAAATAATTATTCTCACTGAGTGGTTCTATTACCAACTTGATATACATTTGAGGTCTTTCATTTCAGATTGTTTTCAAATTTTAGAGATTGCTTTTTTCTCCTTTCCTTTTGATTTAGTATTATTTTTGAGTAAGTAAAATATTTATCTGGTTCCAAAGTCAAATACATAACAATATGTATTTAGAAAAATCCACTTCCATCACTGTCCCTCCACCCTGTTCTTTCCCCCGTAGGTAATCATTTTTATTAGTTTTTTTTTTTTTTTTTGGCTTATTCTTCCAGTGTTTCTTTTTGCAAATTTAAACAATTTGCATACATATTTATACCCCTTCCCACCCTATTGTTACACAAAAGACAGCGTAGCATGCTACATAGTGGTTCTACACTTTGTGTCTTTCACTTAACAGTATATCCTGGAGATCACACCACTGCAATGCCCTGTCCACGTTTCTTTTCACAGCTGGACGATATTCCACTTTGTGAATGTCCCATGGCTCACTCTGCCAGTCTCCTAGTGATGGACATCTGGATTGTTTCCAATCTTTTGTTGTCTCAAACAATGCCACTATGAATAACCTTGTGCATAAATCATTTTAGCATTTTTTTCCAATGTATCTTTAGGTTAGAATCCTGGAAGTAGGATTGCTGCACCAAAGGGCAAATGCATAAGTCGTCATGTATGTTTTTTAGGGATTGCCAAGTTCGCCTCCCAAAGAATTGTACTATTTTGCATTCTCCCTAATAACCATTTTTCACTCATTCATTCAACAAATACATATTGAAAGAGTGAAAAAGATAAACATGGTCCCTGCATTCAGGAGCTTACAGTCTGGTACGGAAGTAAGAATGAGCGGATAATCACACATATAATCGTTCATGATGTGTATTAAGAGGCAGAAGTCTCAATTCTATTTTTTTGCCTTTATTTTTATTTATTTATTTTTTATGGAGGTCACATTAGTTTATAACATTATATAAATTGCAGAAGTATCAATTCTATAAGAGTTTACAATTAGAAGCGCTAACCTGGGGCCGGCCCGGTGGCGCAGCGGTTAAGTTCGTACATTCCGTTTCTTGGCCCGGGGTTCGCCGGTTCGGATCCCGGGTGCGGACATGGCACCGCTTGGCAAGCCATGCTGTGGTAGGCGTCCCACATATAAAGTAGAGGAAGATGGGCACAATGTTAGCTCAGGGCTAGTCTTCCTCAGCAAAAAGAGGAGAACTGGCAGTAGTTAGTTCAGGGCTAATCTTCCTCAAAAAAAAAAAGAAGCCCTAAGCTGATTTGTGGGATCAGAAAGACTTCCTGAGGAATAAAGTCTAAGCGGAATCTGAAGAACAAGTGAGAATTAGGCAGAAAAAGCGGGTGGAGGAAAATACCTGGGTAAAGAGGAAATAAAAACAGAAATTACAATAATCAAATTGAGGAAAAGAGACGTCCTTTATATTAAAACCTATGGGGTATGGTGATCTTCCTTCAGAAGATTTTCAATGATTTTCAAACTATTCAAATTATTTTATCGTTAAAAAATGCTGAAAGCAAATAGGCACTTAAGACCTAGAAAAAGTACAAAATAAACAAAAGCAGAAGAAAATTAACAAAAATAAAGCAAGAAATTAATAAAGAAAGCAAAAGCAGTTAAAAGGACAAATTAGAACTGGTTCTTTGAAAATATTTTTTTAAAGGTACAAAACCACTAGCAAGTTTAATTAAGTAAAAAAGATATATATACATATTGAGAAAGGAGATATAACCATATATACAAGTGGCTACAGGAATTTAAAATATAAGATTATGGCAACAAATGTGTAAGTCCACAGGAGAATGACAATCAAAACATAAATTATCAAAATTCTCTCAAGAAGAAGTAGAAAAGCTGAACAGATCAATAATCAAAGAAAAGATTTAAAAGACTGTTAAAGAACTACCATTAAAACACAGCATAGGTCTCTCTCCCTCCTTCTCTCATTTTCTCCCTCTCTCTCCCCCTCTCTACCTTTATTTTATGCTGGCTCCATGCCCTCATGTTACACAGTCTCTATGTGACCAAAAAGAGATCCACTGGCAACCTCAGAGGCGACCTCACTGACAGCCTACTCCTCTCTGCCTTGTGAAATATAAGAAAGAATGCCACCTGTCCTGTTAATAGTAATAATAATACTTACAACAATAATAAAAACTCCTGGCTGATTGCCTAGCTTGGGTTGCCGGTCAGTCAATCCCAGGATTGGCCCGGGCTGGGTCATGCTCCTCCACTCCATGGTTGTGGGGTTGGGGCACCATGATCGATAGATCCACCCAGATCACGTGGAGGTGGGAGGAGTTACTCAAGGGCCCGTGAACTGGTGGAGGAGCACAGTCTATGGTAGGCACTCCGGCACCTTCAGACAATGAAATCAGGAAAGGATCAAGTAGTGTGTACAAATTGAAGAATGGTATGATGAATTGTGACCGCGAGTTAGACAAAGCCACGTGATATAGTTAAATGTAGCTAGATATCATCCACTCAACATTTAACAAACGTTAGTGGAGCATGTCCCTTGCTCCAGACACTGTTCTAGGCACTGGGGAATCAATAAGGAACAAAAGAGACAGAGTATTCAAGACTACGTGTCCTCATGGAGCTTGTCTGTAGAATTGTGAGACCATAAGAACATGGTGGAATGAAAGACCCCATCCAGTTCCAAGGTCTTTCCTGTAAAATGGAAAACCATGTTTACATATGTTAAGAGATAAAGAAATGCAAAATCCAGCCCCAACCTGAGTGGGAGTACAGCCTCCTTTGAGTAACTTGCATCCAGGGAGTAGCCTACAAGGAGGTTCCCACTTTCTAAGTTTCAAAAAAGTAGTTTAGAGAAGTGATTAAGCACGTGGATTCTCAGTTTTATTCCCAGCTGCACCACTTATTGGCTGGGTGACCTGGGACAAGTTACTTATCTTCTCTGTGCCTCAGCTTCCTCATCTATAACATGGAAATAAAAATTATACTTCTCTAATGGGATTGTTCATGTAAAAAGTATTTGACTGAGTGCTTACAAATGTCAGGCATTATTCTAGGCATTTAGGAGACATCAGGGAACAAAGATTTTGGCCTCTAGCAGGGGAGACAAACAGTAAGCACAATACACAGGTAAGTTACATGTCTTTTTGGAGACGATAAGTGCTGTGGGAAGGAAAAGCAGAGCAGAGTAAGATGGAGAGAGGGCCGGGAGGGCTGTTGCTGTATTAATAGGGTGGTCAGAGTTGGCCTCATTGAAATGGTGAGATTTGAGTGAGGACGTGAAGGAGGTGGAGTGAGTAAAAGCAGGTATCTGGGGAAAGCTTTCCAGGCCAAGGGAACAGCTGGTATAAGGGCCGCACAGCAGGAGCTTGCTTGCGATGCTGGAGAAACAATAAGGAGGCCAATGTGGCTGGAGCTGAGTAGGCGAAAACGAGGAGGAGAAGGAATCCGACAGAGGAGAGTCCTGGAGGCCACTGCAAGGACTTTGGCTTTTACTCTGAGTGAAATGGGGAGCCACTGAAAGTTTTGAGCAGAGGAGTGACATGATCTGAATTACATTTTCAAAGGATCCCTCTGGCTACGATGTTAAGAATAGAATGTCTGTGGACAGAGTAGAAGCAGGGAGACTAGTTAGGAAGCTGTTGTGGTAATCCAAGAGAGATGGTGGTTCAGACAAGGGTGAGAGCAGTGGAGGCGGTAAGCAATGGTTGAATTCTGGATATATTTTGATGGCAAAACCAAGGTAATTTCCCAATTGGAATATGGGTTGTGAGAGAAAGAGTGGAATCCACAGATTTTGGTCTGAGCAGCTAGAAGGACGCTCATCAGCTGAGATGGGAGGAGCTTCAGCTGGAGCAGGGTTTGGGGTGGGGAAAGATCAGGAATCCAGTTTTGAACAGGTTTAGTTTGAGATGTCTATTCGGTATCCAAGGAGAAGTGTTGAATAGGTGGTTGGAGACTTGAGTATGGAATTGAAAAGAGAGATGGGCCGATGATAAAAATTTGAGAGTCATTAAATACATGTATTAAAAACCATGGGACTGGATGAGAGAACTTAGGCAAGAGAAGAGCAGCAAGGACCAAGACCGAGACATCCAACATCAGGAGAGAAGAGAGAAGGGGAAGAAGGACAAAGCAGACAGAGTTGGATGACCAGTGAGTTAGGAGGAAAACCCAGGGAGACGGATGAAGAGAGTGAAGAGCAGGGTCAAACGCCAATGACAGGTCAGATAGGTGAAGGAAGGCGATTTAGGTGGAGAGTGGAAGAGAAGGGCTCCTTGGAGTGGGTTTAGAAGGGAATGGAGGGAGAGGAATGGAGAACAACGACAACGATGCTTTTGAGGAGTTTTGCTGCAAAGGTGAAATTTTAAAAGCGGGCTGATAACTGGTAAGGAAAATCTGGTAAGAAATGTTTATTTTGTTTTATCAGCTAGGAGAAATCACAACATCTCTATTTGTTTGCTGATGGGAATAATCCAGTGCATCATCGTGAGACAGGTCACTGGCTGAGAATGAGGCGGGAAGAAGGTGTTTGGCGGTTGAGAAGAGAGCAGAATGGATGAAATAGCCGCTTAAAAGCAGGTGAGAGTGAAGGGTCTGTTGGTATATAGTGTGATAGCCAGGCAGCCTTCAGGGCCCACTTGAAGACGTCTGTGGTCAAGAATGGCGAGAATTAAACCAGCTAATATACAATATATGAGAAGCACTTGGAGCAGAAGCTGGCACACAGAAAATGCGACATAAGCGTTAGCTGATTATTATTTAAAATAGTGTAGAGAGACTCAAAACCATAGCACGAATAACGTTATGATAAGAAGAAATCTACTCATGTTTGGTATTTTATGTATTTGTAATGTTTAAGAGTATTTGGTCCATTAGAATGACAACCATGTCACTCCAATTTAAATGTGTAATCGAGTAATTCACTAAGACTTACGATTACAAGTTGAAATCTTACTCAAGTAATGCACAGTATCAGACCATCTAAGTGAGTTTTAGGCTCACCGCATTTATTAGCTAAATTTTCTAGACTGCTAAGAATTATTTTGTACTTACGAAGGTTTTGTTTGTGAACTGAGGAAATTTAAACACTTAAAAAGAAATTGAATATATTTAAATTTATCAGCGCAGTTTCACAACGGTGAAGGTGTTCAATTAACTGAGTTCGTAAATGGGACCAAACATGATTCAGAGTCTCCTTTAAAATTATTCTTAAAATGTATTAGGCTTATAAATAGAATAATAAGTTTTGTAAGCTGAACACAAAAGCCTGAGGAAGAACTAAGGTTGTTGAATTTGTAATTTTAATAAACTGACTTCATTTTTAAAACCAAAAACAAACCTTCAAATCGTCTTCTCTGTAGACAAAAGTCATCCTCAAGGGCACCAAAGAACCGCATCGACAAAGCCCAGGGACAGCCGCTTCCTGCGGCAGAAGCAATCAGAGCCCAGACAAGCTACCAGGGGAGGGTCGTGCCGAGGGGCTGGGGGCCGTGAGCGGGCACAGCGTGGAGAAGGAAGGGAACGGGGCTGGGAGGACGGGAAGGAGAGAGAAGATGATCACCCGGCTGGAGGGGGAGCTGCGAGTGAATGGCTGAGTGTTCAAGGCAACTGGGAGGTGTAAGCGAGACAAATTGAGAGGCAAGGAGGCAATTTCAGGTATGAATAGTCTTCATTGAATCCCCTTTTACGTTATTTAAGACACGCCAGTAAAAGTGTGAATTGTTTTTACTTTGGTTGCTGAACATACAGCAACCAAATACAATCCCAAGCCCCAGATGGACCATGTAGGGCCCTGGTTTAGGAGAATCTGGGGTCTCCAGGCAGAAAGCTGACTGTTGAGATGGTCCCTGCAATTCGTTTTTTTTGTTTGTTTTCTTTTTGAAGATTAGCCCTGAGCTAACTGCTGCCAATCCTCCTCTTTTTGCTGAGGAAGACTGGCTCTGAGCTAACATCCGTGCGCATCTTCCTCTACTTTATATGTGGGACACCTACCACAGCATGGTGTGCCAAGCAGTGCCATGTCCGCACCAGGGATCTGGGCTGGCGAACCCTGGGCCGCCAAAGCAGAATGTGGGAATTAACCGCTGCTCCACCGGGGCGGCCCCTGCAATTCTGTCCTGGCAAGGGGTGCTGAATCTGGAAGGCACATGCGATGCGGGTTCTAGAGTCGGGGTGCTGCCATGGGCAGAGAGGGTTTCTATGGCTTTTCCTCAGCTCAGAAGGAGCCATCCTCAGGACTGTCCTTCGTTAGCCTGATTCCTGGTTCATCCAATAGCCTCCTGGGTTTGGTTTTGTTCCCCTTCTGTTTTCAATTCCTGTCTATTTCGTATCTACTACGTGCCAGGTATTGTTCTCAGTTCTGTACACAATCATCTTGTTAAAGTCTCATAAGAACTCCAGGTCACCTGGCTGGTTAGCTTAGCCCTAGATCCCAGACTCTTAACCGCCGTGCTCCATTGCCTTCCACTGACGAGGTTGGCCTCCCCGAGGCCTGGATGCCAGGCTTCATGAAGGCCGGTCTGAACCCCGGTCTCCAGGAAAACATGGGAAGAATGCAGCCTCTGTATTGGACAGTTATGTCACTCATCAGGGACAACTGTACCAGGGCACAGAGAAAGAAGGAAATATTGCTGGTTTTCTTTAGGAAGACCTTGTCCCCCAAACTCAAGGACAGTGCAGAAAATGGAAACAATAGACCAACCTCATTTGCTCATATTAACGCAAAACTTCTGAACAAGATTGTGGCAGAATGAGAAAGGTGATATTTCTTGTGCAACTGAGTTTATAACTGAGTTACACTCTTTAAAAAATATTAGCAAAGAGAATCTAATAGTGTATTAAGAGAGAAATATGCCAGGATCAAGTGGTATTTATTATAGGAATGTTGTTAGTTCAATATTAATAAATCTATTAATATAATTTATTCTACAAAAGAGACTACATTAATAGTTTAAAAGAAAAATATACCGTGACCAAGTGGTATTCCTTTACAGAAATAAAAAGATAGATGAATATTAGAAAATCTATTAATAAAATTTATCTTATTAATAAGTAGAAAAATAAAACCATATAATATTACTAAAAGATAATGAAAATGCATTTGATAAATTTAATTTCCATAACTAAGTTTTAAAAATCTTAGTAAAACAGAAAGAAAGTGCCTTCTTATGATTACTTTTTTAAATGTCTCAAACCAACTTTAAGCATCATGCTTCACAAGGAAACTCTAGAAATAGTTCCATTAGGTAAAGAACAATTGAGGATCCCTACCACAACTGTTAATTAACATGGTTCTGAAGGTTCCAGTTGATTTAATTAGGGAAACACATTAAAAAAGGTGTAAGTATTAGAAAGAAGTAGGCAAAATGATCATTATTTAAAGTTAATATGATTATTTATCTGGAAATTCCCTCAAAATCCATTAAAATATTAAATGAGTCCAGGAATATGGCCAATTACAAAATAAATATGCAAAAATCAATAGCATTCCCATCAAACAATAAGAAGCAGTCATAAAATACAATGAGGAAAGGTCCCATTTATAATATCCGTAAAGATATAAAATAACTAGAAATAAACTTATAGAAAGCGTGCAAGACCTTTATGGGGAGAAAAGTCTATTGAGGGACGTCGGAGAAGACTTGGAGACACACACCATGTCTCGAATAGAAACACTCAATGTTAAAAATCCACTATTTTCTTCAAATTACCATAAAAACTTATATATTTCAACTCAAAATCCCAAAGGCCTTATCTTAGAACTTAACAAAGCAGTTGTAAAGTTAATTTGAAGAATAACGCTCTAAGAATATTCAGGAAAAGTCTGGAAAAAGGAAGAGTAAGAAAGGACTTGCCTATCCATTAAAATATTATAAAGTTTTGGAGGTGAAAACAATATGGTACCGGCACAGATGTTTTACAATGTACCTGGGATTTTGTTTCAATCAGGTATAGTAAGGTGACAGACACAAAGATAACTGCCTTTGAAAGAGGAGCTTATTACTTACAATTCCCAAGAGGATGGAGGACGCCACACTGTGCAGGGCCACGTGAGGAATCAAAAGGGTTGGTAGGAGGCAGAAGGAGTGAGGGGGAAACCGTGGGCCGCAGCCTTGACTGTGATTTTCACAGGAAGGAATGGGTGAGGCGGGGTAAGCAGCCAAACATTTAGAATTGGATAGTTTGAATAATTTTGGACCAACTAGGAGTGGTCCCTAGTTGTCTGGTCCCTGGTCCTGGGGTAATTTGGGGCAGGCAGAATATTGGCTTAGCGCAAGAGTTAGATAAAGCAGATTGGGGGTGTGGGTTTTGGAAGGCATGCTTGGAGGCAAATTGTTTACTATCTCTAGGCATGAACTAGTCCTGGGAGGGCCAGTCTCTCCAGGATTAGGAAGGCCCCAAAATATCAAAGCATCATAAAATACAGAAAATTTTTTAAATGATTAGTACAACAGAGCAGATAAGTGATCAATGAAACAGAAAGATGAGACCAAAAGTACGCAAAAGAATTCAATATATGATAAAGATGTCTTTCCAAATCAGTGAGAAATTGCTAGAGACAACCAACCATTTAAGAAAAAGCTAAGTTAGGACCATATCTCACAAAATAAATTTGAGATGGCTTAAAAATCTAAATGAAACTATAATATGGTAGAAAGATGTACAGGTGAATATTTTTTATAAGCTTGAGGTGGAGGGAAAGTTGCCAGATAAAATACAGGATAAGTATGCCCCATGCAAGATTTGGGACATACTTAAACTTCAAAAGGATTTCTTGGGGCTGGCCCGGTGGCCGAGTGGTTAAGTTTGCGTGCTCCGCTTCGGCAGCCCAGGGTTTCACCGGTTCGGATCCTGGGTGCAGACATGGCACCGCTCATCAGGCCACAGTGAGGCGGCATCCCACATGCCACAACTAGAAGGACCCACAACTAAAAATACACAACTATATACTGGGGGGATCTGGGGAGTAAGAAAGCAAAACCAAAAAAAGGGATTTCTTGTTTATCTGGAATCCAAATTTAACTGGGCATCCCGTATTTTTATGTGCTAAATCTAGCAACTCTGGGGAGGGTAGACTTTTCTAAGAAAAACAAATAACTAATCAACCACAGCGATAATCAAATAAGTGAAAATAAAAATAGTGAGAAGGCACTTTACCTATCAGACAGGTGAAGATTAAAAATGGGCCAGATCTGGAGTTGGTGAGGGTGTGGGGAAATAGGCATGGCCACTTACCCAGTACCTACACTCTTGCTTCCTCAGCAGTTCCAAACCTGTAGAGACTGGACCCTCGGTATCTGCTTCCTCACCCTCCATTCACTCCTCAACCACTGTAGTCTGACTTCCGCCACCACTGGGTCCTTAAACTGCTCTTGCCTCATGTCTAAACTCAAATGGCTATTTCTTCGTCTTTGTCCTGTTCACCTTCTCTGACACTGTTCACCACCTCCTTCTTGAAACACCTTCTTCTCTTAGTTTCCATGACCCTCACACCCCTAGTTTCCCATTTATTTTTCCCATCACGCCTTCCCGCTGTCCTTTCTTCCTCTGCCCATCTCTTCACCATTGGCGTTCCCCCTGTTTCTCCAGTACAGACAACCTCCTCCCTCAGAGTCTCCGCTGGCAGTTCAAGGGCTCTGCCCCTCACCTCGATCTTCAGAGCTCCAGATCGACAAATCCAACAGTTTATTTACGAACCTTGATGTTCCCCAAAGCATCCCAAACTCAAATGACCACGTGGAAAATCATCATCTTTGCTCGCAATCTTCCCCATCTCAGAAAATGCCACCATCATCTAACCAACTGAAACCTGACGAGACCAACTTCAAACCAGAAACCCAAATGCCCTTCTGAACTGCTTTCTCTCCTCTCCACCTGCATCCAAACCATCACCGAAACCAACATCCATTCTGCCTTTTAAACTTCTCTCACATCCATCTACTCATTGTTTTTTCCACCGCCAGGGACCACGTCATCCAAACCAACCTCAGCTCCTCCCTCTCCCTCACCCCGACAACCCAAGAGAAAAATGGGCAGAGGGTGAGAACAGGCGATTCGCAAAAGGTATTCAAATGACTAACAAACATGAGAATGTGATCAACCCTGTTGGTAATTAAAGATACATCCAACTTGAACATTAATGAGAAAAAAATGAGATACTATTTTTGCCTAAAAGATCACAAAGATAAAGAGATTGACAATACATAGTACTAATGAAGTTCTGAAGAAATGGGATAGTCTTAAACTGGTTTAAACCCTTTTGGGGAGCAGTTTTCAGTATCTGTCAAAATTCTGAATGAGCAGAAACTGTAACCCAGAAATTCCTCTTATAGGAATTTATCCCAAGGAAATGATCGGGTTTATTGTGTGGACCATGATGTTCATTGCAGCACAGTCTGTAAGAACGAGTACCCACTGAGCAGTTAGTCTGGGCACTTTTTCATTTAATCCTCACAGTAGTCAACCCTATGAGGCTGAGAGTATTGACCCTATTTTACAGATGAGAAAACTGGGAATTAAACAAATAACCTTCCCCAGGATGCTTACAAATGCCAGGACTGAAACTACAAGCCTCAAAGCCCACAGTCTACTGTCCTCTCCACATAAAGGCTTTGACCTATGCAGGCAGCAGTTTCAGGAGAAAGATCTTCTGGGTACCTCCTTCTTGGGTGGGTTAGTGGGGAGGGGGTAGCGCAGGATACGCCAGAAGGGGACGTATGTGGAATCACAAAGGCAGCTCCAGAGTCTATGTAGGGGCCTGGAGGCAGGGATCTGGTTGTGGGGAGAATGCCTAGGGGTCTTGTTTTGATGTTGTACTTGCATGGAAAATGTGTGTTTTCACTTAAGTGGCTTGGGGGAGCTGATGGGTATTATAGAGAAGTGTTTCAACTGGGAATTGATTCAAGCAGCAGGTAAGCCAGCCAGCAGTGGCGTAAGTGAGTAAAGGGACTTTATTTTGTCCCCAGGGAACTTATGGTGGCTTCTTCTATCTCCTGCTCTGCTATTCGCTGCTCTGTCATCACAGCCACCCTAAGGAAGAAGCAGGAATGGAAACGGAAAACGCAACTAGCAGAGTCTTCCCTTGTGGGGAGAAAGTCCCCAAGCCACACTTTGGGACCACCACTATGAAGCCTTGATTTAAAAAAAAAAACATCAAAAGTCTAAGAGCTTTAGAAGTGAGCTGGTGAGAGGAAAAGCTGAGGAAGGTTTTGGAGAAACCCTGTATCTTCAAAGGTCCATTCTGTTTCTGTACCTACTGAGGAGGCAGCCCTTAATTTCACCATTGGCTGCCTGAGAGTATATGATAGACCAGCCTCGGCAGGGACATGGGCCTTCTCAAGATGGGCAGTTGGGGGCTGGCCCAGGGCCGCGTGGTTAAGTTCCCATGCTCCACTTCGGCAGCCTGAGTTCACTGGTTCCGATCCTGGGCGCAGACCTACATACCGCTCATCAAGCCATGCTGGGGCAGCATCCCACATAGAAGAACTAGAATGATCTACAGCTCGGATATACAACTATGTACTGGGGCTTTGGGGAGAAAAAAAAAGAGGAAGATTGGCAACAAATGGGGACAGTAGCTTACTAATTACTTGCACTGGTAAACCAGTTCTAAAAATATATTTTTAATTTAAAAAACACCCTGATTTGTTGCATTCAATGATTTCCATGGTGTAAAAATTCCCAATGTGGCCAATTTCAAGCTACCACAGAATAATAGTCACTTCACAGAATTCCTGAATATTTAACAATCAGCTCTCGGGAGCCTGCACATGCTAATGCTACCATGCCACTCCTGGGAGCCCTTCTGTGAGGACTTCCAGAAATAACCGGGGGTCCATTTGAGGAGAGACTGAGGATTTGTCATCACATGAATGGGGTGTTAAGTCATTATAAGTTGAGTGCGAAAAGGCAACTCAGCAATTAAACCCAGCTTTGCAGTGACAAGCTGAGGAGGTTAGATGCTTGGGCTACATTTGCATTAAAAATTTTTAGTATGCTTTCTCTCTGTAAAATAAACAACAGTGCAGATCTATTCATTCAATGGGTGTTTATTGAGAACCTCCTCTGTGCCAGGGACTGCTTGAGACACTAGAGATGAATAAAGTGAATAAAATAAAGTCCTTAACCTCATGGAGCTTACACGCTGGTGCATATGAAATAATGTCAGGTAGTTATAATAATTAAGAGGAAAATGAAAGCAGAGAAGGGAAGAAAGAGTGAGAGGACTTTATTTTAGAAGGAGAGTTCAGGGACGCTCTTGTTGATGAATTTGGGCAGAAACAGAATGAAGTGAGGGAGGGAGCCAGGCTCGATCTAGGGGGGAGCACTCCAGGCAGAAGCAAGAGCATGCGGAAGGGCCCTGAGGTGGAAACAAACGGGGCATGAGCAAGGTACAGAGGATTCCTGTGTGACTGGAGCTCAGGGAACAAGGGAGAACATGGTATGAAATGAAGTCAGGGAGGTAGACAGAAGTCACATCATGCGTACTATGTACAGAGTTTGCATTTTATGCTAAATGTGATGGGAAGACATTGGAGGGTTCAGAGCAGGGAAATAACAATATTTCCTTTGCATTATGAAAGGATGCCATGTCAACATCATGTGGGTGGTGAGAGGGGAAGTAGAGACACCAAATGGGAGGCTGTTGCTCCAGATTAGGTGAGAGATGATGGTGGTTTGAGCTAAGGCAGTAGAAATAGAGGAAGGAAGAAGTGGTTAGATTGAAACAGAGTTTACAAGATGTAAGAAAGAACTGGATATGAGATAAAGAAAAAAGAAGATGAATCTCGGATAACCTCAATATTTTTGTGCTCCCCGCTCCAATTCTTGGAATTGCTAGAGAAGAGCAGCTTTGGGGTGGGAAGAACTAAGAGCTCAGTGGAATGATACGTCTTTACGTCGTCTTCATTCTTGAAGGATATTTCTGCTGGGTGTAGAATTCTGAACTGACATTTGTTTTCTTCCAGCATATTAGACATCCGGAAGAAAAACAACCATAAAGGCAACATTTTCAGACAAACAAAAACTGAGACAGTTTGCCGCCAGCAGATCAGATACACTAAAGCCATTCTGAATATTTTATTACAGGCAGACAAAAAACAGACTGGAAAGTCTAAATGAACATCGACTGTCAATCATAACAACAAAAACAACAATATCTTGAGGTTTAAAAAATAAATATTTCAATCAAAAGGCAAAGATTGGAAAATAAAAATCCAACCATACATTGTCTATAAGAAATATATCTAAAGCATAAGTATACAAAAAAGGGTTGAAGGTGGAGAGGTAGAAAAAGCATGTTACACAAATACTAAACAAAAGAAAGCTGACAGAACTAGATGAGTTACAGAACAAAATAGACTTTAAAACCAGGACACTTCATAATGGAAGAGGAGAGGCCATTTCATAATGGTAAAAATTCAATTTGTCGGGAAGATATAACTATTCTAAATTTCTATGTACCTAATAACATGCTTTTAAAAAGATATAAAGAAAAAAATGGTAGAATGACAAGAAGAAATAGAAAAATCCACAATCATAGCAGAGAATTTTAACATATCTCTTTCAATAATTTCTAGAACAAGTGGAGAAAAAGCAGTCAGTAAGAACACAGAAGATTTAATGATTTGCAAGCCTGGCCTAGTAGACATCTATAGAACACAGTACCCTACAAACGCAGAATCCGCATTCTTTTTCAGCACACATGGAACATTTACAGAAATCAACCATATCCTGGGCCATCAAGCAAGTCTGCACAAATTTCACAGTACTAAAATCATACAGAATGTGTTTTCAGACCACAGTGCATTTATAAATTAATAAGGAAAAGATAATCAGAGAATCCCTATGTATTTTGAAATTAAGAATTATGCTTCTGAATAATCCATGTTATTCACTGATCACGTAAAACCATAATGATAATGCCTTCTGGGGGTTAAAAAGAAAAATAAGATAAAGCTAAAATATACAGGAACAGCAGCACAGAAGTTGGAGGCTGGTTGATGGAGTTAAAGTGTTAAGGTGGTTGCATAGTTCAGGGGAAAAAAGACGTTGATTGATTTTAGACTTTGATAGTCAGGTAGCAAGTTGAAATTACCAGGGTAACTACCCTAAGAATCAAAAAAGGGGGCCAGCCCCGTGGCCGAGTGGTTAAGTTCACATGCTCCGCTTCGGTGGCCCAGGGTTTCGCCAGTTCAGATCCTGGACGCAGACACGGCACCGCTCATCAGGCCATGCTGAGGCGGCGTCCCGCATGCCACAACCAGAGGCGCTCACAACTAGAATATACTACTATGTACTGGGGGGCTTTGGGGAGAAGAAGAAGAAAAAAAAGATTGGCAACAGATGTTAGCTCAGGTGCCAATCTTCAAGAAAAAAAAAAGAATAGAAACAGAAAGTCCTTCTTCCAAACTGATGAGGGGCAGAAAAAGAAGCTAGACAAAATAACGAACTTCACTTATAATTGATAGAAGAAGCAGACAAAACTACAAACAAGGATACGTAAGATTTGAATGCATGTGGACTTCCACATGGATGGTAAAAATACTGCTTCCAGCTCTAGCTGGGGACTGGGTGGGGCGATGACTGGGTGTGGGAAGATTTAGTTCACCAGCGGAATCCTGGCCCTAGGAGTGTTGGTACCTGGATCTGGTGGATCCTGCTGGTTCTCCCACCATCGCCCTCAGACCACATCACTTCAGTCTGCTCCAGTCAACTTCCGTCCTCCAGTTTCTGCATCTCGTTACCTGAAGGCTTTTTCCAAAGCTGTGAAAGAGCTCTGCGCCCTGAGAGTGCCTGACGGGGAGGGTATTAATACCCCAGCACCCTTGCCCATCTGGTGAGCTCACCCTGAGCCAGGCTCCAGAGTTTCCCCACGGACTTTGGCTCTGGTTGAGCAAAGTGGTAGCCTGCATGATAACACATCTTTTTTGGGCAGCCTTCCCTTCCCTGTATCATTTCCTCACTCCCCTGCTGGTGTTTCCTGCACTTCTGAAGAACTGTGTGCACTTACATTCACGTCTCAGGGTCAGCTTCTGGAGGAAGTAGGTCCTGTGTTTTGTTGTTTGGTTTTTTTTAAGATTGGCACTTGAGCTAACAACTGTTGCCAATCCGTTTTTTTTTTCCTGCGTTTTCTCCCCAAATCTCCCCCAGTACATAGTTGTATACTTTAGTTATGGGTCCTTCTAGTTGTAGTACGTGGGACGCCGCCTCAGCGTGGCTTGATGAGCTGTGCCACGTCCACGCTCAGGATCTGAACCAGCGAAACCCTGGGCCACTGAAGCAGAGCGCGCAAACTTAACCACTCAGCTACAGGGCCAGCCCCAGGTCCTGTGTTAAGAGAGGCAGTTACCCAAGTGGTTACTGGACATGAGAGCCATCCCTTAGTGGCTGTTGCTCCCAAGGGTGTGTACTCAAGGAAACCATGGACCTGACCCATGGGAGCACCTTCTCTGACAGGGAAGCCTGAGGCTCCAGGCCAGTCTCTAGGCCTCATCTGACAGGTAAGCATGGAGGGCCCAGCATGCTTCTCCTGGGGCTGAGAGGACAGCAGTCAAACCTGCAACTCAAGAGCATGTGCCTTCAGGCACTCCTGGGCCTGCTCCCTGACAGGGGTGACGCAGATCTAAGACCTTATGGATGGTCCCCAGGGAAGCCGTGGCATCTTTGTTGGCAAGTGTATAAACTTTCTTAAGGGGAAACGGGTCCACAACTTTTTTTACTCCATTTAGGTTTCAAGAGTTAGGTGGGGGACCTTCCAGGCTCTTTGCCCACAGTTCTGTCTCATTCTGTGGCTGTAGAAAAGGGAATTTAAGGAGCCCTATTTCAGTAGTGGAGACACAGCACAATTTAGAGGAAAGAGAGCAGGCCGTAGAACCGGGCGGAGCTGCATTCAAATCCCAGTATTGTCATCCAGTTGCTGAATGATGTAGAAAAGTGACTTAACCTCTCTGAATTGCCGTTTCCTCTCCTATACAAGAGGGATTATAATTATATCACCTTATAGGATTCTAGTGAGGATTAAATTAAATAATGTTTGGAGGCTTAGCACAGTATCTGATACATAGGAAATAATCAATAAATTATTATTATATTTGCCACAAGCTTGTGTATAATGACAAAAAATTGGAAACAACCTAAAAGTCTATCAATAGGGAATTGGTCAAATAAAGATGCTGCCTTCATCTATGCAGTGGAATTCCGTGCAGTCATTAAAAATTTCAGTGCAGATCTACACTTGATAACGTGGAAAACTTTTCATGCACTTATTATTTAGTAGAAAAAAATGCAGGTTATATATCAGTATATATACCGTGACCTGATTTTACATTTAAATGCAAGTTTGTAGTAGTGTAAATAGATGTATGTGTAATTATACGTATACGAGCTTAGAAAAAGGTTTGCAATGAGATACACCAAGCCATTAACTGTGGTTATTACTGCAGGGTGAGTACATGGGTAGACTTTTTTTCTTTCTGCTTATCTGTATTTTAACTTGTTAAATAATGACCATGTGTGATGTGTATAATAAAAATAAGGGAAAAGATAAAAATCTGTGGTCCAGAACAAGCAAGAGCTCCAAATGAGGTCTGCCCAACACAAAGCAGAATAAAAAAGGAATGAGGTGTTTTTGTTTTTGCTTTTTTAATGAAATAGAAGCTTTAGCCGGCTTTTTTTGTTGTGATAAAGTAGACACAGCATAAAGTTGACCATCTGAACCGTTTTAAAGTATACAGTTCAGTGGCATAAGTGCCTTCACATTGTTGTGCAACCATCGCCAACATCCATCCCCAGAACTTTTTCATCTTCCCAAACTGAAATTCTATTCCCGTTGAATAATAACTCCCCATTCCTCCTGCTCCCAGTCCTTGGCCATCTACCCACCTCATATAAGTAGAATCACACATTATTTGTCCTTTTGTGTCTGGCTTATTTCACTTAGTATAATGTCTTCCAGATTCATCATGTTGTAGCAGCTGTCAGAATTTCCTTCCTCTTTAAGGCACAATAGTATTCCATTTCATATCTGTACCACATTTTGCTTATCTGTTCATCCATGGATGGTTATCTGGGTTGTTTCCGTCTTTTGACTTTTGTGAATAGTGCTGCTATGGACGTCCATCTTCTATCTGGCTTTTCCATGGAAGGTCGCCATGCATCAACCTGTGTCTGGCCTCTCTCCAGTTGCTGATTAGCTTGAAATTCAACTAACATTTAACAAGCAGCTACTGAGCTCCAGGAACTAGACTAAGTGGCTTCAATCCATTGTTTTATGAAAATCCTCAAAACAATCCTGTTAACGAAGTAAGCACAATCATCCCCACTTTACAGATGAGGATACTCAGTCTCAGAGAGGTCAGCTAACATGTCCAAGGCCACTGCAATGGAGAGGAAGGGTGGGCTAGGTTATGCTGTAGTAGCATAATCTCAGAGACAACATTTTTTCCTCTGACAAATATTTATTTTCTCTTATGTTGCACGTCATCATAGGCCAGCTTGTCTCTACTCCGTGTTATCTTCACTCCAAGCTGATGGAGCAGCCCCTCTCGGGGACATTGCTGGACTCGTGGTAGAGACAAAAGAAAAAGATAGCAGACCACAAGCTAGCTCTTAAAACATCTGCTCAGAAGTGACATGGCCATTTATACCCACATTCCAATGACTAAATCAAGTCCTATGGCCACTCCTGAATTCAACAGGGCAGAGGTATATAACCCTCTCCTAGGATGGACAGAGAATAATTTGAACAGAAATGTAATCTACTACAGCCCTGCAGCTGGGGATGCTCCTGGAGCTGAGAGAGATGACAGTAAATCTGTTGGGGAAGCTAGCAAGTGTTCAAGCTGGGTCCACTTTGCAAAAGTAGAAACCACAGTTTGTGAGAGCTCCAGAAGTGTTCCGTCTCCAGAGGACTGACCCACATTAACCAAACTCAAAGGAGCCAAATTGACAAACAGGAGGTCAAGATGTTTGTTTACAGCGAGAATTAGAAAGACCACGGGTATCAGACACGTGGGTCCTTTGGGAACACAGTGTCTCTCCTGGAGAGAGTCTTCCTGAGAAATCCTGCTGTAACCAGGAGGCCGCTCGGTGACCCTGCAGTCAGCCCTGTGGAGTGGAAGGTGAATCTCGAGGCTCCTGTTTGGTAGAACACGAGACAGGCCTGGGCCCCCCTAATTCCCTGAAATACCCATGTTTTTCCTTTCATGTAGGAAAAGCAAGCCAGTGTGTGCCGGGCACTGCGCTGGCGAAAATCCCCTCAGGGGCGTCTTTGGAGCCCTAAGCGTAGAGATTATTCAGCCTGTTTGACGGAAGGGAAATGGGAGAGAGATGGATGGGGATATCTATATATACATGTGTGTATGTACACACACACACATTTTATATACATATATTATATATAAATTTATATATAAATTTGAATATATTTATATATATGAATTATGTAAAAATTGTGTGTATATATATATAAAATGATCTTGCCTGCCTACATTTTATATATATATACACACATACAACATATACATATGTATGTATTCTATATCATATACTATATACATATCATATATGTAAAACGTAGATAGGTAAGATCAGAGGAAGGTCAAGAAAGTTTTTTCCTGGTGATGTAATTATGGCTATTTAGATTTTTTTTAAAAATGATTTTCTGGTCTGCACTGAGCAGTCTATAATTAGGAAACATTTATTAAAAATTAAAACGACCTTTAAAAAATTTAGTGGGCTGAGGAGTTGCAACACTTATGGGAATTAAGTGAATTTTCCCCGATATTCCACCCAAACCCCATTGCAAGAGTCGTCTGCTGGGTGCCCATCGTCTGCCGAGATGGCAACGTGCTCCGTCTACGGTGGAGAACAAGATACAGACGGGTCCTCGCAGAGCTCGCAAGGTGAGGAAAAAGGACAAGGATGGAGTGGTTTCCATAAAGCGTTGGGGAGGCTCAAGAAGCTGAGAGTGGTGAAGAGCTTTTCCCTGAATGGCCCAGTGACGAAGTGGTTAGTACCTCAAACAGAGTGTTGAAGAGCCATGGCCTTAGACTTTGAAATCCTGGTTCTTCTCCTTAGCTGTGTGAGCTCCCCGTACCCAGGCAAATAACAAAACCTCTCAGCCTTGATTTTGCTCTCTATAAAATGGGTCGTTGTAAGATTAACTAGGATAATGCACTTAAAATCGTGAGCTCAGTGCCAGGCACACAGTGAATCGCTGATATTTAAAAAAGGCAACTCTCAAATGCAAATTTGTTGCTCTTCCCAGCCCAACGCACTGCCTCTCCGTAGGGACAAGGCCTACTTCCTCAGTGACAATGGTGCTCCCTGCAGTGCAGTGGGGACCTTATGTCTCTTTAAAAATATGACTGCCAAGAATCTGTTGTCTCTAGAGAGAGAAAACCAGGAGGCGGGGTGGGGAGACTGCATCGCCTTCCCAACTGTTCGAAAAAGTCATTTACATGTTTGTGAATTCTTTGTGGGTTTAAAAATATGGGAATGGAATTTTTTTAATAATTTGAATTAATGAACGACTCAGTTACTCCTTCAGTGGAAAGCTCTTTTCCCTCTGCAGAGCACTGTTTTCCTCCAAGTTTGGGCTGAGGACTACCTTTATTGGAATTCCGTGCTCCCCCCACCGCCAGCTCCAATGAATCAGAATTTCCGGGGCGGTGGAGGAGAGGGGGGCGTCTGCTCAGCTTCCCTCTTAATTAGCTCCCCTGGTAATTCTTAAAGACACCAAAGTTGAAGAACCACTACTCCATGAACCATTTGGCATATCAAGTGCTTAGAAATATTACCTTCCCTTCAGTCTACTGTCGCCGAGATTATATTGCAGTTCAGCAGGCCAAGAGAAGCCACCTGTGGCTTTGTCATTATTTACTGTGCAAACTAAAATTATTCACCCTGTCATCGTGTTGTCCTACCAAGACCAGAGGTCAAATACTGCCTCAACTGGTTGAATAAATATAATGGAATACTACGTAAATATTAAAAAAGAATGAGCAGTGTCTTTCCATTGTGCTATGGACCAAGCTCTAAGATATACAAAGTAAAAAAATCAAAGCGTCCAACGTGTTTAGTCTGCTAGCACTTGTGTAAAAAGTGCTACACACACACACACAAGATAGACACATGTGTACTTGTATAGGTAAATCTCTGGAAGAATATACAAGGAACTGGGGGGAGGAGTTGTGGTTGCCTCTGGGGAGGGGAACTTGGCGGCTGGGGACACAGGTAAGAGAAAGACTTTTCCCGGCACTGTATACCCAGCCTAGCTCTTGAACTTTGAACCATCTGAATGTGTTCCTTTTTCAGAAATAAATTAAACTCAAATGTAAAACATGCTGCCCGGGTGAGGCTGTCTTTAAGCTGCTCTGAATGCATGAGCCTTGCTCACAGCTCATCCCCATGGCTCTGTGCTCCTCAGAATGTCTTTTCATCTAGGGCTCTTCTTCTGTGGAGTCAATCACTGACCTTGTCTATCCACAGACATATTTTGATCAGACTGTTGAGCCAGACAACTCCACCGGCACTTAACATTCCAGTCCAGAGGCAGCAAGCGCACACTTGCAGAAGATTCCACGCCTTTAGACTCTGGCAAGAAGCGAGAGGTCAGTATGCTTATGTAAGCCAAGACTGCTGCGCAAATGCGACGTGCTCGGGAAGGTAAGGTGCCCCCTCTGCCTGCCGCAGCAGCGTGACTTGCACAGGACCAGAGGCGGCTCGGAGGGAGTCGGGAGAGAGGGAACTGAGTTCTCCTGAGGGACCTGTCCAAGCCTAAATTGACTGGCTTAAGCAAAAAAGAGAAAGATATTATTAAGAATAATGTAAGGGTAATATATGATCCAGCTATTCTATTCCTAGGTATTTACCCAACAGAAAAAGAAATATTATGTCCATACAAAGACTTGTACAGGAATGTTCGCAGCAGCTTTATTTGTAATAATCCTGAGCTGGAAACAACCCAGATGTCCATCAACAGATGAGTAGATAAACAAATTGTGGCATATCCATCCTATGGAGTAGTATTCAGCAATAAAAAAGAATGAAGTACTGATGCTTGCAACAACATGGATGAATCTAAAAGTAATTATATTGAATGAGAACAAGCTAGGCAAAAAAGAGTGCATACTGTATGATTCCATCTATATAAATCTCTAGAAATTGTAGGCTAATCGTGACAGACAGCACATTAGTGGTTGTTCGGAGAGGGAGGCAAAGAGGACTGGGAGGGAGGGACGACAAAGAGCAGGAGAGAACTTTTGGGGGTGACAGAGATGTTTACTATCTTGATCATAGTGATGGTTTCATGGGTGTACACGTTTGTCAAAACTTATCAAATTACACATTTTAAATACATGCAGTTTATTGTATATCAATTATATCTCAACAAAGCTGTTTTTTACAAGAAGAATCGTGGGGTGTCATGCGGTACTCGAGAAACAGTTTATGCTTTTTGGGTTGAAGGAAACGTTCTGTATGTTAATTGTGGTGGCAGTTACACAACTGTATACAGTTGTTAAAGCTCATCAAATTGCATGCTTAACATCAGTGGGTTTTGTTATATGTAAATTATACCTCAATGAAATTGATTTTTAACAAAGAGGACCTATACACGGGCACACACACACACACACAGAGAACAGGTTTGCAGCTGGGCCCCGGGAACATCTGGTGCCCACCTGCCACTGCTGCAAAGATGCTCTCTCCATCTTTCTCTCGGCTTGTCTCTCTCTTGTCTCTGGTTCTCTATATACCTACCTCATTCTTCCCTCTCTTTCTCTAACCTCCCCACTGGCTGATTCCTTTCCAGTTCTCTGGCCCAAAGGCAGAACATTCAGCTGCCAATACTTTCTGACCTTTATATCCTAAGGCCCAGGCATTCAAAAAGAAAAGAAAGAGACTTCTCTCTGAGTCGAGTTGCAGAAGTCATGGGGAAAGGTTCTGACTGGTCCATTTTGAGTTGCGTGTTGGGCCTTTGTTCACTTATTAAAAAAGTATTGAGCAGCCGTTGCAGGCTTGGTGCTAGGCCCTGCGATCCCAAGGAGATGGAGACGAATGAAATCTCCGCCCCAGTGGAGCCTACAGTCTACTGAGGAGACAGACAGTAAACAAGCAAACAAATAAACACTCCCACTTCAAACTGTGGCAAGTGCTTTAAACAACAAAAATGAGAGTAAGGGCAGAGACAGTGATGGGGCACAGGCGACTTTCGATAAGGTGGCCGGGGCTGGTCTCTGAGGAGGTAACAGTTAATAGACATGAAGGATAAGGGGTCAGCTCTCCAAAGATCTGGCTGAAGAGAAGTTAGGTCCTGGTAGAAGGAACAGCAGGTGTGAAGACGCTGAGGCAGGTGTGTGAGGCCAGTGTGGCTGGAGCATGGTCAGGAGAATGGAAGGGGATGAGGCCAGACCATGGAGGGTCTTGCAGGGCCGGGAGAGGAATTTTCCTTTTATTCCCCATGTCTTGGAAAGCCTCTGGCACAGCTGAAGCAGAGGACTGGCTTGATGTGATTTTTCTCAAAAGCCCCTTTGGCTGCTACGCTCTGAGAAGGGGTTGCAGTGGGGCAAGTGTGGGAGCAGAGAATCAGTAGAGTACATGTTGAAGGTACAGCCAACTGGACTTGCTAATGGGTTGGGCGCTGGGGAAGAAGAAGGGGGAGGGAAGAAGGATGGTGTGTAGGCAAAGAAAGGAGTAAGGTGGGCAAATGTGGCAGGGGCAGAGCTCCTTGCTACTAACAAGGCATCTCCCATTGACATCAAGTGGCTGAATGTGGGGGTGGGGAGAACAGGCAGTCAAAGCAGTGCGTGCCCACGTCCATTTAAAATTCCCTCTCTGAGCCTCAGTAACCTGGTCTGGAAAAGGAGATGGTTGGAATAGCTTCACTGGTTCTCAGTGGGAGTGGAAACACCCACTACAGAATACTGACATTTAGAGGAGGGGACCAGGGATTCTAGACATCCTGAAACATGTGGGACGTCCCACACAATAAAGAATGGTCCCATGTCCCACTTTCAAATGCCTCACTGCACATTTAGGGAGATAAAAAAACCTTTAAAAGTATCTGACCTGGCATTTAACTCCATTTTACATACAAGCATGGTTTTTAAAAATACTTCCCAGGACAGGCTGGCCCGGTGGCTCAGTGGTTAAGTTCGAACGTTCTGCTTCAGCGGCCCAGGGTTCACTGGTTTGAATCCTGGGTGCGGACCTACGCACTGCTTGTCAAGCCATGCTGTGGCAGGCGTCCCAAGATGGGCATGGGTGTGAGCTCAGGGCCAGTCTTCCTCAGCAAAAAGAGGAGGATTGGCAGCAGATGTTAGCTCAGAGCTAATCTTCCTCAAAAAAATAATAATAATAATAATACTTCCCAGGAATTCAACTCAAGTGAAAATCAAGAGCTTTGATCTGTTTAGAAATTTGCCCAAGCATTGATTTTGGAAGAGCATGTCACCAATAACAATGCTCATTGTTTGTGAGGGGCAGCACACCTGTATCAGTTCACATTTATAGCCGTAGCACCCAGAGTGAGTCTGTGTATAGGGGCAAACATCTGACTATTTCGGTCTCTTCTAGGGAAATCATGCCTAGGTATTCACAAATTTAAAATGCATTTTATTATAAATTACTTTCCTTTTATTTCTCCTTTTTTTTTACAGTTGATATTATAATCCTAAACATAGTATACATATAAACTAATTTAATCCTCAAAACAATCCTGTGAGGAAGATACTGTCATTGGCCCCATTTTATAGATGAAGAAACTGAGGCACAGAATAGTACCCTAGTTCACACAGCTAATAAGCAGCAGAGCAGGAATTTGAGCCCAGGAAGTTTACTCCAAAATTCACATTGTCTAAAGCACCACATCATATAGACTTTAGGTAAGTTATCTATGCATTTTATTTCAGAATAGTAAGGTTGTTGCTAAATATTGGTCTGATAAGGATGGAATCCAACGGTCTAGATGCTCTCTAGGTCCCTCCCAGCTCTAAAATCTCTTTACTCTGGCTATGTTCCTAAACAAGTCTTCTCATTCAATCTAACCTTATGCTTAGAAGCACGAGGAACAACGTTATGTCAAGTTAGTGAAGTTTTGAATTTTGTGTGTGTGTGTGTGTTTTCAGTCTTGATGGAGTTTTTTTTTTCAATTAAGATTATGATAGTTTACAACCTTGTGAAATTACAGTTGTACATCATTGTTGGTCATGTTGCAGGTGTACCACTTCACCCTTGTGCCCTCCCCCCACCCCACCCCCCTTTCCCCTGGTAACCACCAATCAGTTCTCTTTGTCTATATGTTAACTTCCACCTATGAGTGGAGTCATACAGAGTTCGTCTTTGTCTGGCTTATTTCACTTAACATAATACCCTCAAGGTCCATCCATGTTGTTGTGAATGGGACAATTTTGTCCTTTTTTATGACTGAGTAGTATTCCATTGTGTATATGTACCATATCTTCTTTATCCAGTCATCAGTTGCTGGGCACTTAGGTTGGTTCCACGTCTTGGCTATTGTAAATAATGCTGCGATGAACACAGGGGTGCATGGGACTCTTGGAATTGCTGATTTCAGGTTCTTAGGATAGATACCCAGTAGTGGGATGGCTGGGTCATAAGGTATTTCTATTTTTAACTTTTTGAGAAATCTCCATACTGTTTTCCATAGTGGCTGCACCAATTTGCACTCCCACCAACAGTGGATGAGGGTTCCTTTTTCTCCACAACCTCTCCAACATTTGTCACTCTTGGTTTTGGATATTTTTGCCAATCTAACAGGTGTAAGGTGATATCTTAGTGTAGTTTTGATTTGCATTTCCCTGATGATTAGTGATATGAGCATCTTTTCATGTGTCTATTGGCCATCCTTATATCTTCTTTGGAGAAATGTCTGTTTATGTCCCCTGCTCATTTTTTGATCGGGTTGTTTGATTTTTTGTTGTTGAGCTGTGTGAGTTCTCTATATATTATGGAGATTAACCCTTTGTCGGATAAATAACTTGTAAATATTTTTTCCCAATTAGTGGGCTGTTTTTTTGTTTCAATGCTGTTTTCCCTTGCCTTGAAGAAGCTCTTTAGTCTGATGAAGTCCCATTTGTTTATTCTTTCTATTGTTTCCCTCGTCTGAGGAGTTATGGTGTCCGAAAAGATTCTTTTGAAACTGATGTCAAAGAGTGTACTGCCTATATTCTCTTCTAGAAGACTTATTGTTTCAGGCCTAATCTTTAGATCTTTGATCCATTTTGAGTTTATTTTGGTGAATGGTGAAAAAGAATGGTCAATTTTCATCCTTTTACATTTGGCTTTCCAGTTTTCCCAGCACCATTTGTTGAAGAGACTTTCTTTTCTCCATTGTAGGCCCTCAGCTCCTTTGTCGAAGGAAGTTTTGTATTTTTTAACCACAATACCCAAGTCTAGTGAGGACACGAAAGACTCTCTCAAACACTGCCGGTGGGAGGGCAATGAGTGACCCCTTCTCAACAGAAAGTCAGCAATAGACCACATGCTTTGACTCTGACTTCACTTCAAAAAAATCTTTCCTAAGGAAATATTTTTTTATTGCAGTAAAATGCACATTACGTAAAATTTATCATTTTAATCATTTTAAAGTGTACAATTTAATACATTCATAATGTTGTGCAACCAGCACCACTGTCTAGTTCCAGAACATTTCATTACCCCAAAAGGAAACCTCATAGCCATTAAATAGTCACTCCCCGACCCCCTCCCAGCCCCCCCTGCTCCAGCCCCTGGCAACCATGGATCTACTTTCTGTCTCTAGGGATTTATGTATTCTGAATATTTCACATCAATGGAGTTATATATTATGTGACCTTTGTGTCTGGCTTCTTTCACTTAGCATGGTGTTTTCAAGGTTCATCCACATTGTGGTATGTATCAGTGCTTCGTACCTTTTTACGGGTGAGTAATATTTCATTGTATGGATATACATTTTGTTTATCCATTCCTCCACTGATGGACATTTGGATCATTTCCATCTTTTGGTTATTGTGAATAGTGTTGCCATGGACATTTATGTACAAATTTTTGTTTAAAGACTTGTTTTCAATTCTTTTTTTTTTTTTTTTGAGGAAGATTAGCCCTGAGCTAACTACTGCCAGTCCTCCCCTTTTTGCTGAGGAAGACTGGCCCTGAGCTAACATCCATGCCCATCTTCCTCTACTCTATATGTGGGACGTCTATCACAGCATGGCGTGCCAAGTGGTGCCATGTCTGCACCTGGGGGATCCGGACTGGCGAACCCCGGGCTGCTGAGAAGCAGAACATATGAACTTAACCGCTGCGCCACCGGGCCGGCCCCCACTTCTTTTGGGTATATACCTAAGAGTGGAATTTCCACATCCTCTACCTGTTTTTTTGTTTTCATTTTTGTTTTTTTTTTTCTTGTGGCCGCCCTAGTGGTCTGAAGTGGTATGTCATTGTGGTTTTGATTTGCATTTCCCTAATGACTAATGATACTAAGCATCTTTTCAGGTGCTTATTGGCCACTTGTATATCTTCTTTGGAGAAATGTCTATTCAAGTCTTTTGTCCATTCTTTAAACTAAGTCATTTGTCTTTTTGTTGTTGAGTCGTGCCTAAAAATTTTTTTAAATTGGAAGCAGTATTTAAACATAAAGATACTCATCATGGTATTATTTACAATAGTGAAAAGATTGAAAATGACATGAATATCTAACAACAGGGGATACAAAGACAGTCCAGTCCTCAAGGGACACTCTGTCTTGTCAACGAAGCATAAGAAAAACAATGAATTCGGTAAGTCCCATGTTCAGGGTGTGCATAGGGTGCCAGAGGAGCTCAGAAGAGAGGTGGGAAAGGTGCGAGGGGAGCCTTCCCCAGACAGGTGAAGAAATGTGAGGCTCAGTGTGTGCAAGGCAGAAAGAAGGGCACTTGTCCAGAGTTGTGAAAGAGGATACAGTTGGGGAACTACAGTTTTTGGGCTGTGGTGTAAGGTTCAGTGCAGAGAGGCAGGAAGGAGCTGGAGCAAGAAGGGTCTTTGGTGCTAAACCTTTACCTGAAAGCTCAAGGTGCTTCGGAAGGAGATGACCCGATCAACTTTGTTTTGTAAAGAGCATCCTGACAGCCATGTGGAGGATGGGTGATGGTGGGGCCAGACTACGGTCTAGTCAGGAGGTGTTGCACGACAGAGAGAGCGAAGACTGGCTGTGGGGAGAGAGGAGGTAAGAAGGTCAGGGACCAGATGGGATCCCTAGATCATGGTTCCTGACTGCTATGGGTTGGATTGTGTCCCCCCCAAAACAGATATGTTGAAGTCCTAAACCCCAGCACCTCAGAATGTGACCTTATTTGGAAATGGGGTCATTGCCGACATAATTAGTTAAGATGAGGTCATAGTGTTGTAGGATGGACTCCTAATCCAATATGACTGGTAGCCTTGTGAGAAGACAGCCATGTGAAGACGGAGACACACAGGGAGAAGGCCATGTGATGATGGAGGCAGAGGTTGGAGTGACGTAGCTGCAATTGAGGAATGCCAAAGACTGCCAGCAAACCACCCGAAGCTAGGAGAGGCAAGGAAAGAGTCTCCTACAGCTTCCAGAGGGAGCATGGCCCTGGATTTGGACTTTGGACTTCTAATCTCCAAAACGATGAGATGACAAATTTCTATTGTCTACGCCACCCAGTATGTAGTACTTTGTTAAGCAGCCCTAAGAAACTAATATACTGCCTCTTACGTAGGATGCTGTCCTGGCATACTTACAAAGCTCAATAAATACCAATAGCTAACATTTCTTGAGTGCTTACTCTGTGTCAGGCTGTGTTTAAAGTGCTTTACTCAGAGCAACCCATTTCATCCTCTCAATTCCTTGTGAGGAAGATTGTATTATTATTATTTCCACTTTATATTCAAGAAAGCTGAAACACAGAGTAGTCAAGTAAATTTCCCAAGGTTACAAAGCTAGGTAAATAGCAGAACCAGGATTTGATGTTTGGCAGGCTGACTGCAAGCTCTGATGTTCTTACCCAATACACTATGTAGCCATTGTAATAAATATTTGCTGAAAGTTTCGATGGATGAGTGAATGAACAAGTAAATCTGGATTTGGTACCAGGGTGAAAGGTGGAGGCAATGAAAAGAGGAATCAAGGATGATCCCAGGTATCCCATTTGGAAGACTTAGTCAATAAGGCATCTCCGTTTAATGAGGCAGGAAAAAGAGGGGCACAGTCATATTTGGAGGATGGAGGTTGCAGTCTGGGGAAACAGTGAATACATTCTTGAAATGCTGAGTTGGAATTGCTGTGAGTCAAGCAAGAGAGATGCCAACAGACAGTTGGACAAATGGAGCTCAGGAGAGGGCCTGGGCTGGACTTACAGATTTGGGAGCCACCAGCCTACTTAATGTCAGGGATTTGGATGAGATGATCAAAGCAAAATGCGTAGGAAGAGAGAAGCAGACCATTTAAGACAGAGCCCTGGGGACAACTGGAATTCTGGGTGCCAGTGAAGGAAAACGAGACTTTCTAGCACAGGGTCTGTCATGAAAAGGACAAAAGTCAGGTTGTGATGGGTTGAGGAGAGAAGAGAAAACAAATCAAAGGGTAAGTATATGTGCTGCGGATGAGAAAGCGAGAGATGGATTGATGGGCTGTGGCCAGAGTGTAGGTACAGAGACGACTATACACAGTGGTGTGCTGAGATAGCTCAAACCAAGTGACGGTTGAATTTTAGGAATTTTGGAAGCTGGTTGTTAAATACAGGCATTATTAAAAACTAAGTTGTAAAAACTTATAATTCAATCATATTAAAGACAAAGTTCATAAATTCTTAAAACTCATCATTTCCTAATTATTTTACTATGTTTCACTATTATTTATGCTATTATTTGTTGTATCTGTGTGGTAGAAATAATATAATAGTGTGCCACTGCATGTCCCTTCCCAACCCTGTGTTCAGTGACATCAGTTGATTGCTTGAAATTGGCCATGGTGGGAGTGTTTAGACCATGGAAAATTGGCAAGTGCTACAAATCAGAGCTTGATTTATTGTTCTATTGATTGTCTACACTTAAGAAAGTAATGGGGAAAATGTGAGTAACTCATATTAAACTTAAAAGTGCATTGTGTCTGTAGCCATTACATTGTAAACGGCACCAAAAAAATCAAGGAAATAGTCTTCCAGTATTCAAAAACTATAATCCAATTCGGAAAAGAAGTCACTCACATCATTGATGACTGAGTGAAGTTCTAACGTGTCTTCATTGTATTACTTTCGCATTTTTTTTTCAAAGATTTTATTTTTTCCTTTTTCTCCCCAAAGCCCCCCGGTACATAGTTGTATATTCTTCGTTGTGGGTCCTTCTAGTTGTGGCATGTGGGACGCCGCCTCAACGTGGTTTGATGAGCAGTGCCATGTCCGCGCCCAGGATTCGATGTAACGAAACACTGGGCCGCCTGCAGCGGAGCGCGCGAACTTAACCACTCGGCCACGGGGCCAGCCCCTTACTTTCGCATCTTTAACATAAAAGAAAATATCAGCCAACCTTTATGTTGAATTTGTCAATTGCAGCCATAGGTTAGCTAGGATATAAGAGTTTGGCAAAAACCAACAGAAGCATTCTGTGAGAATCAATTGGCTCTATGGAATTTACAATAAAGAGTAATGCATATTTTATTATTTTTAAATTGTAAATTACTCATCCTTTATATCAGTAAAATTTATAGTAAAGTAATATGTGTGTATGTATATGTGTATATGTGTATACACACCTACACACACAATTGTTCCCCACACACACATCGTTCAACCTCCCCACCACATCAGAGGCAGAGCAACCTCAGTCCCATGGGAATGGGCCATTCACATTCAGGTAGTAAAGGCTTCATTGCCGAGGGGCTGGAAGAGGCACTGAACTTACCCAGGATGAGAGAATGACTAGGGGTGGGCTTTCAAGGCCCAAGGAACTCCATGCATTGCGTGATGGGGAGGGTGGCAGAGGACAGCAGCAATGAGGGGAGTGGTTGTAACAGCCTGATGATAACTGTCTCAAGCTGGTTTTACCCAAGGGCAAAAGAGCAATAGTCTGCATGTGGTTATGGAGAGCAGAATCCTCATCTCTCACTGGCCTTTGTAGTACATGGGTCATGGGAGAATGAGTAGCCTCCGTTTTTGAGGTCGCTGAGAAAGCAGTGTCCTCAGGGGACAACTTGGTTTCAGTTAATAATAATAGTTTTCACTTACTGAATGCAAGGGGAGTGTAGTGCAGTGATATGATGAGGGTTTCTGAGTTAGACATTTCAAGTTTGAGTTCTGGCGCTGGCAGTTATTAGATGTGTGATACTGGGCAAGCTACTTACCCTCTCTGAGTTTTCATGTCCTAAGCTGTAAAATGCAGATAATAGTACCTACCACTCAAAAGATAACATATATTTAATGTTTATTACTTATTATATATTATATAATAATACATTATATTTAATATACTTAAAACATTAAGCATAGTGCCTGGCACATAGTAAACTTGCAATAAATTGTAAATATTATTGTGGCTATGTACGTGAAAAAGCAACATACATAATGATATAATTACAATTCTCCATGGGGGTGAGGAGGAGGGGTGAAAGGAATATATCATAACGTTAAGAACAGTTGTCCCTGGATGGCAGAACAATGAGGTTTTCTCCCTTTAGTTCCTCTGTATTTCCCAAAACTTCTACAAGAAGCCTATTTTTATTTTCATTCTGAAAAAAATACTTTTTAAAGCGAGGAGAGTGCAGAGGAAGAAAAATCTCTATTAAAAAAAAGATCAGTGTTGTGTCAGGGCGCGAGCAAATGCGGTCTTCCGTAGCGCTCACAGGCCTATCATCCGGGCAAATTATTGCAAAGGGCAGGAAAAACACTTCAGAGTTTTGCATTTCCAAGTCATCCTTTTTCACCACTAAAAAAGTGGATAAGTTCAAAGGCTGTCTCCTCTTCTCTATTTTCTGTCTCATCCTGTGATTTTTACGTTTCAAGAGGACTTGAAGTAATGAATAAAGGTGCTATAAATGAATCTAAACATGATTGAAATCTTTAATTTATGTATTCACTAAAATTTTACTTGTTATCAATCTTAGGGTTCCAGGTGTTAATGGAAACTCTAAATGAAAGTCAAATATAATTATTTGCATAAAAGCATTAAAAGATGATTAATTGGTATTTTCATGCAGCTAGGTGTCTGTACTTCTAGAACTGAAAAACATTTTTTGCTAAAAACATTCACCTATGCTAATCCTCATGAAATTGCAGAACACTCTTGAGTTTTCCATGTACTCAGTTACATTTATAGCATTTTCATGTGGGGTCACATTTCATATTTCCTGATTTTAAAAGGCATTACAATTGTGCACCCTTGAAAATTAGGCTGATTTCCACACTGTTCCTTGAATATTTATGTTCTGTTTTGACAGGAAGATAGAGATTAAATCTATTAGTGTTAACAAACTCCCATTTATGTGTTTTAGCATGATTCAGGAAATATATTCCAATTTCAAGGGGCCTAAACTTGAGGTGCCCTAAAAAATAAGTCACAGGGCTTAGAGAGAAAAGTATTTTCAGAAAAGTGATTTATCTATGCTGAATAAAAGCTGTAGCTTTGGCAGCTGAGATCCAGTTATGATTGTTAAAGCAAGTCCAAGCTGGTTATCTAATGCCTCTGCAGGAATTTAGGCCACGCATTAATGCACTGAAGATAAAATCAATTTGAAAATTTCTTAAATCAAATACCAATCCTGGAGTAATACTCTATGTGTGGGAGAACCAGCCAACAGTAATAGGGAGCCAATTATAAACTATAAACCACTCTGCTCAAATGTTCTGGTTTGTTACTGGTAGGGCCCATTACACACAGTTTGCACAAGTTAAATCCACTGACTAGACAGAACTGCTACACGCACATGCGCTCCCCAACCCCAACTTTACATAAAGATGCAGCTCAGTCAACAGGGACTTACTGAATGAAAAACCCACAGCAGTGCCCTGAACATAAACATCTTCCCAGTCTACTACAGCAGTACAGCCAAGCTGTCAAGTACCGATTTTACAATCAGCCAGGCCCAGATTTAAATACTGGCCTGGCCACCAGCTTGTTATTATTTCACAGTTTCCTCATCTATAAAATGGGGTCAGGAATGAGTGGAAACCTATGAAGATTAAAGGAGATAATGCATGTGAAATTCTGAACGCAGCCATACTTGGCAGATATTGGCTAGGGTTACCCCCTTCTTCCTCCATTTTCCTCACTCCTCCACCCCAAAACAGCAAAGAAGACAGAGGCGTCGCATTGTCGTACCACTTGCCAGTGAACTCTTCCAGAGTGGTTGGCAAGGTTGCAAACAGCGAGGTATTCTAATTGCTTCCATTTGCATGTGTGATTTGCAGAGAAACCAGAGGTGGGGGCGATTTTGCGAATCTTTCCCATGACCAGAAATCCCAGTTGATGTAAATTAATCTCTTGAAATGTGAATGCAGATATACTGGTCACCTTTTCACGTAATCTGGGTTCTGGTGGCTGAAAGGAAAGAGTGTTCTACTCTGTTCCTCTGCTGTTCCCTTAGTTGAAGCCCCAACACCTCTGTTCTGGCCTCCTGCAAGAGATCATCAAACCACCATCCATAATGGTCTCTTGGCTTCTCTCTCCAATTCCTTCTCATTCATTCAACTGACACTTGTTGCAAGCACAGTACGAATCAGGCAGTGAGTTTAGATAACACGTATGGTCTCTAAGGAGTTTCTTGAATAACCTTTTTGAGTTCACATCTGACCATGTGACCACTGTGTTTACCAACCTTCAAAGGCTCTCCATCGCCCAAAGCCGAGATTCCCAACCTGAGACTCTGATTCATAATGACCTTCGTGGTGCCTGGACACGGACATTTTGAATAAACCATGTGTCTGATCTTTCCTCCTGATTGAGGAAGAGAAGACAAACTTTCAAACTTCTTGCTAGGATCCATAAGACCCTCTACAATATGACCTCAACCTTCCCAGTCTCACCGAATCAGCAGAATTTGGCCTTTGCCTAAATTTCGCCTTCACTCCTTACTATACTCCAGCCATACTACCCACACTGCTGTTCCCTGAACAGACCAAGCTCATTCTTGCAAGTTTACACATACAGTTACACATACTGCTTGGAAAGTGCTTCCACCATCTTCACATAGCATCTGCACATACCAGGCTCCTTTACCTTCCTCAGAGACCTTCCCTGACCATTCCACCTAACTCCATACATAACGCGTCACCAGCCCTTTACCCGCTTTACTCTTCTGGTCTTCATAGTACTAATTATTATCGGAAAGTATATTACTTATTGGTGTACCTGTTTCTTCTCTATTTTTCCACTAGAATTTAAGCCCTATAAGGGCAGCAGGTTTATTTTGTTTGCTACTATATGCTCGTGTTTGGAAGAGTGTTTAGTACGTGGCAGGTGCTCAAATACTTACCAAATCGATCATCACTCTTCCTATAGATACTTCAGTCACAGCACTTAACATGCTATTTGTATGATCCCTTGAGGTCAAGGCTCTATTGGTTATTAAGAAACTGACTCAAACTACTTCAAACAAGGGGTGAGGGAAGAGGTAGAAACCGCTGAAAGGACTCCAGGGGAGGGCATACAGCTGGACCTCATGGGAAAGTGGAACTCGCAATTTGACTGGAGCCAAGGCATTCCTCCCCTACTCCCAGGCCACAGCCTCTCCATTTTGCTTCCCTAGGCTGCTACTCCATCCTCCTCCCTCTGTCCTTTGTTTTCTCCTCTCACATAGGATCCAACATACACCCTGGCTCTACTAGCTGCTCACATCCAAGAGCCTACTTCGGTTGAAAGAGAGGATCCGCTGGCCACTGGTTGGCTCCGGGACGACTGTCTATCTTTGACCCAATTAGTTGTGACCTTGGGGGCGGTGAGGGAGGCACAAGGAAGGAGTATCTAGCATATTTCCAAGTCTGATGATGATCAAAACCAGCTGGCACAAATCCATACCCTACAGAGGGACCAAATCATGCCACTTCTCCCAAACACCTTGCTCTTTCATACTTCCACTTCCTTGTATTATTTCTTCTGCCTGAAATTTACTTCCCCCACATCAACCCTTTTTTGTTAGTGTACAACGCAGTGGCATCTCGTCCATTCACACTGTTGTGCAACCAGCACCACTATGTAATTCCAGATCGTTTTCATTACCCCATATACATTAGCAGTCAATCCCCACTCCCACCCCCACCCCAGGCAACCACTATTGTTTTCAATTCTTTCAGGTATATATCTAAAATTGGATATTGGATATACCTAGAATTACTGGGTCATATGACAACTTTATGTTTAACTTTTTGAGAAACTGCCAAACTTTTCAAAAGCAGCTGCACCACTCTACATTCCCATCGGCAATGTACGAGGGTACCAATTTCTCCACATTCTTGCCAAGACTTGTTATTGTCCATCTTTTTGAGTACAGCCATCCTAGTGGATGTGAAGTGCTATCTCATGCATCAACTTTTTCCACCTCACACTTCAAAGCCCAGCTCAAATATAACCTCTGTGGAACTTTCAAACATGCTCCACAGCAAGTTCAGTTACTCCCTTCTCCCACAGTACCATCACTTACGTATGCCTCTGTTAGCGTCCATTTATTCAATATTTACTGAGCCTACTACCTGCCAAGCACCATTCTAGGTGAACATTAACAAAATAGACACACACACGCACACACACACACAAACCTGTGCACTCATGGAGCTTATACTCTGGTGGGGAGAGACAACAGTAAGAAGTTTGTGAGATGCGGGTTAAGTGCTGTGGAGGAAACTAAAGCATAGCAGGGCAATAGAACATGCGAGTGGTATGGTGGTGGCAATTTTAAATACAGTGGCTGTGGAAAGTCTCACTGAAGTTACATTTCAGCAAGAATTGAACTATGAGACGTCCATGACAGATGTCAATCGGGCATTACATAGTGGGTCTGGAGTCCAGAGAATAAAGTCCAGGTCGAGAGAGCAGAAGTGGAGGAGCTACTGAGGAACCAGAAACTCAAACTGAGGTGTGGCTGCTAAACTAGGAGAAAACTTGAGCGTGGTGTCCTAGAAAGCAAAAATCTGTATTAGTTTTCTATTGCTGCTCTAACAACACAGACTTAGTGGCTTAAAACAACCCAAATTTATTATCCTACAGTTCTGTAGGAGTCCCACATGGGACTAAAATCAAGGTGTTGACAGGCTGAGTTCCTTTTTGGAGGTTCTAAGAGAATGTTTCCTTGATTTTCCTAGGTTCCAGAAGCCTCCTTCCTGTTTTCCAAAGTCAGCAACATTGCCTCTCTCTGACCATTCTTCCCTAGTCACATTTTCTGACCTCGGCCAGGAAAGATTCTCTGCTTTGAAGGACCCATGCAATTAGATCAGGCCCACTCACATAACCCAGGATAATCTCCCCATTTTAAGATCCTTAAGGGCCGGCCCCATGACACATGCTGACGTGTCAAAAAGTTAAGGATTTAGCACTGACCAATAGGAAAGTATCATAGAGGTTCTGGTGATCTTTACAACGGGCAGTTCCAGTGGAGTCCAAATACTCACTGGACTAGGTTTGAAAAATACAGTTAATAGGTAGATAACGCTTGAGTTTTGCTATAAACAGCAGAGAAAGGGGATGATAGCTGAAGGGGTGAGTGTGGGTCTGACAAGAACTTTTTTTTTAAATGGAAGAAATAATACATATTTGGAGGCTGATAGGAACGATCTAGTAGAGGGTAAAATTAATGAACAGGACACAAAGAATGGCCAAATCTGGGTCCTCTGAATAGCTAAGGCATGGAATCTAGTACACGAGTAGAAGAGCCTGCCTTAAGTAGGGCAAGGTCAACCTGTCTATAATACCTGGAGGTGAGAGCATAAAAGCACAGATGCAGGTAGGTAAGTAGATGTGATGGTAGGAGCCTCTGGAAATTTCCTTGTTTCTATTTTCTAAGTTTAAAAAAAAAGTCAAGCTGAGAGTGAGGATGGGAAAGATGTTAAAATTTAAGTTTTCAAGGAGAGTGAAAGAGTAAATGGGATAGAGAAATGTAGTTGGACCGTCAGATGGTACTGAGGTCTACCTGACGTCATGACTTCAGAGTCATGACACAGAGACCGAATCAGCAACTTCAGTTGCACAAATACCTCAGTGCAGAGAAGGCGGTGTACTGAACTTACCCAAAAATGGAGTTGTCAGTCAAGTAAAATGAAGCAAGAGATGGGGCAAAGCAGTTTACTGTGTAGCCAAGAGTGAGTGTAAGAATGGACCAAGTGGGATCAGTGTCTTATTTTTTCATTCTTAGTATCTTAGCACATAGTTTATCTGAGTGGATAGATGGATGCTAACCCATGGTTTAAGAGAAATTGCCCACCTACAATCCTGTGATATATAAAGTTCCTCCTTCCTCACTCTTCTTTTAGAGTGCAAATAAAAAGTTGCAATGCTTCATCAAAACCTATGGTATAAACAAATCCTTGGGAATGAGAGCAGATGCTGAGTTCCTACAGTGTTGTATCCAAGAACTGAGCCAGAAAATGTACCAGACATATCCCAAATAAAGTTAAGTTGGCCCTTACTGAACACCTGGGTGGCATAAAATCTTTGAACTTCCCAACCTCTAATTATTTCACCTCCTTGCAGTAATTAGCAGGACCCAAAACAGGCCTTGAGAATACCAAGTCTTCTAAGGAGACATAAATGAAACTCAACTTGGAGGTGGAAAACAAATGCACAGACAAAGCATGTAAAATATGTTTTATTGTTCTTTAAAAGGGTTCGGGGTTTGGTTTTAAATCAGGCTGCACACCTTTCATCAGTCTGACATCTCTCTCACCATGTCAAACTGGCTTCAGCTAGCAATACTTCATTAAATCCAAAAGAAAAGAAAACTTTTAATTTTGAGGAAGAAAATCCAGTTCTGAGAACAATTAACATTAGTTTGTCCTTTAAAACAAAATGAGGGGTAATGTTTCATGTTGCTTTATACACCCTTCTCCTCATACAGAACCAGGAATGTAATTCTCCTAACGCAGGCAGGCACTGATACTGGTGGACACCGCACACACACGCGCGCGCGCACACACACACACACGCACACACACACACGCCCTCCCCCCAAACAACAAAAATCAGAGCATGTCAAAGGGAAAAGTTTGTTATGATATTGATCAAAACCCTTGGAGTCAACAGAGTCTATCTGAGCTTACAGGACATGCTGTTTTGATCTTGAGCCTACATTAAAGGAATCTATTGTCATGTTCTGAAATAAAGAATTTTGGATAGTACCATCATTTTTCACTTTGAAATCCTAGAAACAATTTCAAAAAACATTATTTTGTTTTGTTTTCTGGGATTAGGGGAGGAGAGAATCTACAGATTTTCATTTAGTTAAAAATCAAAACAACTCCGGCAGAGGAAATAGGCAGTTCACATAGCCAGCCAACATCTGAGGTATCATCAGTGTGAGACAAGGTCCCAGTCCATTCCTACTGGTCTAGCTGATCCTAACAAAATGGGAAGTTTATGGCTCTGCACAGCAAACTCCAGCAGGACAAGATGACCCTAAGCCTTTATTCAAATCCTCAGAAGCAGAACACTATTAAGGATGTAATATTTAGATGAAGAGTGCAAGAGCCTTTGATGGTGTCCTTCAACTTGCTTTGTCAATGCAGCCCAGTCACAACTACTTTCTGCAAAGGAGCGAAAAAACAGCTTTTCTAGATCAGCACATTGAACCCAGCAAATAATCTGCAAAAATGATACTACATCATTTCACTAGCAACACAGTCCCTTTGCTACTCGTTGGGTTGCTCTACGTCTCTCTTCTACCCTGTTATGGCCTGTGGACACATACTCACTAGGCATTGTTGGTTTTGAACCAGTGATTTTCTTTTTTTTAAATCTCATAAAGAACCTAGTAAGAAAATAACAAGGCAATCAGTGGTTAAACTGAATTGTAATAGGGGGAAGTTTGGAAAATACTCATCACAGGCATTTCTCAAGTCCAAAATATTGTATCTTTGCTGCTACTCCTTTGACCATTCCTGAAAATTCAGAGTACAGATAAGTCCTAAAATAAAAATTTTAAACTACCAGCACTCTCTGCCTTCATTAGACAGAAAATCAGAGTAATGCTACAGCCCAGAATTCTACAAGGTGTAGAAAGTGTGCTAACTCTCTGCCTGGACACAGCTTCAGTGATGGCCTGGAGTACTCCCCTTCAGAAAACAAACATTTCTGGGATACCCACTTAGCTTCATCAGCTGGAAAAGAGAAGAATTCGACTCTCAGCTAAGTTCTTTGAGAAGAGAGTCCTCTTAAAATGCCATTTCCCCACTAATTTACCAAAACAAAAGGCTCTTAGCTACTTTGCCTAATGTTGAATAGGGTTTTCAAGAAAAGAAACTAACATGAACACCCCATCATCAGGAAAGACTAAAAACCACCTGGATCATTAATACATATGACACTGTTTTTTTTGGTGTTTTTTGTTTTTTTTCTAAAAGTGCCCAGGTGGGCTTAAGGCTGCCAGACTGCACACACATCTATAGCAACAAGGGCTTTCTCCTATTTCATCTACAACTTGTATCAAGGGAAAAGAGAAAATAGGGGGGAAGTACCCCCCTGAAACAAAAAGGAAAAACAACAAAAAAGAAAGAAATCCCACCACAGGGAGATCTGCGTGCCAAGCGTAACGGAAGAGTGTGCTCCCCAAACGATGGCTCTGCACAGGCTAATGTTCTGCTGGTTTTCCTTAGAGACCTATTTTGAAAAAGTTAAAAAAGACAGGAGATTTTGAAATAATTCAATCCTGGCAGAAATTCAAACTCCAATACTAGGAGGAAAATCATCCTTCACTGAATTAATCCCTTTTCTCTTTCTCTTTTTCTTTTCTTAAACATTTTATTCACGTTATAGAGGGATTTCTTTTTTGTTTGTTTTTTTCAATCATTAGGAGAATGGTTGAGGAGTACTGAATCCATCACTACTTTGATGACACAGTTAAGATTCCAGATTCACATTTCCAGGTACCAAGAGTTCCCTCTAAATGCCACAACAAATCAGCCTTCGTTTACACTTCTTTCTACTGAACACAGCAATGCCCATTGGTATCTCTGAAGCGCAGTCGCATCTTAGGTCGGTATTTCTCCAGGTAAAGCAGCTGTTTGGAATTGAATGCTCCCCTTCTTTTTCTGAAAATACAAAAATGGCAAACTTTGTCATGTGAAAAAAAGAGCTGCCTGGTTCACTGAAATGCATTATTTACGGCCTAAGGTCTTTCTAACTCCACACAGCTGAAAATCAGCATATTTCCTATACAACATCACTTCTAAGTGAAAGGGCTGAGTTGCAACATGAACTTTCTGTGCCTTCCTAGAAGAGGAGACAAATTTTCTTTGCTGACTCTTATTAGAGTCTATTAATCATTTAATAAACATCAGAATGGTTTATCCAGAGACATGTGACTACTCTCTTCCCAATTAGATTAATATATTCTTCAGATTAGAATTGGTAGCAAGTATTTACATGAAGCAGCAAGCACAGATGGCATTCCTTGAAATGTTGCCTTCCAAGAGCTGCTACCATACATTCCATGCCCTCTGTCACAGTCTTTGTTTTCTTTTTTTTTTTTTTTTAAAGAAAAAGTTGAAAGGGAAAGGGCTAGACAATAATTGCCAAAGAATTCTGGACAACAAAACAGCATGGCCCATTATTCCAGACTGATGCCAAGATTCTGTCTGGGCACCACTATCCTGATTTTGTGCCAGAACAGGTCACTTAAGAGTCCTAGGTGATTAACTGCTCCTCTCTAGATTTTTCCTTGCCTCTTGGTCACAGAGTTGCGTCTGGAAGGTATTCTGGACATCCATTGAAGAGACACTAGATCACTGAGGCTCTGCCACTTAGCCACTCATTTTACAGACTCCTACTTCTTCAAGTCACACGCTGGACATATTCTACAACGTCCAAATTTGCCACCTAAATTAGAAAACCTTTAAATCTGCAGCCAGTATTATCATTGAGTCTCTCTATCACTTGCTGTTTTTGATATAGTCAATGAAACAATATTTTAAGCCAAAGAGAGCAAATTATTCCATACTACAAATGGATACTTTCCGTAATTCCTTCCTCTTATATGATCATGATTTATGTGTTTCCGAATATAAAACTTCATACTCACTGTCTTATAAACTGAACTGCATCTTCGTACTTCATTCCACATTCAATCAAAGCAAGTGCAACCAGCACAGGTGCCCTGCAGAGAGAAACTCATTTGTAAATATTCACAGGTCTTTGGAATTAAAGGATTTTTTAAAACCCAGGATTACATATTACCAAAACAATGCAAAGCTTGAGCCTTCCTTTCTCTTGTATACTAAAATATCTGATATTTCCCTATACAGCAAAGGTATCTTTACTCTTTAAAACATCACCACATTATATCTCAAGTTTTTGCATCATTATAAGTCATCAAAAATTCTTCATTGGTCTTTAACCATTATCACAGTAAAATAAATCACCAAATGTATTTTCTATCATGAGTGTCTCAGAATTTTCATTACAAATTGACTTTAATATCCTTTCCTCATCAAATACTAAAAGGGTGCTAGATTTCTTCAACAAAATCATTTTCATGAGTTAGGAGAGTGTCAGAGAATTGGTAATTAGAAACAGTTCTCTAGATATTTTTTAAAAAATCTAACAAAGGGGGCCGGCCCAGTGGCGCAGAGGTTAAGTGCGCACGTTCTGCTTCGGTGGCCCGGGGTTCGCTGGTTCGGATCCCGGGTGCAGACACAGCACCGCTTGGCATGCCATGCTGTGGTAGGCGTCCCACGTATAAAGTAGAGGAAGATGGGCACGGACGTTAGCTCAGGGCCATGCTTCCTCAGCAAAAAGAGGAGGACTGGCAGTAGTTAGCTCAGGGCTAATCTTCCTCAAAAAAAAAAAAAAAATCTAACAAAGGAAGCGATGTTTAAAAAAGGTCCATTACAGGGCACCAACTCTGGAGTACCTAACAAGGATAGCTACTAGTTATAAACTGCCCCAAGTCAAATCCTTCACCCTTCAGGATAAGGACTGAAACTTCTGACCCTGAAGAAGAAACTGTACCACACTAAACTGCCAAAAAGGAAAATAGCAAATAAAAGGGCTGAGCAGACGTAACAGCCTGAGTCACCACCACCTTAAGGCAACAACAGCCTGAACTAATGTTTTGAGTCAAAGTGCACATTATAAATTGCCATTTAATCTGCTGCTGATGGAAGTGTTGCAACACCATTCCATGCAATGCTAAAGGAAAAAGGTTTTAAAATCAAAGTTAATCTTCACTCTCCATACATCTCCTTTCAAGAGTTTAAAGTGTAGCCATTTGCTCTCTACCTAATAACTTCCCAGTCATCTCAATCCAAAATTAACCATACATAAATTCTTCAAAATCTAAAATTATTTTAATTTTGTTGCCCATCTCAAAGACCTGAACCTTTGCTTACTTGAAATGGGGAGAAAAAGAAAACACAATTAAAACTGTGTTTTTCACTCAAAGATAATTACATTAAATCAGTTTCAGAACAACTTCTGAACCATCACCCACTCAATCCAGTATGGCAACAGAATCAGAGAACCAATGAAATACAACAAGCTATTTTGAGACATCATTACGCCAGCTCTCATTTAACTTTACTTTCAGGCAATTTAATATTTAGTGTAATAAACGCAAATTTCCACCAAACTGAAATTTTTGATAGTAAATTCACCAACAAAAGGATAAGAACTTACCTTCCCAATCCTGCAACACAATGCACTGCAACACAGCAACCTGGCTCTTCACGAAATTTGGTTTTTAGTAGGTTTAGCCAATCATCTACTATCTGATTAGGGGGTGGTGCTCCATCATCAAATGGCCAATCCTGGAAAGAAAAGATCTTTTACATTAAATTGATATTTTCTCCAGGATTAACATCCTAATGCAGAATAGCTACATTGTAACACAGGGCAGGCCTAAGGGAACCGACTATACTATATATACCTATTCTTAATAACACAAATCTGATCACTGCTGAAAAATGATCCAAGATCGAAATTCAACTATGCCAAATAACTCAGCCTTCCCAATGAAGTGTAATAAGCATCATAGGCATCTAATTTTATCTTATGGAAATTTCTTATCACAGTGATAAGAGGCTAGTATTCTTCAAATATTTATCTGAATAGAGCAGTAATTAGACATGAGAGACAACTGTAATTAAAGCCAAGACAAAGCAGGAGAGGACACATCTGTCCATATGATTTAAGGTCCACTCTGACAAAGAAGAATAGAAACTGGTGTCTCATTGGTCTCTACAAATATTTTTGAGAATTATCACCCCAATAGCTCTAAGTCATGACATCTTTTCTTTAGAGAAAGGCTCTCTGATAAGAAATCTCCAATGCTTAGCATATCATAACAGAAACATACTACTATCTTTGTGCTTATATACTTAAAAAAAAAGGGCAAGTACCAAATATTTTTAAAGCTCTGCCTAAATTATACATATCTCATTTAACAAGCACAGTGCCACATGACAGGGTCCTGAGCAAATGGAGACCGTTTCCCCAAGTATCCCTTTCTCTTTTTATATTCATCGATTTGGGTTGTTTTTTAGTTAAGACCAACCCCATGTACATTCACATACAGGCAGGGGTTTATCTTCCTTGCTACCTAGCAAGAGGTCCTAAGAAACCAACATAAATCAGCTTTGAAGAAAGGGGAGAAGGGAGATTCATATTTCATATACCTTCTCTCCCATCTAGTTTCAAAAAGAGAAATGCAAAAACACTGGAATTTTTTTTTAAACCTAAGACTATTCTAATGAGATTGGATAAGGACACTTTAAGATAGCAGAGAAGGAGAAAGAGAAAAGTGACAGAGCACTAAACTGATTCTGCACTCATTACTGGCACCACTAGAACACTTCACGTAGCCCATTAGCCATGACAGCACATTATGTTTGCTTTGTCAACTACGCCCCATAATTAAAGGGCTGTCAGTGTTATCATTATAAATGCCACTACATAGTTTAACTGTAAATAGCAGTAAAACCACTAAGTACTTTAGTTTAGAGCTTACTTCCTCTAATACTCCCTACAATGCACCTAGTTGAGAAACAACAATATGAAACATGCTTCCCTTTCTCATGTAAGCAGTTTCTATCAAAAAATCATTACAGTCATAATTTAGAAGCATCTGAACTTCAAACTGACATAGCTGAAACCACCATCAGTCTTTTCCAATGTGCTTCTGATTTGCAAGAGCATTGGTCAAAGGATTACAAGGTCTTATTTTGGGGATATCCTCTTATAAAGTGTTCCAAACCCTCTTCACCTAGCAAAAGTAAATTAACAATCCATCTTAAAATCTCTATCTTGGAAAAAGAAAGAAATCCCAAGCTTAATTCTAAATGTCCTTGTTTTTTCAAGCTTAAGTTAGACTTTTAATTTTATCTGATCACAGCTATTTAAAACAAAACAAAAGCCTGGATTTAAAGCCCTGGAGTAAATCCCAGACCTACCATTATCTTCTACAAACTAGTTCAAGTTCTTTAGTTCATTGCAATTTCATAAAGGTGTTTACCAACATTACCGATTCAAACAGACTACGGTCAATCCACAGTTCATTTTCTCAGCCTGCTATCTGTCAAAACAAACTGATTTCTCTTCTACCCACTGGAGAACATATTCACAATACTGGAAAAAGAACTTGCATTCAGCCTAGTTTCAGAACCTAAAATTGTGTTTTTATTTTTTTAAACATAGGACATTTTACACATGGTTACACTTATCATCAGTGATTTTCAGCCAAGGGACCTTAAAGTCATTTAGAAATGGAATGCAAGCAAATTATTACCGTGCTATACTATTAAAATACATTTTTAAAAAACAATGCTTGGCTACTTAATTTTTGTTTTCACCAAAATGCAGGTGGGGAAACTTTATGGATCTATGAGATCCATATCTATGAGATGACCACCTTACCAACAGGACATCTATTTTCTTGCATCAACTGCCTTCCCAACTACTACCAGCGCAATAATGACTACAGAACCACCTCTCAATAAAAAGTAGGAACATAACCTTGTACCAATATTTTCCTTACTACTTTCTTCCTAACCAACTACTACAAAAATTTCCAGTTCTCTTCCTACTGCACTGCCTTCCCAACAATCAAATAAAATAGGTCTAAGACTATGAGGTCATTTCACTACAGGCTTCTGCAATTTAGACAACTTTTTAGGGAAGAAAGCATAAAATTTTACCTAATCTAATATGAACAAACACATGGACAAAGACAACAGTTCAGTGGTTACCAAGGGAAGGGGGGTAGGGAGTGGGCACAGGGGGTTAAGGGAAGCATTTATGTGGTGATAGTCAAGAAATAACGTACAACTGAAATCTCACATTGATGTAAACTATTATGAACTCAATAAAAACTTTCACCTAATCTTCGGCTCCTGTTTCTGATAATGAACTAGCATATTTAGGGGCTAGGGAGGATTTTTTTTTTAATAAAGATTTTATTTTTCCTTTTTCTCCACAAAGCCCCCCAGTACACAGCTATATATTTTTAGTTGTAGGTCCTTCTAGTTGTGGCATGTGGGATGCCCCCTCAGCATGGCCTGATCAGTGGTGCCATGTCCACGCCCAGGATCCGAACCGGCGAAACCCTGAGCCGCTGAAGCAGAGCACACGAACTTAACCACTCGGCCATGGGGGTGGCCCCTAGGGAGGAATTTAATTCAAAATCATTCCAATTACTTTATGTTCAAACTGAACTATGAAAGTAATCTAACCATACAAAACCTTCTTAGAAACCTACCAAAAAGTCTCAGAAACGATGCTGATTACTCTGAAGCAAGACGCCTTCTCCCCCTCCCTTCTTATCCTCTTCTCCCATCTTTTTGTCCCTTAAAAGTTATCTACAAAATATTAAGTAACTAATTTGTACTTGCAAAGTGAGAGAGAATATTTCCATGTGACTTAAGAATATCTGATGGAAATTACTTTCAGTTAGATTCAAACCAGCAGCCTAGAAACAAAGGTAAATACTGCATTAATTTTCCAGAGAAAACAAAATGCAAATTTCCATTTTCTTGAAATAAGTGTGCACTAAATTTTGATTTTTATTTGCTGAAAATACTCCGCATGTGTAGATTTTAAGGTCACAAATGAACAAAACTGCCAATCCAAAGGACTTTAAATAGACTGCTATGAACACTGTCACTCCTATTATAAGCTCAAAAGTAAACCACTGAGTGCCAAGTTTGCAAAATATCTACATTTAAAAGGTACAAGTTGTTTGCAGTGAAAAATTAAAACACTACACACTCACTAGAACGTGGATTCCTTCTTTTTCAACTGGAGCTTTATCATATGTAGCGTCACAAACTCGAACCAAAGTTGTCACTCCATACTTCTTAAGTTCCTTTAAAGAACAACCAATATAAGGGAACTTGCTTTTAGAATATGCAACCAAACCTTTAAAAATGCACCATGATAAACTGAAACAATCAGACATCCTTCTTAGATAAAGATCAAAATCATTCTCAGTGTGGCAACATATATAATGGACACTCTTGCACTCTCAGTGGAAGTGTCAATAAGACTCACCTTTATAAAGGGCAATTTGGCAGCATAATACAAAAACTTGAAAAGCATACATACATTTTGACCCAGAAATTCTACTTCTGGGAATTTATACTAATGAAATAATTAAAGATATACACAAACATTTAGGTACTAGGATGTTCAGCACAGGCTATTCGAAATAGTAAAACGCTGGAAACAACATTAATGGTCCAAAAACAGGGGAATAGTTAAAGAAAGTATGGCACATCCATACAGAATACTACAACGGCTATAAAAATAGTACTAAGAAGGTCGGGGGAAGATTTTCTTAAAAATACAGTGTGATCCTATCTCTATGTATATTTATAAATATATACATACATGTAGAGAAAAACATCTAAAAGCCAGGTATTAACAGTTAAGTATTTTTAAACTGTCTTTTGTTTATCTGTATCTTCTGATTTTTATGTAGTAAGTACTTACTGTTTTTTCAAATTTAAACAAATACAAGTAGTTTGAAATTAAGATTTAAAAAGCCAACTTTAAGATTACAAAGCCAACAAACACAAAAACAATTACAGCCAGAAGCCTTGCTTCTTTAAAAATTTTCCTACAGTAATGTCTAATCCAGTGACTACCTATCTTCAAGGGGCAACCAACATCTTTTTATAGTTGCAGGGCGACAGTGGCCTCTGCCACTTTGGAGTCTATGGCCAAGGAATCCACAGGCTGAAAATAGTATCATGTAGTTCAGCCAGGCTTAAAGGTGACTGAACAACCTAAGGGCACACAGGCCTGGAACCAACTTGTACACTGTGTACACAAAGTTAAGAAGCTCAGGGAATTAAAAGTATAAATAAGCAAGAACAGTGATATCCTACAAGAAGTGTCTATCATTTGGTTATCTAAAGAGTAAAGTTATTTTTATTGCTAAAGGCCTTTATTTTTCACAGAAAGGCCCTCTTTCAAAAGAGACTCAGGAAAGTTGTTAGTGAGTCAAGAATTTTACAAAGTTTCAAAAAAAAAATAAAATCCCATTAAAATAAACTCCATAGTAAGCATTTTCTGAAAGGTTATGGCAGAGTTTTTTATGGTAAATATTTGTGACCATAAGCCAAGTCAAACTTCTTTTGAACTCAGTTTTGCCATCTGTAAAATGAGAGGGGTGGATTAGAATCCCTAACAATTCATCCAGATCTCTAAGTCCACTCCATAAATACATCAACAGAAACCACATTCAGAGTGAACACAAGGGAATGATTAAAAAGCTTACATTCAAATGTTCAGTGAATGAAGTACAAAGAGTTTCTCTACTACTACCGACGGAAAAAAGGAAGGATCCGACATAAAACGTTACCTATGATCCCTCTCCTTCCCCTACGTTTCTGGACTCTCATATATGATGGTTACTATTGCTAAGTAGTTCTGGGATAGCTTTTCATCAAGAGTGGTCAGAAGATTTGAGGTAGACGTGAGTTTGAGTGTCAGAGACAGCTCTACCACGTACTGCATGCCTTCAGGCAAATTACTAAATTGCTCTGAACCTCAGCTTCTTCATCTGTAAGAGGGAAATAAAAATGGCACCTATACCTCATAGGGTTATTGTGAGGAGTAAATGATATAATGCATAAAAGTGCTTATTGAATGCTGGGTAAAGACTAAGTGTTCGATAAATATTATTTTATTATTGAAAGTATGACAAAAGAATTGCTAATAATATAGAAAGGCTATAAGAAAAAACATAGTACTAGATAATTTCTAAGGTCTCCCCAAATTCCATGAATGTTCTTTTAAAAATCTGATGTTAACTAATTGAACCAATTCAAAGAAAGAACAGTAGAATGCTCATCCATACTCCAATCACAGAAATAAATGCTTTTGTAACAAGAGATTTCTTTATAATGATGTTAATTTTTATTTTTATTTAATTTATTTATTTATTAAAGATTGGCACCTGAGCTAACAACTATTGCCAATCTTCTTTTTTTTCCTGCTTCCCTCCTCCTAAATCCCCCCAGTACACAGCTGTATATTTTAGTTGTGGGTCCTTCTAGTTGTGGCATGTGGGACGTTGCCTCAGCGGTGCCACGTCCGTGCCCAGGATCCGAACCAGTCAAACTCTGAGCTGCCAAAGTGGAGCGCACTAACTTAACCACTCGGCCACAGGGCTGGCCCCTGGTGTTAATTTTTAATGAGCTTTTACGTATAAATCAGTCCAAAAGTAGACTATGTTACAGTCTTACCTCTGTGAACTTGTTGAGGGTAGCATTGGTAGGGTTGTGAGTTATCAGAAAACGCATGTTCTCATAGGAGATCTCCACAGGGGCTGGACGGTTCATTATGGCAAATAAAAAGTGTGAGCGTGCGTGTGTGAGTGTGATGGGGAAAATGAAAACAAAAATCAATAAATCTTGAAATGTTTCACAGCAGAAAACATTAAAAAGACCACTTAAATGCCTATTATCGATCCGTGTTTTGTATTTTCAACTTGTGTATTCTTTAAGAAGCTTCTCTCTTCCAGATAAGCAGACGTATTAGAATCCACTTGAATCCAAATTTAACTTGGGCCTCAATGTGTGCAGATGGATACCTTCGGACTCCAAAAAAATCCAACTACATACAAAACTGAAGCAGCCTTTACTACATTTAGGCACTAGTGAGACAAGTTAAAAGTGTAGGTAGCTTCCACTTTTGTTTACTTGATGCTTAATTTTACTGGAGTCATTAAAAGAAATATGCTTGCAATAAAAAAAAAGCCAACTATTTCTGAGGCCAGTCTCGGTGTCCAGAGTCTTCAAGGCAATTTTAATTATGGCACATAGAACCCCCAAGCTCACTTGTCAGCGAAAACGCTGTGCTGAGCCTGGCAGAAGTCTGCCCTCACGCTCAGAATCGCCATAAATGTGCAACGTATATTCCAACGAAAAACCTGCAGGAGAAGAGCATAAGTGAAATGAACTGGAGGCTGACAGCACAGTAAACACAACTTTATGAGTGCAAAGACATCTGAAATGCCACCCATTCTAAATTACTGCCGTCTACGAAGACAAAGATGTATACCAAGAGTTTTAAAAGTCAGAGATTAAGTATGTCTTTTTTTCCAAAATGGGGTTCAACAAAGTTTCTGTGCTGTTAAGATTATTTCTAACTCACATCATTTTTAAATGACTGAATTTTAAAATTCATTTTAAATCATTTTTAAGCGATTGAAAGATCCTTAAAGAAACCTTCCCTGCATGGACTCTTGATAAAGTTCACAATGATCTCATTTTTCTGCTTTGACGGTTAAGTCTTTCACATATACACTTTGCTTAAAATAAGCTATATCTGTAAATGGAAGGAGGATATTTACCAAAATTCCACTTTGAGGATTTAATTCTCTCTATGCAAAGTATATGCATTGGCCCCCAATTATAATATTCATCCTTAAAGTACTTTCAAAAAATTATGTCCTTTTTCTCACAACTCACAGTTGTTGTTACTACCTATGAGGAATGAGGAAAGAGGATCAGAAAAGTGAGGTGACTTGTCTAAGGTGAATGAAATTAGTTGAGCCCCAATTCAAACCCAAGTCTTCTGTTAGTCCCAGGTTTTTTCCAAGGTACCATAATGCCTGCTCACTCAACTAATGTATAAATCCCATCATCTCCTTTCTAGTCCAGTTTACCTTTTTACTACTTCTCACATCACTACCTCAAGAGTACAAAAGGATCTAAAGGTCACTGATTCACACAGCAGTCTCCTGCCCAAATATTAATCCCTACCAAAAAAAGGCAAGAAAGAGACGCGGCAGAATTTTTATTAGGATTTTAAGCCTGCTGCTTTGAAACACAGTAATTTTTACAACTAGCTCAGAGTGTCAACATAATCCTAAATTCCTCCGGAAACACGGACAAGGTCTAAGTTCTTTCACTTGCCTCTTCCCCAAGCCACCAATAAATGCTTATTTAGAAGTCTCTAAAAAAGATGACTGTGACCAGATAGAAAATGTCATGAAAGATATGACTACAGAACCATTTCCAGGAAGAAACTGAAATACAGATGTAAAAGAACATATGCCTGCAAACTTTCAAGCCTATTCTTCTATCCTCAAGTCTTCTTTTTACGGTATTCTTATAGCATTCTATTTTATGAGTTACATACTTGTGATTGTATTACCGTGGACACAATCACAAAACTAAAACATTCCTAAAATACGAAAGATACGTAAGAAATTCAAAATGGGGGCCAGCCTGGTGGCACAGTGGTTAAGTGCGCACAGTCCGCTTCTCGGCAGCCCAGGGTTCACCGGTTCGGATCCCGGGTGCGGACATGGCACTGCTTGGCAAAAGCCATGCTGTGGCAGGCGTCCCACATATAAAAAGTAGAGGAAGATGGGCACGGATGTTAGCTCAGGGCCAGTCTTCCTCAGCAAAAAGAGGAAGATTGGCAGTAGTTAGCTCAGGGCTAATCTTCCTCAAAAAAAAAAGAAATTCAAAATGGCATTCTAAGAACTTCAATACTTCAACAGAATGAGTTACCTACTACATAAAAACATAAAACTTCTACACTCAAACTAAGAAAAACAAAAAGACCACCACTCTTTCTAACTCATAATTCTAACTGTAACTCCAGAACATAGCCACCTTAGATTACACATTTCATAGAGTACTCCTTGTCCACTCAAGGAATTTTAAAACTAGTAGAAACTTAGAGATCAACTATTCTGACCATTTCAAAAAAAGATGAAGTGTGGGATCGAGAGAGGTTAAAATGGCTTAACTAAGACCACATTGCTGCTTGGTAGCAGATCAAAGACAAGAATCCAGGTCTCCTACTCCCTATTTATTTTGCCTTCAATTTTTTTTTTTAAGATTTTTTTCCTTTTTCTCCCCAAAGCCCCCGGTACATAGTTGTGTATTTTTAGTTATGGGTCCTTCTAGTTGTGGCATGTGGGATGCCACCTCAGCATGGCTTCATGAGCAGTGCCATGTCTGCACTCAGGATCCGAACCTGGTAAAACCCAGGGCCGCCGAAGTGGAGTGCGAGAACTTAACCACTCGGCCACGGGGCCGGCCCCTTTTTCCTTCAATTTTGACTAACAGAGGTACCTACATATTTTTTAAGTCATAATTTTTTTAAGACAGATCATTTATTTAAAAAAATTTTTTTTCTTCTTCTCCCTGAGGCCCCTCAGTACCTAGTTGTATATTCTAGTTATAGATCCTTCTGGCTCTGCTATGTGGGACGCCACCTCAGCATGGCCTGATGAGCGATGCTAGGTCCACACACAGGATCTGAACTGACAAAACCCTGGGGTGCCGAAGCAGAGTGTATGAACTTAACCACTTGGCCATGGGGCCGGCCCAAGTCATAACCTTTTTCACGTAAGTGTAACTTTTCTTCAAATATTTGCTGGGATAGTTATCTGCAATTCTGTGACTTTATAACAAGCGGAGAAAAGATTATTAAAGTACTACCAACATTATTAAAAGATTATTAAAGTAGGATACTCAAAGAACAACAGTTTGCATGCAGTGCAGAGCACAATACGAGGACATTCTCATCTATTTGAATCCCTTTGGTTTAATGACGTTATCGCAGCTAATATGTGTGTCAGCTGAGCAGTCATGAAAGACCTGCACTGCAGTGATGGCCAGGCTTAAAAGGTTACAGTTCTAGCCTTAAGATTTCTACCTTGCCTCCAGTGTTCATCTGCTCAGCAAACAGAACAAGCTTTATTCCATCTATTCCTCCAAGCTCATTTTGGAAGGACCACTTCCAGGGATAAGGACAATTCATTAATAGATTTTCAATTCTTAACACCATACTGAGATCCCCAGCAAAGGAACTTCTCCCAAATCAAACAGTATGTTCTATCAATGTTAACAGATACGAGATAAAAGCAAGCTTCTGCTCCTTTCCCTTCCCCTAAGAGTTCAACTACACAGCAACACTAAAATATTCTTGCACCCGTCAATTCAGATAAACTAATGTTAAGAATGCAAAGCAAAGAGTCTGTAAAAAAATCATAAACAACCTGCCACAGCTGAAAAGTACTCAAAAGTTACAGAACCCTACATTTTAGCATAAACTCAGCACCTGTACACCTTACAGGAAAACTTTCTTCTAAAGGTGTCTCTCCAGCATTAATTCTGCTCTTCCTACTTAAGTAGAAATTTATTATTTTTTTTATTTACTAGGTGATGGAAGAAGCTCGTTTACTTAACATACAATAGCAGTCAAATTCAAATATACATCCAAATATTCTCTCCACTCTTTAATTTTATCTTTTACAGAACTGTAACTTGTAAAATGTCAAAATTGGGATATTTCCTTTTCCTAAACAACATTTCCATTTTTAACAAAAGAATATAACTTCACTGAAGGATTAGAAAGGATGTTCTGCAACAGAGAAATCCTTTTAAATTAAGAAGGGGAAGGAGGGAGGGAAGGGAGAAAGAGAAAGAATGAAGAGGGAGCTGAAAGAAGAGAGGAAGTAAGCAGCGGCCTACCAAGCTAAGATAGTGCACTGCCAGTAAGACTAAGTCAATAACAGAGACTACTTAAAACTGTGAAGAGGGATATGTTTAGAGTTTAAATGTCCACCGTCAACACTACTGCTAACATCGACCTAGATAAGAATCAAAAACAAAAATGCATGAAGTAATACAATATCCATTATTTAATCATGGCATGTTCTCAAAATGGAAAACTATGCAGAGGTTAAAAAGAATAAAACATCTCTATGAACTGATATGAAAGATGGCTAAGAGAAACTACTAAGTGAAAAGAGCAAGGCACATGACAGTATGAACAATATATAGAGAAATATTTGTGAGTACTCTTCTACATGCTTTCATACCCATGGACTATCCGGAAGGTTACAAAGATAAGAGGGAACAGTGGTTGCCTGGGGGTGGAAGAGACTGGAGGCTGGAGACCAGGACCATGGTTTACTTTATCATAATACAGACCTTTTGAACTGTTTTAATTTTTTTCCATGTACATATATTACCTTACTTTTTTTTAAATTTAGGGTGATAAAAAATTCTACGATTTACAATATAACTACATTTTTAACAATGCTATAACCATGGGATTACAAGAACCCTCAAGCCAAAGACAAGTCCTCTCTCCCACACAGGCCTGTATCTATACAATTCCAGAAAGACAGTTTTCTTTTTTGTTAAAAATACAAAATTATTGAGTAAAATTCAGGTCCTGCTTTGGCAACTATAATACTAAGTTCAAATATAAACATAGAGAATTCAAGGGTGTGAGGGAACTTTACAAAATCAGCCCCACTTAATGTAATCAAACTTACTGGGCATCCTTTTAAAATTCCTGTCAAGCCACTCACATCAAGCTTTCCACTGAGAAAGCACCTCTTTCTATTTCCAAATTAAAGTAAATGATACATAAGCCCTCTAATTTAATGGCTTATGCCAGTATTCACCAAATTAAAACAGTAGATGACAATATAAATGCACAATCAAGAATTCTAGATCTAAGAAAATAAAATCTAAAAGCAAAAGTCTGAAGAACCAGCAAGCATACATTTACTGTGTTACTTTTCTTACCAGAAATTCTACAGGAAGTCATGCAAATTTGAGTTAGCCTGGTTTCTACAAACAGGCAACATGAAAGCATAATACTGTATGTAAGACTAAAACCTTGCCACAATTTTTTCCTAAAACAAATTCATTTCACTTCAATGAAAACACCTGCACTTCCCCTTAAAGTAAGTATAGATAATCTGTCAACAGTAAATAATTCATTCTCACGAAGAGTTAAGACATTTTCCTTGCAATTTGGCTAGTTAAGAATTTATTAATGAATTCAAATATTTACTGGACATACACTGTGTCACATACTCTTATACATGTCGCAAGAGAAGTAAACAAAACAAACAAAAATTCCTGTCAGGATGGATTTTATATTTTAGTAGGCAGAAAAAGGCAAATAAAATACGCCACTGCTACGGAGAAAAATGCAAAGTAGGGGATACTGCAGTGCCAGAGGGAAAGAGGATTCCAATTTTAAGTGAGGCTATCAGGAAAGGCCTCACTGAAAAAACTGACATTTATCCAAGACCTGGGGGTGTGAGCCAAATAGATATTTGAGGGAGCATTCTAGGCAGAGGGATTAGCCATCGCAAAAGTTATGAGGTGGGGCCATGCTTGGAGTGTTCTAGGAACAGCAAGGGGGACAGAGCTACTGGAGCAGAGAGGGCAAGGGAACGAACGGGGTCAGAGAAACAAGAGAGTCTTAAGGGCCACTTAAGTATTTGGCTTTTATTTGGAGAAAAATGAGGTTTCAAGCAAGAGTAGCAACATATGTTGAAAAGGATCACTCTAGCTGCTTGTGGAGACAGGTTATATGAGCACTAAGGGTAGAAGTAGGGAGATTCCGGAGGAGGAGCCTCTTGCTATAATCCAGGAGAGAGGTACCGGTTGCTTGTCCAGGGTAGCAGCAGTGGAGAGGATAAGAAGGGATCAGTTTCAAGATGTACTCTGAGGTAGAACTCAAAAGGATTTGTCCACAGCCTGGATAGGAGGACTGTGAAAAAAGAGGCAAGGCCCTGAGTAACTGCAAGAACTTGGAGAAGCCTAACAATATTCAGAGATTATTCAGAAGACAGAACACAAAATCTTCTCAATCATCAAGAAAGTAGGGAAATTCCTCTGTAAAGTACTACTGTCCTTACTGCATTTTCATCATTTCAGGAAAAAAGTATCTTGAGATGTGTAAACTAAAGAGAATTCAATTTTGCTAACTAAACGCTCATCTTCTGGTTACGTGGTCTCAAACTGAAATTTTACTCACCTTTCAGGACCTACACCCAACTCATCAGAGCCCTGTAGAAACAACAGCTCTACTCAGTGCTGCTTTTCTTTGTTCATCCCTCTACTGCCGCATTTATCAAACTAACATCGAATACATTTGACTCCTTAAAACTTAGACTTAGATTCCAATTAATGTTAGTCCTCCTCCCCTACTGGCTACAGTCCTGGGGAGTTGGTAAGGAGAGAGGTATCCATTAAATTCTACACAAATTTGGATCCAAAATATCTGTAAACAAGCTAAAAATAGCAAGATGCTTTTTTACTGCTACAAAAAAAGTTTCATAGTTGCTCCCCTGGTTATTCCCACTTTTCACTTCCTCATTTAAGGAGGGAACTTGAGAATCAAGTTCCAGTACAGAAATCAATAATCAGTTCTATAAAAAGAAATTATGACCTTGATGGTGGGAAAATATCTTAACATTTCAGAACTAGCAGGAGATACATGGCCCGCCGCTCAGAAAAGCAAGCAAGCAGTTAACCGACAATCACACTCACTTCTGAGAACAGTGACAGTTATTTACTGAAGTCCTGTGGGCCCTGTTCCCACTCAAATGGAAAGGGAGTGGTTTTCAAATTTGTATGTACCCTGGTGATTAGAAGTAGTTGTCCTTTTCTAGTAACTCCTGCTTCTACAAATAACTCTAAGACAAAAACTGCATTAAATATTTTCATGCTACACTCAAAAATATTTGTTTTCAGTTTTGTACTCCATCATTCCTCTAATGATTAGCAATTCTCCAGCTGAATCTCTTGTCCAAAAATGTTATTTTTCCTAAGTAAAATTTAAATGGCGGTAACAATAATATGGCCAATTTTGACTTTTTCTAAAAAATTATTTGAATAGTGGTAATAACGTTAAAAATCCTAACTGCACAATTCTAATACCGGGCATTAATCTTATTGTTTTCAGTGAATCTTTTAAAAATTAAGTTACATAGCTCTATTTAATTCTACTCATTCATACTTTCATTTCCAGGAAAAGCTATCATGGCTATCCTCTCCATGGGCTTTATGTTTAAAGACTTTCATTTACATGCATTTTAAGACTCCCAAGCCTCTTTGTTATAAAGTTTAAGCACATCTTTCCCCTAAACAACTGTGGTAACCTCCTTTATACAATAAGAACTACCTCAAATTCAGCTGCATCCTCATAAAATTAAATCCTAATGTTTGTTTTCTTCTTTCCTTCCAACCTTCCTTCTTTAATCTCAAAAGGCTACGTAATTTTCCTGGGGAACAATTTAAGTGTTAACCATTTTAATTTAGTTTCCAACATCCTCACTAAACATACATTAACCCAAGAACTACTGAATCGATTATTTCATTAATAAAGAAACGTATCTGAGATTCTGCACTTCAACTTAATAAAGCAAATTCAGTAGTAAAAAGACACTTGGATTCACCCTGTCAACACCACTCTGAAATGTTTTCTGAGCTATATCAGGACAGTTAGAATGACTGTAACAGCTGCAAGTGCCCTGAGGTTGCAAAATACATACTTGGGAAAAGGTTATTTGAATCACCTTTCAAAATAACCTACAGCACAGGAGCAGCATGCAAAGCTAAAACTTCTAGGCTATTGTTAGCATTATTTAAAATATATGTTTCAGAACTTAGCAGTTTATGGGTCAGCTTAACTCTTTCATTTCCCCATTTTGTCAAATGTATTGAGCATATTTAAAGCTCCTGTTCAAGAATTCACCACTGAAAGGGGGGAAGGAAGCTCTCTATGTACAGGATACAGAATAAAAACATTCCAAATTACATCTTGTCAGCATAAATTCTTTTGTTTGAGCCCCAGAAATTTTTCTGCTGTTAGGGCATTTTGGTCCAAGTTTCCCCTAAAACTGGGTAAGTTACAATTCACTTCCTCTCCTAAATTTGCTTTTTATAAATCACACTATAATTCACAGCCATCTCTCTGTGTACTGAGTATAGTACAAGAGAAACCGACCAGAACCCAAATCATTCTATTTGGAGCTGCTGATGGCCTTTTAAAATATACTGTCTACTCACTAATTGCCCAATAATGGCTTGATGTTTATTTTCATAAAACATAACATTCACAATCTTTAAAAACCATACAGTGAAAGCAACTGTTTCACATTACATATGAATGTGAAGTAAAAATGGTGAAATACCTCTAAGATGCCATGTCAATGAGTTATTATTCTTTGCTCAATAGCTTACTTCAACATCCTTCCTTCTCTTCCCACTTAAAGAATGCAAAATTCCATCTTTCTTGTGCTCTTCCTCCAAGACTTACTGAGATGAAGGACAATATGTCACCTCTGAAGGACACTAAAATGCAGCACATCCAATCTGACAACAAGCATTTGCAGAGCTTGTGTGCACATCATACAAACACTATCCAGGATCAAGATCCTAGAAGTATCAATGTGGATAAAAATATTTGATGATGGACATTAAAATTTCATATTAATGCTACATACTTCAAAAACACAAAGTAAGCATGAGTAGAATAAAGCAGGATTGAGACTTCTGAGAAAATGCAAAACTTTTACGATAGTAGACTCGTAGAAAAAGTGAAGGGCCATGGTGGCATGAGGAGAAAGGAGCTGAGTCTTCGATTAGACAACTATGGGGAGGCCTTGAACATGTTGAGAATTTAAGACCCATTCAAATACAATAAAAGCTCTTAGGAATTTAAAAGTAGAGTAGTAGAGTCAAGGAGTAACTCTTTGCTCAGTGAGAGAGAACAAATATTGCCATATTGGTGGGCATCTTCTGATGTGCTGCGCAGCTCCATAATTACCAATAAGCTTCACAAATATAGCTTCTCAACTTACTAAACCCTACCTGATAGTTGAATATTTTCCCTAGTAAATACATATGAGTTTAACTAAATTCTACTTGTTGATGCTCCCTCCCCAAATGAAGATCTAACCTCACTAGAAAAACAATTCAGAGTGTAGTCTATGACTTACATTAGAAGGGTCTTTCATCCAGAAAGACCTAAATTATTTGAATAATTTAAACCGGTCACCAAAAAGAAACTTGTTTGTAACCACACGTGTGGAAATGAAGAATAATGTCACTAGAGTCTATTGTTTCTCCATCATATCCTTCTCAATTTGCTGACAAATCCTGCTGATGACTCATATCCTTCTGCACTAACCAGTCACTCTGTTCCCTCATGATAGGCTTTCACCAACAATGGAAAATAGAAAACACATCAATTTATCTTGCTACTAAAACCAGTAAATATCAACTTATGAATATAAATCCAATTTACAAATACTATGGTGGTACAACCTAGTGAATGCTTCCTATAAAACAGTGCAAAAAAAAATGTTATGCTCAAATCTCAACTAAAACTAAAGGACTGGAAGAAAGTAGATCTGATTGTGAATTTGAATTCTTGTCAAATGATACATTACTTTTAGAGCCAACATTTCTGACCACTGCAGAAATAAAAATATAAAGTAATTTAGCTGATCTGCTAAAGCAAATATATCATGCGTGCATTTTATGCCAAAAGAATTAACATTTCTGAGAATGAAATTTCAACCCAAAAATACTCTTAAAGGAATTAAATACAACAGTTCTCTAAAGGTAAAGACCATTCTAAGTCAACACATTTTTTCAAAACAGGCTCAACTACCAAAGAAAGGGTCATAGAAAAGCTTAATCTTAAAATTCCCTGCAGTTTAAAGCCAATGTTGTGCAATGTAAATTTATATTCCAGTGACGAAATTTACTTTCTAGGCCACTTAAAATGGAGTGGATGCTGTGTTACAGAACCTATGGGCAAGAAATCAGTGCAAACAAACAAAAAACACTTGTATTCAAGTCACATAAAAACTACTGGTATAATGTGTCAACTCCTAATAGTCATTTTTCTGGGAAAGATTTTGTGCCCTGTAAATCTACAGATAGAACAGACAGTGCCAGGGAAAACCACCATAAGACGTAAGAAGAAGGGTCATTTTCTCACCTGGGGCCTGGTAACTCCACAAGCTATCTCTGGAAAGTGGACAAAGTTTGCAGTGCTGTACAGCTCGTTTTGTGGAGCTACTAGAGTAGTGACAGTTTCTGGTTCAGCCTAGACCTCTATGACTCCAAGGAGCAAAAGATTTACATACAATATCTACTTGAGCTCTACACCAAGCAATCCTGTATGGCTTTGAGTCCCAAGCAAGCGGGCAGCAAGTCAAAGGAGCTAGAGAATGTGGTTCAGTCAATAAAACAAAGGCTACCAGGAGAAAGCTTCCAGACACCTCTACACATATACTAGTTTTGAAGTTAAAATGGGTAAAAAGCTCTTCTGATACTCCAGATTAACAGACTCAAGTCACCATTTCTCAAAGTAATTATAATTGGTGGCATCCATTATTCATTTAACAAACCCAAAGCACAAAATTATCTGAACTGTAACATCAAGGACTCTTGCTTCATAAACTTATATAATCATCAGTTTCTATATAACCCAACTAGTATCGTGAGAAAAATCTCAATGCAACATCCCCAAAAGAGTAAAAAAAGTACGCAAGTAACTGAAGTATCCTTTTTTTAAAAAAACAAAATACTAAATTTCAAGCAAAAAAGGCCAGTTTTCTTAACATCTATTTACCATCTACTTAACTCCTACATAGCTCTCTGTAAAACGACTAGAGTTAACTGGAAAAAAAAAAATTCAGCCAGAGATTTAAGTACTTTAAGCCCCAAGGGAAAAAACTGTTTTTTGTCCACTACCATATATTTATTGATACTCTTTAACTTGGATTCCAAAACCTGGGATTCAAAAATTTACCTATAAATCAATTTCCTTATCTGTAAAATTGAAACAATGCCACTTACAAGACTATGAATTTTAAATAGAATGATTTGTGATTTACCACAAAGAGGATTCCCAAGAAGGGAATGCTGAAACCTAAAGCATCATGTTGGACTTCACAAGTATCTCAAGACCTCAAGATCTCTGCCACTCAATAACATAACTACGTCTACCATGTTAAAACTCTGTATCCTAATTTCCAGTTGCTCAAAATTTTTCAAGACCCTCAACTTCTACAAGTAGAATAGGTGGATGGTATAGCACCTGAAGAAATCAACCTAACTTAGGTTTCACTCTAACTTAAGTTGCACTCTTCCAAGAGCAACAGCTAAAAATGTGTGTACTGCTCCTCTAAAACTTAATTGTAAATGCTTTTGCTAGATGCGTCACTGGTTACCAATCCCACAGTCCAACAAAAAGGAACAGTACAATCAAATCTTGTAAAATAAATCTCTAATGAATTTCAATTTTACGTCTCAAAATTGTAAACTACTGCATACAGCAATGCTACCTTTAAAAGATAAAATAAATAAAAAGTTAAATCTTAAGAAAAATAATCTGTTTTACCTCATTTACACAAATGTCTTTTCAAGGAAAATATAAACATGGGGCTTTCAGACTTTTTAAGAAAGTTATGTGCAAAAGCATTCAAACATTTACTCTTCCCTCCTGCCACCAGAGTTCAACGATGTTGTAAATGGTTTCTGCCTACAAATTTGGTTCGTTCAAACTAAATTTTACTTGACTGACTCACAGAGGGAGTGGTTTGACTCTTGCCGTTCTGAGTCAGAATACACCTGGTTCAGCAGTTCTAAACAATTTCTCACTTGTATAGGTGTCCAAAACGCTGGCCTTTTCCAGCTACCAAATATAACAATTAAACTGTTGCCTTAGTAGGAAAGTCTGAGTGGTAATAATACTTTGAATCTGTAGTTCAATTTATAATTAACAAAGTGCTTTCATATATATTTTCTCACTCGATCTTCGCAATCTCCTGAGGTAAATATCCCACACAGCTGAACAGAAAAACTTCCACAAAGAAGTGACAACTTCTAGTTGACTCTCAGCCCCAATAAACACTCTTTCTCTTTCACCCAAAATAAAAAACATAAAAGGCTGCTGGGTTTCTTTAATCAGACTTTCCTCTCCCAGACATATCCCAGGTGTCTCATAAAAACTCTGTCTTAAAGCACACACCCTGAGGCCCCAAGAGAGTTTCAAGGCAGAATCTCCACCCACATAAAAGCCTAGCTCAGGCCCCAAAGAGCCTCAAGTCAGCATCTCCTAAATGATCCCCTTGCCCCCAGCCATTCAGTCTTCTGCATTAACTTCAACATCTCTCATCTTTCTACAAGCTGCTAGGCCACTGTGTGGATGAGAAAGCTCCAAGTGAGACAAGCTACTGTGAGGGTAATAAGGGTATAGTGGAAAAATCAAGGACTTGGGAGTCAGACAGACATAGGTGTTTAATCCAGCACCAATTCTTATTATCTTGTAACCTGGGACAGGTTACTTACCCGCTTTGGGAGTCTCTATATCTCTTCATCTCATCACTGTTAAGTCAACGGCTTATACTTAGAATCACTGTATCCCTAGTGCCTGGCAAATAGAAACCACCCAATATGTGCCGAGTGAACGCAAATGAGGACACCTACCACCTTACAGTAGCTGTGAGAATTAAATGAGTATAAAAAGCACTTGGTGCATAGTAGGCGCTTAATACTAATTAATCTGGTCCCCTACTGAATAGTAACAATACTGTTCACTATTTCTGAAATTGGACAGCATGCTATTGAGAAAAAGGATACTCTAAGAAAAATATAGTTTCTGACTTCTAATCACACGTCAATGATTTTGCCTGTAAATCTATGACATCTACTATCAAAAGGACCACCCTACTTTCGCTTATCATACTGAAAGACTCCCAACTTCTAAGAAACTTCCCATCATTAACATGTAAAACCCATCAAAGTACTCTTCATCAAGAACCCCTAATTCTACAACACAAGAATCTGGGGAAAGTCCGTGACAATCATTAGTCCACTCACTAGCCAATATGAAACAATTTAAAAAACGTCAGGATCAGAATACAAATATGAAACAACTTAAAAAACGTCAGGATCAGAATACCGGCAAACAGCTGCTCACCACCTTCACCAACACAATGGTGTGCTGGCAAGTAATTCTGAAGCCTTAAAAATGTGTCATTCTCCAGCCTTAATTTCCTTTTGCACATTGAACAAAGCACAACTTCATTCACTTCCTGTCAGAAACTACTCTGTAATACCGAGCGTGGCAGCAACTCAGCAGGCACGGTATTCTAATCCAGGAGGAGTTGTAGTTTGGTGACTCCAAACAAACAAGCATTTGCTGAATGCCTATAGTGATGGTACAACTGCCAGACATTTTGTATGTTTCCTGACAAATTCCAGGAAATAATAAACTAGCCTATGGTTCTTCTTCATCATCAATATGTTACATTATTATGATTATTTCTTAAGAGCTTTTCTCCAGGAAGGTAAGAAAGAGCCACAACCTAAAAAATATTACTTCAATTTACCTATCAATAAAACTCCTCTCACCTGAAAAACTAGCAGTACTTTACAAGAGTCTACGCTTCTGAACACGCTAACGGCAAGAGCCTACGATCCTGGGCAATGGACAAGCTTGTTTTACTTAGCTCCTAGAGCCCCAGAGTAGGATGAGATGGCCACCGTATTTGTGACAAATTTGGAAATTTATGTCGATATCATGAAACATGGGGGAAAAATTTACACACACAAAAAAAAGCACACCCTTTCTTTAAAAAGACCCAGAGCTAGAAAAATGATAGTACCAGTGGAATATATTCCTAAACCCTTCCCTCATACTTGAACCCGAGGACCCGGGACAAGATGCTCCTGGAAAGAACTCCCTAACCCAGGGCACCAGGATCACTATCGCCATTCACAGTGACCAAGGAGAAAGACCTCCAGGATGCCCGCTCCCACAGGGGCGAACGCAGAAACACCCTTCCGCGCTCCCTCGCCCGCCGTTCACCTTCCCCCCGGCCCCTCGCTCGCACACGGCACTCCTGTTCTCCCCCCGCGCTGCCCCACTCTCCCCCTCCCACTCCGCCATTCACCCCTCTCTCCCCCACACTCGTGCTCCCCACACTCGCTCACTCATTCCCACACGCCCCCCCACACTCACTCTCATCCGCTCACTCATACTCTCCGCTGCACTCACCCACACACGCTCCGTCCCCCCTCACTCACACCCACACTCACTCTCCTCTACACTCACCCACACTCCCCCAGATCCTGTCCCCAACTCCCACCCTCGCCCCTCACCCCTCACGCACACCCAGCCCTCTCCCCAACTCACGCGCTCGCCTTCACGCACGCATTTCCCCCCGCACCCAACATTCTTCCACACAGCACACGTCCCTCCGCGTCCACGCGCACGATCCCCCGTTCCGCACCCACCCTCGTCCTCCACGCAGCCCGGCCGCGCTCCCCCCGCCCGGCCCCGGCCCGGCCCTCCTTCCGGGGACGTGTCTCGGGCCTGCACTAATGGCTGCGGCGCCTCCCGCCCTCCGCTTCCCCGAGGCCCCGGGAGCCGGCGCGGGGCCGCCCGGAGGCGCGCACTCACGCTGGCGAGCTGGGGACTGGGCATTGAAGTCCGGCGGCGGCGGGAGCGAGGAGGCGCCTCTCTCCTCAGTCACCTCGGCGGCGGCGGCGGCGGCGGTAGCGGTGGCGGCGGCGGCGACGACTCCCCCCCAGCCTCGGCGCGCGACACCCGGCCCGGCCCGGCGGCGGCGACGGCGGCGCGTGTCCACGAGTCCGTCTTGCTGCAACTGCTGCGGCCGCCGCTGCGTCTCCTGCTGCCGCCGCTGCCCCCGCTGCCGCCGCTGCCCTGTGGCGTCGCCTCGCGCCGTGCCCGGCCGCCGCTGCCGCTCCAGCCGCTACCGGACGGACGACGGTTACAGCCCGGCCGATCGCGCCGCCGCCACCACCGCTGCGCGCGCAGCCGGAACCAGCTCCCGCCGCCGCCCCTCAGGGGGCGCTGCGGGGCGCGGCGCGCGCGCCCGCCGGCCAGCCCCCCGCGCCCGCTGATTGGCTGGCCGGCCAGCTCGAGGGGCGGTTGGGCCCGCCCACCTGCCCCGCAGGGCGCTGACCCACTGCCCTCGGCGCCGCCCCCGCTCCTCCCCGGGGTTCGTTCCGCTCCGCGCTCCTGACTGCGGAAGGCGCGTCCATGTGACCCGGGAGGGGGCAGAAGGCGGCCTGCGGAGTTCTCCGCCCACGCCGCGGCCCACCCATCCGCACCTGGGCTAGGGCCACGGCCCGAGGCCGCGGGGTGACCCGCAAGGTCGAAGGGCTTTTTCCCCCATGTCCGGCCGTGAGGCCTGGGGCCAGATCCTGATGAGACTGGGCGGCGACCGAGGCCTTTGCTCGGGGATTTCCAAGTCAGAAGTGAGAACCAGGGCAGCTCAGTTCTTGGCTGCCCTTCTTCGAGGCCTCAAATAAATGGCGTGTGCGTCTGCAATTGCAAGGATGTTTCTGCGCCACCCCCCCGCCCCCCCCCCCCGCCCGCCACACACACACACACACACACACACACACACACCCCTTCGAACCTTCCCTGACAGACCAAAATTCAAACTTCCGGGATGTAGCATCTTGGGCAAGTTATTAACTCTCAGTATTCTCAACTATTCAATGGAAACAGTTATCAGCTACCTCGTGGGGTTCTTTTCACCTATCAATGATATAATGTACGAAAAAATGCCTGATAAAGAGGAGACCCTGAATTTCAAGGTTTCCGACCTAATGTCCCTTTTAACGACGGGAATTATCCTAGAGATTCCAGCATTCTCTCTTGCATTTGGAAGGTGACCAGAAATTCTTTAATTCTTTGTCAGGCCACGCGTTTTGAGTTTTGGTTTGAAAAATGTGGTCACTGGTGAGTGGGGAGACTGATCTGACCACTGCCCGATGGCAGCCGGCAGCACTGGGGGGGAAGGTTATCCAGGAGGGTTGGGGTGGGGGTGTGCTGTGTCCTCCCTATCCACCCTAGGCAGTCTCACCTGCCCAGAACTGGCAGCTATCTAGAAGGGACTCCTGCCCCTTAGGCTGCCTTTTCCGCCCCACCCCCGCCCCCAACCACTACACACGTGTTCATTTGCCTCTGTGGGGAGAAGCAATCGTCAGTAGTCATCATTCGGCCTTCCCACAAGGTAGACCTGGGGCATTGCTCCCGACCAGAAGGCTTCCATTAGAGCTTAGCAGAAAAAAGAAAGGTCTTATGACTCAGCCACGTCAAGCCACAGCACAGAACCCAGGATGTTCATCACCAGCAGGTGGCCCAGGAGAGGGTATTCCAGGGCAAGGCTGGCTGGCAGGGCCGTGTGGGAATTGAGAGGCCTTGAAGCAAGACGGGCTGCAGATCCGAGTCAAGGCCCTCGGTGAGGAACACAGGCTCAGCTGCCACTTGCATTCTATCTGCCTCCAGCTGGCAGCATTTTCCACTTCCTTGAAGCACAGACTTGATACAGAGAACTACCTCCTCTGCAAAACTTTCGCTGAGTCTCCTGGTTATTGATTGTTCCGCTAAAGTCTCAAAACACCTTATGCAATCCCCTATCATAGCACTTACCACATTGTACTGTAAATGCCTATTTTCATGATTCTCTCCTACTTAGACCTACCTACTTGGGGCAATCTAGCGCATTGTTGAACAAATGAATGACTCTTCCCTCCATCTAGCTCTCAGCCTGGCCCTAAAATGTCAGTAAGTAATATAATAACATAAGGATAATGATAACAGCTATGATAATAGCTACCACCTATTAAGCATCTACTCTATTTCCAAGCCCTGGGAAGGTGTCTTTAAATATATGATCAAGTTTATGCTTCAGAATAACCCTGTGAGGAAGATATTATTATCCTCATTTTAAAAGGGATCAGAGGCTCAGAGAGATGAAATGACAGAAGCAGGATTCAGCCCAAGTGTCTGCCTCCGAAGCCCAAGTAAGTGTGATGTTAGTGTCTGACTCCAGTCAATAACTGGTGTCCCTTAGCGTAAGCTGGAAACCCTTCCGAGATGTTGGAAACACCCCCCACTGAGAGCAAAAGGCCTGAGACCACGGCAATGCCACCAACTCCCCACACCCTGCGGACAGCAGGGAAATGCTCTCACCTCTGACGTGAGTGACCTCATCCACACAGTTTCCCAAGTAAGGCTGCACACCTCAAAGAGATCGGGAAAGGGGCTGCAGGCGCCTTATTACAGCGTGAACCACCCTTGGCAGTGAGTTTCACACATAATAAGTGCCCTGAGTTTATCCAGTGCCTTTGCTGAAGCATTCCAAGTGCCATTAGCTTATTAATCTGCCCAGCGCCCCTGTGAGGCAAAGCTGGTGGTATTCTTGACTGATTTTATAGAGCGTTAGCTCCTTGAGAGCGGGAGCTATGTGGGCCTGCCACACACACAGGTTAGAAAGGAGTAATGGGGGTGTGGCAAAGAAACAAAAACCCTTGGAGAAGTGGTTTTAGACAAAGGTAGGGACACAACCCAGATGCCTTCTTCCTACCCTGGGACTCTAGACTGTTTCATCTGGCATCCTTGCATGGCCACTTAGTTGCTGTTAACTCTGGGAAGTTACTTCATCTAGTCTCAATTTCCCCATCTGTAAGGAAAAGCTAACAGTACCCACCTCCTAAGGTAGTTTTGAGCATTACAGGAGTTAGTGTATATAACAGGTAGCACCACAGTGGACAGACAGTAAGTGTTCAATAAGTGTTAGCTATTATTACAACTATTAGAATGGTACTTGGCACTGTGGAATGACTAAATGGAACGAGCTTTGCTACTACTGGCTTTATAGAGTTTATTTCAAAATTGCAGGCTCTGCTACTTACTATTAGGTTTGTGACCTTGGCCAGATGGCTTAACTTCATGAAGGAAACTTCATCCTCATCTGTGAAATGGGATAGACTGAAATGAAGATCTTGAAAGGGCTTTGGAAACTGTCAAGCACTATACAAACATTAACTGCGGCTTTGTACTATGACTGTACAGGAATCCCAGCTCTGCCCCTGAAATTCCTAACGAAAGTTTCCTCCTGTGTAATATGGGCATGGTGATCGTATCTCTCTCAGGGGGTTGTTGTGAAAAAAGTAAATGATTAAAGACAATATATTTAAAGTACCTAGCACAGTGGGAAGTGGTCCATAGATGTTACTTCGCCACCCCCTAATAAGTGTTGCCTTTCAGTGTGCTAAAGGAAGCCACGGAGTGTGGTGGAAAATTTATGGAACTAATAGAGCTGGGACTACTCCTGGCTTTGCCACTGTGTGACCTTGAGCAAGTTACCTAACCTCTCTGAGCTTTCAGAGTCCTGGCTTCTAACAGGAGAGAAGGTATGCCTACCTTGCAAAGTTTTAGGAACATAAGACTGATTGACCTAGCACAGACCTTGCCTCGGAGCAAGAGCTTGCTCAATTAATGGGAGCTACTAACAAATGCACAGACAGGCCTAAGAACTACTCTTGTGGAAGGGACCCAGTTGGAAGCAAGGACCAAAATTCCCCAACCCGAAACCAAATGGGGTCATGAACTGCAAAGTAAGTGATCCAGGCTCTACAAAGTTCAGCTGAGTTTGGGAGGTTCCCGCCCAGCACTGCTTAGCTTGTCTGGACCCTGCCAGTGGACCGGTCAGGAGAAGGCCATAAGAGGACCCAACCCACCCAAAGTGATAACAGGGGAGGAGGAGGCAGGGGGAGAAAGGAATGTACTGATTCACTGCCCCACCCATCCCCTGCCTCTAATCTCTCTTCCGGAATTTTACAGCCCTCTCTTACTGGGGCGGAGGCGGAGGGGACAGGGCGGGGGTTACCAACGGCTGCCGGAACCCCACCCCACCCCCCCTTGCCAATCAGCTTCTGCGGGAAGCCCCGGGGAGTCGTGCACGACCCCGGCAGTTTGCTCTCAGCTCCCGCCTGCGACAGAAGAGCCTCCTGCGTGCCGATGGGGGGAGCCTAGCGGGGAGAGAGGGCAGCTGTGAATTCCGGGAGACGTCACGGCTCGCGCCGGGGGTGGGTCCGCGGGCGGGCGGAGAGTTCCCTCTCCCGGTGCTGGAGAGCGGCGGCTGAGTCACAGCTGGGGCCTGGGTGCACTGGCAGACCGCGGCCTCCTTCAGGATCCTTGCCGCGGCCAATCAGCTATCAGGATCCCCCTCGCCACCCCCGTCAGGTGTCACTGGATTGCAGCCAGAAATCCAGAAAGAAAACGACTTCAAGACCTGGCAGCGAGGAAGAAGGGAAAGTTTACAAACATAGCTCAGGCCCCTTATTTTATCTTACTAAAGATGGGGCAACTCAGGCCCCGAGAGGGCGGGGATCTGCTCAAGGCGGTGCTGAAAATCAGGGACACACGCCAGGCCCCCTCTTTAACCTCGGGCGCTGCCCTGCCTGCTGGATTCAGTTCACATTCTCTAATACCTGGAGACTTAGTTTCCCCGTTTGGCAGCTGGAAAATATCAAAGAATTTATTAATAACTGTAACACGAGCTGCTGGAAGAAAAGCAGCAAATCTCCCTACACAACAAAGGGATTAGGAGGTACTGATGTTCGCAGCTGACGTTTATTGAGCACTTACTATTTGCCATGCACTGTTGTTCTAAGCACTTTACTGTATATGTATTAACTAATTTAATTTTCACAACAATCCTAGGAGGAGGAAATTATTGTTATCCCCATTTTACATATGAGGAAACTGAGATGAATAACAGCGAAGCCACTTGACCAGGGTCACGTGGTCAGCTAGTGTATGATGGAGTCAGGATTTGAACCCAGGCCCCACTCCCTCAACCACTGCCATCTGCCTCTCCTAATGAGAATGTGGTTACAATCTACCTACATTCCGGATGTTGGTTTAACAGTGTAGGCTCTTTTCATTATGGCAACCTCTTTCAGAGTGACTTAGATTATCTGTGTGTGTATAGATATTTAATATATGCTCTCTGGCCGTGATTATGTTTCTACACACTGAGAGATCAAAGCACCAGGTTAAATGGGGCAATCAAGGTCACAGTGTGAAATGGAGAGGACTCCTTTCCCAATGGTCCAGAGTTGTCTTAATTCTGTCAGGCTCCATGGCCAGAATCTCGACTTTCTCCCCACAATGGGTCCCACTTTACCTAGGGGTCACCTGGAGTACCCATGTCCACACAAACAATCCTAACTTGACTACTGTTATGTTTTTCAAGGATCCTAAAAGGTTGCCCTGCCCCCCAAAACATATCCCCAACCCCATCATCAGCTTGTACACAGTTGAAGGTTTCTTTCTCAGTTTAAAGCCAAAATGACAGTTCATCTTTTGTGAAACTGCGAACATCACAAGAGAGAAAAATAAACTGGATCTCACCAGCTATTTCCATGTAATGAGAACAAGATTATCAGAGCCTCCCTAAAAATGAGTTTCAGTAGGAGAGAGAGCAGAAGGACTTTGAGCTCACCGAATTAACGTCTGACAGAACTTCAAAACTCATCTAGTGCAACTTCTCCATTTATAGGCCCAGGTAAAGAAAAGGAGTTTCCCAGGCCATTCAGAGATATTGAGGGCCTGGGAGGAGGTGGGAGGACCCATGTGGGGAAGGGAATAGAAGGCAGGCAAAAGGGCAAAAGATTAGATTAGCCCCAATGTCAGAAGCCTTTCCTTCTAGTTGTTTTAGAAAATCTGTGCCCCCAGCCTTAAAAATGATATGTGCATTTTATAGTAAGTAAATTATACTTTAATAAAGCTGTTAAAAAATAAGAGATGCTTCTTGGGGCTGGCCCGGTGGCGCAGTGGTTAAGTGTGCATGCTCCAATTAGCGGCCCAGGGTTCCCTGGTTCGGATCCCAGGTGCGGACATGGCACCGCTTGGCAAGCCATGCTATGGTAGGCGTCCCACATATAAAGTAGAGGAAGATGGGCACAGATGTTAGCTCAGGGCCAGTCTTCCTCAGCAAAAAGAGGAGGATTGGCAGCAGATGTTAGCTCAGGACTGGTCTTCCTCAAAAATTAATTAATTAATTAAATTTGAAAAAAAAAGAGATGCTTCTTGTAAAAAAATTTTTAATTACAGAGATAAACGCTCAATAAAGTAAAAGTCCCCTACAAACATACCCAGGAAAAGAACCACGATTAACAATTTGTATCACATTGTTCCTCCAGATTTTTCTCTGTATACTCATATTTTTTTCTGTGTAGTCATATATGCATGCACGTGTGTGTGTGTGTGTTTAATAGAAATGGAATTGTTTCTCTTAACACTATGTCTTGGACAGTTTCCCATGTCAGTACATTTAGATCTACCTTATTCTTTTAAAGGCTGCCTACATACAATGGCTGAACTATACTTAACAGGTTCCCTGGTGATAGATAGTTGGATTGTTTCCAATTTTTTGTTATTACAAGCAGTACTGCAATGGACACTTTTGCACATACATCTTGGAGCCTTTTTAGGGGAATTCTGTAGGATCAATTCCCAGGGAAACTGTTGCTTTTAAAACAACATGCTTCGTAAACTATCATTTCAACTTATTCCAAATGCCTTGACATAAAAGCCTGTTCCTGACCAAAATCACTTAAAGTACTTAGGATATAGTACACATTAAAGAAATGTTAGTTATTTTCGTGATTATTATTACTGTTATTTCATGATATCATTAGTGCGGTGAGTAGACGTTCCTTCAGTCGACAATTCTTGATGCACCTCGGCCACGCGATGGGCCTGAGGATCCGACAGTGAACACCTGTAGACTCTGTCCCGGCGAGGACGTGCCAGTCGGCAACTACAACACCATGCGGTAAGTGCTGCTGAAGGGTTAGCTGCAGGGAGATAAAGGAGCTTGTGGGAGGAACATTAACCAGCCTGAAGAAGGGCAGACAAGAGAAGGGTGATGATGAAGAAGGAACGGCTTGAATTATCCAAAGAGAGAAGGCAGTGAGTGCCCCAGGCACTAGAAGCATCCAAGCAGAGGCCAAGACACCATCTCCAAGACATACTGGTAGGAATAGTAAACCAAACCAGTGGTTCTCCAATGTCTACCCCCAGACTGGTGCTAGTGCATGGGGAAAGAAGAAAAATAAGGATAAAGAGGTGAATTTTCAGATGCTAAATTTAATCATTTTAAGGGACAGTCTTTCATTCTGAGAGTATACCCTTCCATTTTTCTGGTATTAAAATGTCCTTTCTTGTATGATGTGATGGTTGTGGTACTTGACACTTGTTTTCTTTAATCTTCTTGTTTGGTCAAACTAAAAGCTGACAACCCTATCTGGGTACTCTTTCACATTTTTTAAACTTTTGACTATTGATAACATCTAAAAGTCTGGGACCTCTGAGCCAGGTGACTCCTAAGGTTCTTTCTGTCTCTCTGGTTGTAAAAATCTCTGCTGAACAGTGATTAAGTCCTAAAGCTAAATTAACTTTGGAATCTGTGAACCAAATCCTTTGCGACAGACCCAAGGTAAAAATAAACACATAAGAACATGAGTAAGTAAAAGATAGAAAAATGATTTGGGTACCCCCTCAAACACTTTTATTTTTTGGTTCCCAAACCACATAAGAGTACCTCCAGTTTCCATATAGACTTGCTCTCCTGCTCCTGGGGACTGCAGCACTGAAGAAGGGAAACCACAGAAATAACACATAGAAGTAATATGGGGAAAATCAATTTGGTGCAGTTTTCACAAATCTTTAAAACAGAGCGATTTAAGTGATGATGGGGTTTCATGACCAGAGGCAGCAGAGCCTCTGATAGGAATGCTGGTGTTTTTCTGGCATTTCTCTGAGTGGATGGGAGGGGGAAGAAAATGGGTTTTTTTCCTCCCCTTTCACTTATAAGAAAATGGAAGTAATGAAAAGCCGAAGTCTCCTGTAACGTCCCATTAAGAGGAACAAATGAAAGGCAGCTCCCCCGTTACCAGAAAACGCAGACCCTCAGCCAGGTCCTGGGCAGACCTCCTGATGTGGCAGGAACTAAGTATTCACCAACACTCCTGGCACTGCTGTTACCATGGCAACTCCTCACCTTTTGCATTCCTTGACTTGGGGGTTGAGACTGGTTCGGGGCACATTTGAGTTTTCACGTTTCTCCATGGTTTCTGGGAAAGGACAGGGGAGGAAAGGGGAAGGATCTAAGTCGGCTTGCCTGCTGCTTTGGCTGTTTGCTTTCAGCTTGTGTAACTAGGCCTCTCTGGGTGAAAGGGGCCTGCAGCAGGGTGAGGAAGTAGAAATGGCTGTGGCAGAGCCCAACTGACCTAGGTTCAAATCCCAGCTCCTCAGTGAATCCATTTATTCATTCAAACAAGCCCTCCTCCGGGCCAGGCACTAGCAGGTACAGAGAGATGACTGAATAGCCAGAGTTGCCCCTCAGAAAGCTGGCAGTCCAGAGGGAAAGCTGGGTCAGCATGATCACAAGCCAATATGGTAGATGATTTCACAGAGGCAGGTGCCGGTTCTTTCATTGCCCAGAGAGGTGACCTTGTGGGGAGGAGAGAAACGATAGGAAACCCACCCTGCATTGAGAAGGGCTCTTAGGAACACTCCAGCAAGGCTTCCTTCCTCTTGGGTCCACAAGAGTTCAGCAATGAGGGCATCACATTAAGGGTGAGTTGAGACTTGCACTATGACCTCAAGCAAATCAATTCACTTTCCTGAGCCTCAGTTCCCCCATCTATAAACCAAAGCTAAGAATAACTATCTTACTCTTGTTGAGAAAAATTATGTTAATTAATATATAATGATGAAGCAAAGAGGAGACAGACCGGATTCAAAACCTGACTCTCCAATGCCCAACTGGGTGATCTTGGATAATTCTGAACTTTAACCCCTCTGAGCCTCAGTTTCCTCACCTGTAAAAGGGTAATCATAATCATACTAACTCAAAAGAGTGTTGCTAGAATTAGATAACACAGGTAAACCACACAGTGCCAGCGTACAATAATGCCAGTTACTTCTGATGACAGAGGTAGAGCTCCAGTGCCAGATGTGTTCTAACTCAGATATTATTGATAGTATTGTCACATGGCACCCGGTTGGCACTCTGTAAACATTACTTTCCCAACCTATTTTGGACCCTTTCCTCTGGCTACTCTACCTTTGTGCCTTCTCTAACTTCCAAATGGCCTGGCTATTTCTCAGTCCAAGGAGGGTGCAGCTTGAGGTTTGCATTCTCACTCCAGCATCCCCTTTTTCACTGTGACCTTAGCCTCTCTCCTGGGCTGAATGAAGGAGAGAGCGCCTGGGCCTGGCCCCAAAGGGCTCCTCTGAGACTGAGGTAGGGGAAAAGGCAGGGAGTGCGTCAGCCCTGATGCAATCACAGGCTCATTGCTTGGCCGGCTTCCTCCTCTTCCAGTGTTTACCGGAGCCTGGATTCCACAGGAACCCTTGAAAGTGTGCACTGGCGGCAGGGGCAGGCAGCACACAAAATTGTCCCTGCTTCAGGGACACTTTAGGGAGAAAGTGATACTGTGACTGCCTAGGCCTCACTCACCCTGGGCCCAGGGACACAGGAAAGAGATACCAGGTGTCAGTCCAGAGGGAGAGGCAGGGAGGCAGTCTCCAGGAGGGAGGGACTAACCACTGGCTGATGCCAGGGCCAGCTTCCAGCCCCAGCTCTGGGAGGCCCCATGAATAGGCCCTTTATCCCTGAGCTTTGAAGCTCAGGGGAGGGAGCTTGGGAAGGGGGTCTCAGGTGACAAGGAGCCTCAGAACGAGCTCAGAGGATCCTGTCCTTTCCTTCCCCGTAGAAATTCTAGCTGGAGGGAAACTTGTTTTCCAGTCTTTTGCCTAAGATCTTCATTTAGGAGGCCGCTCACCAATCCCACAGCCTTGCTGGGTCACCTAGAGACATCCTAAGAAGTACAGTGTTGCATAGGGGGAGAGTCAATTCTCAGCTCTTCCAGTTACTGGCTGGATGCCCCAGGCAAGTCACTTCACGTCTCTAACTTCTCAACTTCCTCACGTCAAAAGGGCTAATCAGAGTAGCCGACTTCAGAGATAAAGCCTGTAGGCCCAGAGAACAGTGCCTGGCAGTGGTAAAAGAACTCAATAACTGGTGGATATTGTTATTTTTCTTAAGACTTAGGGGGAGGCAGAGAGGAAAAGCATCCCAGTATCAGCTGTTTGCTCCCAGATCCAAGCACTAGAATTCTCTAGTGCTTAGAGAGCTTTTTTTTTTTTTTCTGAAGCTGGGGCCTAAATGTCCTTCTTTCAATATCTGATGACTGTTTCCTAGTTATCAGGAAAGACTCCGACCTCCCCTCCCCCAGAGCTGTGAAACTGAGTACAGCAAAGCTTGCTCAAGTTCCTGAGTCATTCAGCAAAACCGGCCCAAGATAATCAGCGGATCAAGGAAACTAGATGCAGAGTGGGGAAAACCCAGCCACAAAGCCGAGGCCTCCTCTTACGGCAGTTCCCTCTGCTGGCCCCTAGGATGAGCTTTCATTCCGGTTCCACAGACAAGACAGCACCTGGCACCTGAGTCCTTCCCAGGCCCTCCCTTACCCAGAACAAGACATTAGCTACAGCTGGGTCTCTAGCCCGCAGCCAGACCTTCCCATGGATTCTTGTTTGACACAAACTCTTTGCCCTTGGGCAAACTCTCTCATTCCCTCCACTCCCCACTCCTAGGGAGAGTCGACACCCTGCCTCCCATCCTCCCTGCCCACTCATTTCTCAGCCCCCGCAATGTGACTTCTGCCCAACCACTCCACTGCCATCACACTCATGGATGATGTCTTAATTGCCAAATCCAAAAGACTGTCTCCAGGCCTTTCCTTCTTGCCCTCTCTCCACACTTGGCATTGTTCACCACTCTGTTCTCTAAACTCTCCTTCCTGGGCTTCTGTGAGAAGCCCCCTGCTTCTCCTCCTCCCTCTGTGACCAGCACTTTTTGGTACAGGTAATGGGCTGCTCTCCATTCCTTAAATGTTGCTCCTCGTGGTTCTGCTCTTAGCCCTCTTCCCTTCCTATTCTTCATACCCACTGCCCCCCGCACCCGATTTAATCTATGCCCAGGTCTTTAAATTCCACTTCTTTGTTGGTGACTTCCCAGACCATATCTGCAGCCCAGATCTTTCCCCAAATGCCACCTGCCTACCAAGCAGCTCTACTCGCATGACCCCAGACACAGCAAGCTCAACATGCCCAAAGCTGAACTTTTTTCTTCCCCCAAACCTGCTCCTCTTCCTGTGATCCCAATCTTGATGCATGATACCACCTTTCACCCTGTTACCCAAGACAGAGGTTCAAACGCCACCCTTGCCCCATCCCTGCCCTGCCCACAGATCACCATGCTCTTTACTTCCGATAAATCTCCCGCTTTTCCCTCCATCCCCACTGTTTCTGCTTCAGTTCAAGCTGTTATCATGACGTAAAGCCTAGATTATTACATGTCTTATGAGTGGGCTCTTGGCCTCAATTTCTTCCTACTTTGTACTAGAGTCATCTTGGAGTGTCTACCCAACTGCAGTCCTTTTCCTGAGGACCCACTATTTGCAATAGACCTTGCTAAAGAGGTGTCCTAGACCCCCCGTTGACCTCACTGAAGCCTGTCCTGCTATCACCATAGTGTTTTGAACCAGAGGTGCACATCTGACCCAAGCTGGGCTGAAGTCTATCTCCTGGACTCTAAAACTAGGACATGGCGACTCTAGTCCAAATGCCCCCAAGGGTCACATCAGTAATGAAAATGAATGAAACAGTCTAATGAGGGACAATGGGGAAGGGGCAGTTGTGGCTAATGGAGAGTCCTGCCTCATCTAAGGCAGCAGCTGCTCCTCTGTTCTAACAGACAGTTGCCATGGGAATATAGGCCCAGACTTCTCAGATATTCTGATTTTCCAGATTTTTATGTGAAATTTCTCAATTTTTGAACATGGGGCACTAATTCATTCTTTTAAATGCCACAGGCTAAGCACATCTTGTGCATAATATTTGGCCTGTGGGGCTGCCAATTTGTAATCGGCACCAGGAAGTCAGGTGTAGGCAGTGGACCCAAAGCTGGGGACAGCCACTTTCTGCCATGTGTACGGAGAAGCAGAGAAAGGCCCCTGGAGGAAAGAGCAAAGTCTGTTCCTGCTGGCTCCTTGCCCCCCAGCTATACCACATGCCCACATTTCCAGGCCCAACATCTCCTGCTCTTCTTTCCAGGCCCAGGACTATGTGATAAAGTTATAAGCTCTGAAGTAGACAGACGTGGGCTCAAGTGTCAACTTTGTGACTCCCTGGCTGTGTGCTCTTGAGCAGGTCACGTCACCTCTCTGAGCCTCAGTTCCTTCCTCTGTAAAACGGGGTACTTTCTTCATAGAGGTGTCATTGGGATTAAAGGAGATATTGCTCAGAGAGCTCTTGGCACAATGCCTGGCTCCCAGTAAGCACGAGGGAAATGTTAGCCTTTATTATTACCATTGCCGTCAGTAGTAGTATTCCTCCTCAGTCCAGCCCTCTCTCTCAGAGCACTCTCTTGTTTGTATAACTCTCATTTACCATTTGCTCTTATTATTTATCACTATTTTATCTGTTTGATATATTGTACACTCCTAGAGGGAAAGGCCACATTTTCTCTTTTTCTATGGAGGGAAGGGGAAAGGAAGTGGAGTTGGAACACAGTGTTTTGTACGTAGCAAGTGCTCAAGAAACATTTATTTGTTGGTATTCTACTGGAATTTAAGCTCCATGTGAGCAAGGACCTTGTTGTCTCTCACTATCGTATCTGCTGAGCCTACTACAGTGCTGAGCACAGAGAGAACCCTCAATAGACGTGTATCGAATAAAAGAATGAAAGGCATCTCCTCGCCCTCGCCCAGGATTCTTCTGAGGAAGTTATTGGTGCAAACCTCAACCCACTGTTCTAAAACAGCAGGTTCTGGAATCTGTTAACAGCACCCGGTTTTTCCCCCACTCCCTCCTTCCCCCACCCAATATGGCTGACCCACCTCAGCTCTGGAATGGTCATGTGACCCAGCGTTAGCCAATCAGAGGCAACTATCCCTTGGCCACAGTGATTGGTTCAGGATGGGCTTATAACTCTGTCAAAGCCAATCAAAGTTAAAACCATTGGAAAAGGGAAATTTGCTTTCCACAGAGGAAGCTAAGTCATGAGAATATAAGCCGAGAGCTGCTAGTGGCCATATTACCTAGGAGGAGAAAGCCTACCCAGGAATGAAGAAAAACAGAAAAAAGTCTGAGAAATGGAAAGAGATGAGTTCCTAACAATATTTTTGAGCAAGTGGATCTAGCTGTGCCTGAAGCCAAGCCCTTGACTATTGTGTTAGAGACAGTAAATTCCCTTTATTGGTTTAAGTCTTCTTGAGTTGGGTGTCCATCACTTACATCCGAGGGTGCAGATTAATATTTGGATTTCATAGATAGGGAATCATAGTAGACATAGACATCCCCCTTTATAGGAATCTGCCCAGCCCATAATGGTCCCCTTTCTCTAAGAACTGCCCCCTACCCACAGACTCGACTAGCAGCCATGTTGGCACTACTGAACCCTACCCCTAAGGCCACAACTGGTTGAGCCAGAAGCAGACATGTATTGCAGCATAATCAGATCCCATTCTCTCTCCTAGGGATTTGGGTTTAGGACTGAGAGGTCTTAGTTTAGCCTGAGCTACATGCTTAAACTGAGGGGATATAAAATGGGGAGCTGGGAGAAGGCCACATTCATGGAGCGACAGAGAAGCTGATCTGCTTAAGGAGAAGAATGAGGTTGATACACACATGGAAGCAGAGGCTGGAGGCCATGATTTCCCAGAGAGAGGGAAAAAACAAGACAGAAGAGAGAGACCAAGCTGCTTCCTCATCCCTCATGAGACTAATTACCTCTCCTTTTGGGCTCCATGAGATTTCTCTACGTGCATATAATTCTCTCCACCACCACTTCCCTCCCTTTTTTTAAAAAAAAAAAAAACAAACAACTTAAAATAGCTCTAGTGTTTTTCGGGGTTTTGTTTTGTTTTTATTTGTAAATAAAAGGTTTAGACAACCATCCTAGGAACAAGTCTACAGCCAAGGTGTCCTGTTCACTAGGCTGACAAAGACCTTGGCTTCCTGAATCAAGACACCCACACATCCAATTTACTAGCTTGACCAAAACACCTGGATTCACTGAACTGCCTTCCTCTTCTGTAAAATGGGCATAATAATGCCTACCCTACCAGGTTGTTGTGAAGACTGAATGAGATAAGGTGGAAAGAAGGGCTTAGCACAATGCTGGGCACCAAGAAGCCATGTGATCCGTACGTGCTGAATGCAGAAGAGGGGTGGTTGGGTCCAGGCCTAGAGCCAGTCCACCAGGAGGTCCCAGCCAGGACTACAAAAGGGAGCTGAATCGGACAGCAGCTCTCTCCATCAGCACCTTTTTCATCTCATTTGTACCAATTTTTCAAATGCACTGAGGAGGAAAGGAATATCTTAATTTTTCAAAGTGCCCATTCTGGAACTCTATTCTAATGATATAATCGGACAAGAGAAAATACATATGCATAAGGATGCTCATTGCAGTAGTGCTTATATTGGAGAAAAATTGGAAATGACTTAAATGTCCAACACTGTTTTGTTTAATAGATGATAATACATACATACAATAGAATATTATGAAGAATTGGAGGAGAAAAGACAATATTTTTAAATAAAAATAAACATGGAGGAGAATGCAAAATGTTAGGAGGTGTAATGCAAAATCTGTGTGAATTTTTAAGGTAAAAGCCCAATATTTCACAGACATTTCTCCCCTTCTCTTTTATTCCAACACCACATGCACTGTCTCACATACCACTCACCCAGCAATGCATTCATCTTCTCCGCCTTTGGGGTAACTTGGGTGGAAAAATTTAAGAAGCCTCTATGTAAGCACAAGTCCTGAGGCCTCTAACATTAAAGGTATTGACAAGGATAGATGTTCACAGCATTTTCCAAGTGAAAAAAAAAAAAGTAGCTTACAAGAATATTGTCAAAAACGTAAACAGTGGTTATCTCAGGCCATGAGATTTCAGGCAGCTTTTCTTTTCTTCTGTGTATTTTTATGTATTGTTTGAAATTTTTATAATGTGTTTACATTATATTTATGAGAAAAAATAAAGCTATTTTCCTAGGAGGGGCAGTTACCTTGATTTTATTTCTCCTATGTTGTCCTCCACGCACATTCTGCCAGATTTCCTCTAACACATCTTCCTGCTTCAAGAATAGTGAGATTTACCTGGCTGTCCAGCCCTCTGTGGAGCTGCTCCAGACAGAAGCTTCTTGTACAGGGAGGAGAAGCCTTCCATGAGCCTGCCCGACTTGCTAGGCAGCTCACTACTGCCCTCTCCTGGTCAGAACAGGTCAGAGCCTGATCTAGCTAAACTACGCACCCAGTGAATCCTGATTGCCAAGGTCATCCCCAGAGGGGTGACTTCTGGCCAGCCGTGCAGTCATCAATGTGCTGCACACCAGCATTAGTAGCTCAGCCCTCCACCCCAAAACAGGCCATGATCCGGCCTTAGCTAGGCTGAGACTAATGACGGCAAACCCATCTGGATCTGTGCTGTCTACTATAAGCCAGAGGCTCGCGGGAGACGCAGTATTCCAACCGCTAGAGCAAGTGATGGAGTGCTTTCTTGTCCACTTGAGAGCACTAACGGTCCGAACTTGGGGTTCGAGAAAGTCGAAGACAGGCTTGCAGGAAGACAACTGCAATCATCCTACTCATAAAAGCCCTTGTCCTTGTATGGTTCTTTTTCCTTTTCAAAGTGTTCCCAAGGCAGTTTGACATGTACAAATAAATCCGTACAAGGATGTTTGCTGCAGAATTGTTGGTAATAGCAAAAAACTGGAAACAATCTAAATATCCCTCGGTACAGAGGCATTTGGAAAAACGGAATAGTATACAGCTGTTACAAAGAATAAGGTAGGGGCCGGCCTGGTGGCACAGTGGTTCAGTTCAAACATTCCACTTTGGCAGCCCAGGGTTCGCCAGTTCAGATCCCAGGTGTGGACAAGGCACTGCTTGGCAAGCCATGCTGTGGCAGCCGTCCCATATATAAAGTAGAGGAAGATGGGCACAGATGTTAGCTCAGGGCCAGTCTTCCTCAGCAAAAAGAGGAAGATTGGCGGCAGACGTTAGCTCAGGCCTAATCTTCCTCAAAAAAAAAAAAGAATAAAGGTAGATATTTATGGGCTGTTGTGAAATGATCTTCAAGATTCATTGTTTAAGTTAAAAAAAAAAGATGTGTAACAGTCAATAAGTGTGAGTGTGTGTGTCTTAAATAAGGATGTGTATACTACAGACATATGTATTTAGATATGTGTAGAATATATTGGAAGGAAACACCAGAAACTAATAATAACGGCTGCCTCTGGGGAGGAGAGGACTGACAATATGGCAACAGAAAAGGAACTTTTTTCACTATATATCTATTTGTCCTATTAAGTTCTTTACTATGAGCATGTATTACTTTTTCAAGGTAAAATTTGTTTAAAATTTCAAAATAATATTTCTCAAAAGACAATTAGATATAATGGAATCAAAAAGACTTGGGTTCAAATCTAGACTCAGAGACTTACCAATTGTATGACCTTAAGTAAATCACTTAACTCCTACCATGAACCCCAATTTTCTCATATCTAAAATGGGATTAGTCACATCCATCTCATGACATTTTTTGTGAGGATTAAAGATAAGCATTTGGTATCAGAACAATCTTGTTGCACACCTCCAGGGGGCATTATTCACATTGTCTTCTATGTGATTGGTGCCCTCTAGAGATGAACATTGTGACGGCCCTGTTGAATATAGGGCTTGGTATATAGTAGATGCAGGGAAAACACTTAGAATTCTCATATATATTATCTCATTTTAATTTGCCATCTCTTCAAAGAATTTTGTACCTGAAGAAACAGGAATGGATCAGCAGCCAAACTGGGCTTGGAACATAGGTCTCCAACTTCTACTCCAAGTTGAAAGCAGAACACTAGGAAGATTAGCCTAAAGCCTATGTGTGAGAAGAATAAAAGACAGGAGAAGAGTCGGGGATCATGGCATCTAGACTGGAAAGTAAGAAGCGAAATGATCTCCAGCTGCAGATGACATGATCTTGCATATAGGACATCCTAAGGACCCCACAAAAAAGAAAAACTATCAGAACTAATAAATACGTTCAGCAAGATTACAGGATACAAGATCATTACACAAAAGTCAGTTGAATTTCTACAGACTAGTGTCTTAGTCCATTTGGGCTGCTATAATAGAATAATTTATTTCTCACGGCTCTGGAGGCTGAAGTCTGAGATGAGGATGTTAGCCTGGTTGGGTTCCAACGAGGACCCTCTTCTGGTTTGCAGACTTCTGTTTTCTCTGGGGTCCCTTTTATAAGGTCTCTAATCCCACTCATGAGGGATCACCCTCATGACCAAATCACCTCCCAAAGGCCCCACCTCCTAACACTATCACAGTGGAGGTTAGGATTTCAACATGTGAATTTTGTGGAGACACAATCATTCAGTCCATAATGACTAACAATGAACAATCTGAAAATGAAGTTGAGAAAATAACTTCATTTACAATAGCATCAAAAGGAATAATATACTTAGGAATAAATTTAACAAAAGTATAAGACTTGTACACTGAAAGTTACAAAACACTACTGAAAGAAATAAAAGAAGACCTAAAATGGATCATAGACCTAAAAGGAAAGAAATCTCATCTTCGTGGATTGGAATGAACAGATGGCATTCTGAGGAGTAAGATGGCAATGGTCCCCACATTGTTCTCCACTTCCAATGCAATGCCTATCAAAATCTCAGCGGGCTCTTTTGCAGAAATTGACAAGCTGATCCTGAAATTCATATGAAAATGCAAAGACCACAGAATAGCTGAAACAATCTTGAAAACAAAACAAAACAAATTTCAAGCTTGCTACATAGCTAAAATAATCAATGTGCAGTAAATAAATTAATGGAATAGAAACGAGAGTCTAGAAATAAACCCTTATATTTACGGTCAATTAATTTTAGACAAGAGTGTGAAGACAATAAATGGATATCCACATGCAAAAGAATGAAGCTGGACCCCTACGCAAACCACATAAACAATTTAATTCAAAATGTATCATAGACCTAAATGTAAGAGTTAAAACCATAAGACTCTTAGAAGAAAACATATGAGTAAATCTTCATGACATTGGATTAGGCAATAGTTCCTTAGATATGACATCAAACGAAAAAGCAACAAAAGAAAAAAATAGATAAATTGCACTTTGTAAACATTAAAAACTTTTGTGTTTCAAAGAGCACTAAGGCAATGAAAATATTCGGGAATTAGAGTGTGGTGATGGTTGCACAACTGTGAATACAACTTAAAACCCATTGAATTGTATAAAAAAGCGAATTTTATGGTATGTGAATTATATATCAATAAAGCTGTTATTTTTTTTAAAAAGGGTTGGGGGTTGTTAGATGGGAAACAGTCATCATTTCCTCCTGACGTTTTTCTTCCATGGGAAAGGCATCCATTGACGTAATACCCTTGGCTTCTCTCTGCCTCCAACTCACTCCTCCCCTAAAGGAGAGAAGTGACGTAATCGATCTATGAATTTGAGATAAAGAATTGGCATGTGCAGCTCTGCACGCTCCTCTCCTCCTGGAGGAGGCATCCTGCCTGTTTCTCTCTGCCTTAAGGTCTACAGCATCAGGCACTGTCAGTGAATGCGTGGTTAAGTTGGTCTAATTCTGGGGTCAATATTAGGAAGTGCACCTATCCACAGACATAGGCCACTATCTCCAAGTTTTATCCATAATAAGGGGGCTATTTCGGTCTCCATATGCCTTATTTCTTCATCTTATTTTGCAAATGGTTCAGAACCTTCTCAAGCAAGGAATGTGCTATTTATTGACTAATCCCCAAGAACCCCAGCAGCACTGGGGGCCTGGTGTGAGTACCATCAAATTGCTACCTCTGGATCATGGAGTTTAGAGAGGTAGCATAGTGCCCTGGAATGAGTCAACAGAGCTCCTTTCTCCATCTAAATTCGTTTCATTCATACATTTATTCAACAAGTATTTATCAAGCACCTTGTGCCGGGCATTGTTAAAGGAGCTGGAGATTCAGCAGTGGACAAAACTGACCAAAACCCTGCTATAAGGGAGCATACAGGGGCCGACCCGGTGGCGCAGTGGTTAAGTTCACATGTTCCACTTCTCAGTGGCCTGGGATTTGCTGGTTTGGATCCCGGGTGCAGACATGGCACCGCTTGGTAAAAGCCATGCTGTGGTAGGCATCTCATGTATAAAATAGAGGAAGATGGGCACGGATGTTAGCTCAGGGCCAGTCTTCCTCAGCAGAAAGAGGAAGATTGGCAGTAGTTAGCTCAGGGCTAATCTTCCTCAAAAAAAAAAGGAGCATATATTTTAGTGGGAAGACCAATAATAAACCAGAATATGTATTCTCTTAGATGGTGCTAAGTCCTAAGGAGAAAAATATAATAGAGGGAAAAAGAATAGGAAATATCAGTGTAGGGTGTATAATTTTGGATAAAGTGTCCAGGAAAAACCTCACCAAGAAGATGGCATTGGAGTAAAGACCTGAAACAGATCTGGAAGCAAGTCACGTGGGTATTTGGGAGATGACATTTCCAGGCAGAATAAAGAGTGTATGCAAAGGCTCTGAAGTGAGAGTGCAGGACTCTGAGGACAAGCGAGTGTAGCAGAGTGATTGGGGCAGTGGGGGAGGGGTGAGTGGAGACTGGAAAATGAGGTAAGAGAGGTCTCAGGAAGCCAGCTCAGATAATGACTTGTAGCTCAGAGTAAGGACTTTGGCTTTGACTCATCAATTTACCCATTGAAGGGTTTCGGGCAGAGGCGTGGCATCTGAATCTGTTGAGAATAGATTAAAGAGGGCAAAGGCAGAAGCAGGGAAACCAGTGAGGGGGCGGCTGTTGCAATAATCCAGGCGAATGATGCTGATGGCTTGGACCAGAAAGAAAGCAGTAAAGAGAGTGAGAAGTGGTCAATCCTGGAGGTATTTTGAAGGCAGAGCTGACAGAGAGTGTTGATGGACTGGAGCTAGGGTGCATGAGAGAGGGAAATTAAGGATAACAAGGTTTTTGTGCGTAACTGAAAGATACAGCTTCAATCAACTGAACAGGCTGGGGCAGTGGACACCAGGAGCTCAGTCTCGGACATATTAGTTTTCAGATGCCCACGGACATTGAAGAGGATAAGTCAAATAGGCAGTTGGACATGCAAGTCCGGAGTTCAAGAGGGCCAAGCTACTTACTAGCTTACCATTTAGCCGTTTGCTAGCCTTGTAACCTTAAACAAGTCACCTGACTTCTCATAGCTACACTTTCCTCTTCTGTAAAATAGGGATAAAAACAGTGGCTTTAACAAAGGTTGTTGCAAGGAATAAATGTAATGATCAGTAAAGCAACCAGTTTATAGGAGGCTCTGAATAAATTATCACTATTATTAAGTTCAATTAAACACGCATTCAGTTGCCGGAGACACAAAAAAATGAAAGATACAGTCCCTACTCTCAGTCCCAACGGAAAAACTTGGCCAAAGCTTTCAAAAAACAACCTCTCAGGTAATAACAATCCTGTGGGAGAATCATGGGGTCCTGGTACCTAACGGGACAAAGAGAAGAAACGAAGAGTCAAAGATAATGGACTACTAACCTCAGGATGGAAGCAGCCCGGGGGACTGGAGGGGAAACCAGAACGCATAGCTGGTCCTCGCGACAGCTTGCTGAGACGCCTCGGACTCATCAACCCACTACCTCTCACTTCCCCACTGGGGCAAACCCTAATCCTCCGGAGATGTTTAAAAGTGTCCAGAGTTGCTCAGGGGAAAAACACTGATCTGATGATGCTAACCACATCACTTCCCCATGCCTATTTTTCCACCTGCTCTCCCCTGGTTGAGCCTGTCCCCCCCACCCCTACTTCTCCAATCTCTTTTGGGCCCTGAGACTGGCTCTTCTCAGCTTCTAGGTAGCAGGGGAAATAGCTCAGAGACCCTGTGCAACACTGAAGAACCCAGAACCCTGGGGAGATGCTTGAACCAACACGAAGAGAAAAGTCAGGGAGCGCAGGGGGAGAGAAGCTACCACTGAGCTCCTACTGGGGCTGTGCTAGGCGTTTCCAGGGCTGAGAGAGTTGTTGCAAGTATTAAATATGAATTTACGTAGAGCATTTGGCCCAGGGCCTGGCCCATAATAAGAGCACAATAAATGTTGGCTATATTATTTTTATTATATCTCTTTTAATCCTCACAACAACCCCGCAAGCTGGACTGCAAACTAAGAGGCAGTTTGGCATAGTGGTGCATGCTCTTGTGTCAGACAGATCTGGGTTCAGAATCCATCTCTGCCACATCTAGGCTTTTGTGACCCTGGGAAAACTACTTTGCTTTTCTAAGTCTTGGTTTGCTCATCTGTAAAGTGAGGAAAATAATGGTACCTGCCAAACAAAGATTCATCTAAAACCCTTAGTGCACACAGTAGCTGCTCAATAATCATCAGACATTCTTAGCACTGCTGCAGAAGAGGAAAGAAAAGTTCCAGAAGTTAGATCACTTATCCAAACTCACACAGCCAAGTTGAATAGACTCGTGGTTTTGCCCTACTCAGCATCCTTGCATCCTCTTTTGGTTAGAGTACTTTCACTCTCTTTCAAGAACCACCCTCCCCCACTCTCAGGCCATGTGATTTGGGTGGAGTTGACACCTCTATTTCAAGCTCCAGGGGAGAGTATGTGACCCTGGTCTGGCCAATTGCTTATTCCATCCCTCTGGTCACAGCAATTGGTTTGAGAGTGGACTTGTGACCCATGCTGAGTCCGTGAGAATTCCGGAACTTTGTGGAATCCATTGGGAAACAGATGAACCTGTCTTTGGAGTTGACACTGGAAGGATGTAAGCTTGGAGCTGCTGGGGGTTGCTAGGTGGAGAGAGTGCCTAAGTGGAAAGAAAACCCAAAGGAGACAGAGCCAAAGGATGGTAAGAAACTGAAGCCTGCAAATTGCCTAGACACCTCAACAAATATGTCTAAAGTCTGTCCTTCAAGGTCGAGGCACATGAGACAATGATGAGGCAATAATTCACATTCTCTCTCTCTCTACCTTAAGACCGTCAAAAGAATCCTTATTTGGCAAATGTATCAGTCAGGATCTCAACTGAAAACAGATGGCACATTCAAATTAGAATAATTTGAAGAGGTTTATTTATGACGGTGGAGGAGAATCACACGGGATAGGATGGTGACCCAGGGCTAGTAACAACAGAGGAGCTGTCACCACCCCGAGGCCTGAAGGGACAGAGGAGAGAGGGTCATCTGAACCCAGAGGAGAGGGATGGAGTTTTGGAGAAGAAGCCCCCTCGAGAAGAACAGTGACTGTCAATCAAGGCACATGGCCAGCCTGTGGAGGGAGCCAGGGGGAAAACACCCTGACCTCTCCCTCCTCTTGCCTCTGATCCACAGACTCCGCCTTGGCTGAGCCAAAAGCCAGAAGACAAAGGAGACTGCCGAAGTGTCGAAACAAGTCAGACCCAGGACAGGGTGAAGTGTGGATCTGGACGGCCACACAGGAACTAGCTGACTCAGCAAGAAAGCAGCCCCGCCTGGCTGGCTGTCTCTCCCACGGTCCCATGATGACCTTTTGGAAACTCAGACTGGAGTTTTAAGATTTTCCTGGTTCCCTTTGGTCTTTTCTGTACGGCGCTCTCTCTCCTTCTCTAGAGAAGCCCCCAAAGGAGGGCGCAGAGGAGACAGGGACTCTCAGCATCCGGGAAGAAGCCACTGAACCAGCCCAGGCTGACTCTGCAGGGAGAAAGGAGCTTCCAGCCCAGCTGCTACATAGCCAGAGGGTCCTGGGCTGACCCTCAGGCCCTCACTCTCCCAGCTCCCTTGTCCCCACACAGATCTGTCCACTGGTCACTTTGGCCCCCATCTCAGGCATCACAGACAGCAGCTCCATGGCTTCCCTTTCTCTCCATAGGAGATGTCTGTTTCCTTCTGCAGCCAAGCCAGAGAAGCTTCTGGGATTCCCCACTACTGGCAAGGGCCCAGCAGTGTCCTGAGGACAGGGCTAAACGGTATCCAAGAATCTCATTTTGGTCACACAGACACCTGTTCCCTCTTTTCCTTCCCAGAACACTCACCCTAATCTTCTTTGCCAAAATAGGGTTCCTCCCCACCTTCAAATCCAGTGTAAACCTTAGAATTTCCTCAGACAGCCTTTCTCATTAACTCGCCAGACTCTACACTCTCCTGCTACAATGATGATTATTATCAGAAGTACTTCTGCACAGAAAATATCTAATAATAGCCGCTCATATTTACGGAGTGCTTTCTATGTGCACATGCTGAGCTAACTGCCTTACAAAAACCGTCTCTTTTAATCCTCACAACCACTTTGTAAAGTAGGTGCTATCAACATATAGGATACATTGTGATTGGCACCCCTTGGATTGTGCCATGAGATAACCTTGGGAACAAATACTTTATTTCTACAGAGGAAAAAACAGAGGTTCAGAGAGGATAAATTACTAGTTGAAGTTCACACAAGCAAGCAAAAAGCAGAGATGAGACCTAAACCCAGGTATGACCAACTGCGGAGCCCATGCTCTTAAAACTGTAGTGTTTTACTGCGTCCCAGGTATGTGCAGACCTAGAGTTAGGTAGTGGCTGGAGGACTTCCTGAATCATCTCTGTAACATGTTTATACATGTGCTGCAATCACAGTGAACCTAACTTATTATGCAAATGAAATACACCCTCTGTACAGTGTAAAGAATGCTACCTCCCCAGTTTTTGCAGCAAACACCATTGTCGTTCTTTTGTAGTTCAAGTCACTTGGTCACGGCTCTGGCTCTCAAACCCCCATGAGATGCCAAACACTTGAAAATAATTTCATTATTGATGTCATTGTGAGATTAAGAACACATTATGGATGAAATAGAGAAAACAAGGGAATTCACTAGAAGTTACTGGTAAGACACTCCTGCTGCATTTGCCAATGCACCGGCCATCTTTAGTCACCTGGAAACCTGGACTTGTTTTTACTTCCTTTGTGAAATGTCCTATGTGGCATTTTTTCCCCAGTGTAAACAAGTTTTTTTACATTAATCAACTCATTTAATTATCACAATAATACCATAATTTTCTCCTCTCCATTTTATAGTTGAAGAAACTGAGGCACAGAGAGGTTAAGTAACTGCCTCAAGGTCACACAGCCAGTAAGCGGTAGTGCTGGGATTCAAACCCTTGAGTTGGCCTCCTGAACTTGCGCTTTTAACAACTGCTACTCTGTAGTTTTGTGGGTTTTTTGTTTTTTGGGTTTTTTTGGTGAGGAAGTTTGGCCCTGAGCTGACATCCATTGCCAATCTTCCTCTTTTTGCTTGAGGAAGATTGTCCCTGAACTAACATCTGTGCCAGTCTTCCTCTATTTTGTATGTGGGATGCTGCCACAGCATGGCTTCACAAGTGTAGGTCTGCACCCGGAATCAGAACCCACAAACCCTGGGCCACTGAAGTGGAGTGTGCGAACTTAAGCACTACGCCACCAGGCCTGCGCGAACTTAACCACTGTGCCACGAGGCTGGCCCCAGCTATTCTATAGTTTAACAATAAAGCTAAGTGAATATAATTCAAAAATCCTTCAAAGCACTAAAAACGTAAAAGGGCTGTGAGGAGTTCTTTTTTGAAGAATCTATGTGCTCTAGTAATGTGGAGGAGACATCTCCCACCTAGAATGTATGGCTGATAGGATTGACCAGCAAAGAAAATCTAGAGAACACGGCTGAGGAAGAGCCATCAGCATCTCTAGTGGGATAGGCAGGTAAGCTGAAAGAGGAATCAGGGAGCAGAGATCCACAGCCAAGAATAAGGGAGTGACCCTCGGCCCAGCAAGGGTAAACTTGAGGACAAGGGGAAGTCAGGAGCAAGGATCCAGCAAAGTGAAGAGGAGGAGTCCTTTCTTCTTTCCTTCCTTAAACCCCTATTTGCGGAATTCCTATTCCACTCCAGGCACTGCTGCCTTCGTGGAGTCTCCCATCTAGGCGGGGAGTGTACCAGTCGGCACATTTTTGGTTGCAAGTGACTGAAGCCAATTCTAACTGGTTTAAGCAAAGGGGAATTTATTGGCTCACTTAATGGAAAAGTCAACTGGTAGGATGGGCTTCAGGCTGGTTGGTCCAGGGACTCAAAAATGTTAGTGGAAGTCAGTCTCTTCATATCTGGACCCTGCTCTCCTCTGGGTTTCCTCCATTCTCAGGGAGTCTTTCTCCTTGTGGTGGCATGATGGCTGCCATTGGCTCCAGACTTTCATCTTAGCCTGTCAGTAACCCCCCGAGAAACAGAATGTTTCTTTCCCAGTTGTCCCAGTAAAAATCTTAAGACTGGCTCTGATCAACTACCTTGATTCCATGCTTAACAGTGACCCAGTTATGGGGCTTAAGGATGGAAGATGCTGACTAGCCAAGGCCTGGGTGATATGTACACCCTTCTGAACAGCCCCACCAAGACCATACGGATTGAGAAAGGAGGGATGGTTCCCAGGGAAAACTGGAGTATGTACTAGGAAGCGGGGAATGAATGCCGAGAAGGCAAAAACAACAGACGTCTGATGCAGGGATTCAAGCAATGCTCCTGGTAATTACCACAGAGCATGATAAATGCCATGAAGGGAAGGAACCGGTGCTGGAGGAGTGCCTAGGAAACACCTAACCCAGAGGAAGTGACCTGTCAGCTGAGACTTGAGAAGGTCTCAGGGCAAGGAGGGGCATGGGAAAGGAAACAGACTGTGCACATTTCTTGAGATATGTGAGACTGCAGCCTGAACATTAACAAGGGCAGTGAGAGTGAAGATAATGGCCAGATTATGAAGCAGGCCTGAGCAGAAAGAAAGAAAATGGATTTGGGACTGAAGAGGAGGTGAAGATTTCAGTCTGGGATGTGGATCTCGAGGGGCATGTGAGTCATCCTGTTGGAGATATCAAAGCGCCAGCTGGATATGTGGGTGCAGAGTTTAGGAGCAGGATCCCTGGAGGCAGCACAAGGATGTGAGCAGCACAGCGATGGTGAGTGAGACATTTCTGGGTGAGAGGATCAAGGTTGAGCAGACTCTTCAAAAGGACATCCAAATGGCCAATAAGCATATGAAAAGGACAATAAGCATGTGAAATAAACATATGAAAACGACGTCATCACTTATTAGGGCAAACACATGAAAACAATGAGACACCATTACAAGTCCACCAGAATGGCTAAAATTAAAAGGATTGACAATATCAGGTGTCAGCAAGGAGGCAGAACAAAGGGAACTCCCATACAACACTGATAGGAGTGTAAATTGGCACAACCACTTTGGAAAATTGGCTGTATTTATTAAAGCAAAACATACATATCCTCTATGACCTAGCAGTTCTACTCGGATATATATAGCCAAGAGAAATATGTGCTTAAGGCCACCAAAAGATGTGTAAAAGAATGTTTATAACAGCATTATTCAGAAGATCCAGGGGCCGGCCCTGTGGCCGAGTGGTTAAGTTCACACGCTCTACTTCAGGGCCCAGGGTTTCACTGGTTCAGATCCTAGGTGCAGACATGGCACCGCTCGTCAGGCCACGCTGAGGTGGTGTCCCACATGCCACAAGAAGAAGGACTCGCAACTAAAAAAAATATACAACTATGTACTGGGGGGATTGGGGGAGAAAAAGTTGGAAAAAAAAAAAGATTGGCAACAGTTGTTAGCTCAGGTGCCAATGTTTAAAAAAAAAAAACCTGATGGGGCCCGCCCCGTGGCCGAGTGGCTAGAGTTCACATGCTCTGCTTCGGTGGCCCAGGGTTTCGCCGATTTGAATCCTGGGCGTGGACATGGCACTGCTCATCAAGCCATGCTGAGGCGGTGTCCCACATACCACAGCTAGAGGGACCCACAACTAAAAATACACAACTCTGTACCAGGGGCACTTTGGGGAGAAAAAGGAAAAATAAAATCTTAAAAAAAAAAAAAAACTCTCAAAAACAGGCATAACTAGTTAATGGTGATAGAGGTCAGAAATAGCAGTTTCAATTGTGGGTGGGGATGTTTTTGAAAGAGAGCTAAGGGAACTTGCTGGGGTGCTGGAAATTTCTATATCTTGATCTGGGTGGTGGTTATAAAGGTATACACATGTATAAAAATTCACCCAGTTGCTTATTTAAAATCTATGTACATTACTGTTTCTATTTTATACCAAATATTGGGGGGAAGCTTATTCCCTCTCCTAAAAGACAAAAGAACCAAAGACAGCACTGATCCGAGGACTATCGATATTTTACGGTTTGTAATATGATATGATATGATGTTTCAGAGGCGTAAGGCCCCACTTAATGGTGAAGTCACCCAGGGTCGTTTTTAAAGTTTTTATCTCTATTGTTCTAAAGCATCCATATTGGGGTTCAGATCACAGCGTCCCACAGGATCCATGACTCAGTGTCGGCTCAGAGCAGCACACTCCAGCCCTTGAGTCTTCCAACCAACACTCATTTTCTGCCTGTCTGCTCTGTGCCAGGCCCTGTGCTGAGAGCTGGGGGCACGAAGACAAATAAAACACTTGAAACGCTGCCAAGCAAGAGGGGGGTGCTCCAGGATGAAGGACGGGTCCTTGCAGCAGCCACCTCATCCATCAGCAAATGTAAAATAATAATAGTAACAAATAACCACCATTTGTGAACTGCCAGGTGCTTTATATGTGTAACAGATTTTTTTCCCCCATAATTGCTATTTAAAACCACAACTGCCTGCAGTTACTTTTGTCTGGTAGGGGAGTGGCATAATTTTTCTCCGGGTAGATGGCTCTTTGTTTAGGAAAATACTTAATAAGTTGCTTCTACATGAAGAATGAAGCTCCCCAGGGCTAGGGCAAGACAAAGGGAGCTGAATTGCTTTGCAAATTAGAGTGGGAAAAATGTGGCAGCCTGGAGAGGGAGGGGGTTCTGAACAGAGGAGGAGGGGAGATGTTAGGAGGTGTAGTTAGGGAGACCTCTGTTGTTTTTGCTTTCCCAGATTCTGTTCCATAGGGAACCACCTCTTTGCCTTCCTAATCTCACTCATTCTTCAGGTTTTACCTTTCAAAAATCACTTCCTCCTACCACACACAGCCTTCAGAAAGAATGAGGCAAAGCTCTCTCTACTGAAATGCACTGGATATATTGTAAAGTGGAAAAAAGCAACCAGCAGAATGGGTGTGTAATACAATCCCTTTTTTAAAGATTTTATTTTCCCTTTTCCTCCCAAAGCCCCCCAGTACATAGTTGTGTATTTTTAGTTGTGGGTCCTTCTAGTGGCATGTGGGATGCCGCCTCAACATGGCCTGATGAGCGGTGCCATGTCCGTGCCCAGGATCCGAACTGGCGAAACCCTGGACCACCAAAGCGGAGGGCACGAAATTAACCACTTGGCCACGGGGCCAGCCCCTGAAATCCCTTTTTACAAGGAGTGCCATATATACGTATTTATGCTTGGATACATACAGAAAATTCCTGGAAAAGTGCACAACACTGTATTAACAGCTGTTAACACTAGGAAGGATGGTAGGAGATCATCAGAAGCTTCTATTTTCAATTTTTACCCTTTTTACCTTTAAACATTTTACTATGAGATTTTATCCCTTTTTCAAAAGTCTCTTCCTCCAAGCAGCCTTATGGGACTCTATTGTTGATGGAGTCGCGGTAGTATCCTGACCTCCTTTGCCGCTCACTACCCCTCCCACCCCTCCACCTCCTGCACTCACCCTGCTCTCCTCAGCCCCAAGATAACAGGGACCAGGAACTCCTAGCAAAGTGCTTGGCATAGCTGTTAACCAAACGAATGAATTCTTCCACCTTCTGAAGAGTTTTCTCTTGCCTGGCTTTGACTCTTTCAGAGAGCGGCAGGGGCAGCTCAGCCCCACTTACACGCGCTGCCCAGGGCCGGCTCACAGTGCTCCCTCTGATTCCCTGTTCAGGGTAGGGTGAGACACACTCTCTTGTTCTGGAGAGAAGTGTAAAAGCAGCAGCCCCTTCCCTCTTCACTGCCTCAGCGCTGAGGGACGCCAAAATGCCTGAGACCGTGACAGCCTGTGAGAGGCGGGAGCAGGTCAGGGAGCCAATTACTGGAACAAGCCAGGGTGCCCTGGCTGACCTTGGCAGAAGCGAGCACGGCTTCCCTTCCATCTTCCTTTTCTTTCTAGTGGTAGGGGGAGGAAGGGATGAAGGCCTAATTGCTTTCACCTTGAGAAAAATCTGCTGTTGACCATGTGCGGAGAGAATCACTCAGTTATACAGCAAGAGGCTCGGAATTCTATCAGATCAGGAAGGCTGAGATTCTCCCTGAGGCCCTCTGACTAACGACCAAGGGGAAGAGACGCTTGGCCTAACGCTCCCTCCTTGCTCTGGCCTACCAATCACACAGTGTCAGCTGAGCTCACTCTTACTTCTGTCCAGAACCCTGCAGGGAAATCTCCATGTCCCCTTCCCACCCAGGCTGCTGTCACTAAGATGGAGCCTTCTTCTCGTCTTGCCCAGGCCACAGCTAAGGTTACTGGGAGACAATTAGAGCTCTCACAGGCCACCAATTGCCAGACAGATGCCTCTGTCAACCCTGCCAGCCTCTCCCCACCGAGTTCAGACAGGAAAAGTGATGCCACTACAACTGCCAGGAAGAGGCACCAGCCAGCCTCAAGTACCTGATTCTGCCTGAACACTTCCAACAATTAAGGCAGCAGATGAACTCTCATGTTTTCTCCATCCTGATGAAAAGCCAGTTCAAAAGCCACACACTGTCCTCAACCTCTGGGATGAAGCAAGGAATGAGATAAAGAGAAAGTGCTGTAACTCAGTCGAGCAGCCTTGAATGATGCTGATGCTGTACAGAGTCTGCCACCAGAAGCTCAGCACTGGAGCCACTGAAAATCACCCAGGAACCATGTGATCCCGGCTTTATACAATTAATGATTCATAAAGCTTCAGAGCACTACCTAGTCGTCTGTTAGGTTCCAAGTACGAATTTCCTTTAAGAAATTCTCAGGAGGCAATAGAAGCCCGCAGCTTCATACACAGCCTACTTCAACCACTTTCTAGCCGTGTGACTTTGGTCATGTCATATAACCTCTCTGAGGTTCAATTTCCTCATCTGTAAAATGGGATTATCAATACCTACTTCAAAGGGCTGTCATAAAATAAAATTCATATACGTAAACTATTTAGCACAGTACTTAGTGCCCAGAAAGTGCTCATTAAATAGTAAATGTTCATACTATTATTCAGAGCCACCAGTGCACACTCCAGCACAGACACTGGTGAGGTGGAAAACAGTGGGGCCTTTAAGATCATGAAGACCTGGTTTGAAATTCCAGCTCCATTACTTCCATTATGTGGCTTTCGGAGAGTTAAGTAACTTTGAGCTTCAGTCTCCCTCTCTAAGAAGACATTAATAATACCAACCTCATCAACAGGGTAGAGTCCAGCCATCAGCTGAGCCTGAGCACACAGAAGGTGCTCGGGAAATATTAGCTGCATTGGTACAGAATCCTCACCTCTTTTCCAGCATCCTTCACTTTATTTGGTAGTTTTTACTGTGAGACGAAAGCCTGCTCAAAGTGCTTTGCTTTGGAGCAGCAGATTGATTTTCTCAAAGCCAGCAGTCTCTCTCCTGTTGTGATTCTTCTTGTTATCTCTATTCTGTTTGACCTTAGTGGTCACCTCTGACGTTTTTGAGACCTCTCCCCTCTCCCCCTTGGTTTTCTTGACTCTTTGATCCTCTGATATTTCTCTCTCTCTCTCTCTCCCTCTCTCCTTATTCCCAGGCTCTTCGTTCTCCTTGGCTTACTCCTCTGTCCTTCGCTCTCTGCATTCCATCTGCTCTCTCCCAGAGCAAGGTCACAACACAGTCACCAAAAGCAAGCTCAGTTTGTTCTTGCTCCTGATCTCAAAGGTATCATTATTCCCCCGGCCACCCATACATTAAATCTCAGGTTCTTGTCTATTTCCTTTCTTCTCTTTCTGAATCCACTCAGTTGCCAAGCATCCCTATTTTTTCCTTCGAAACATTTCTTACATCCACCTCCTTCTTTTCCATTTTCCCTCTTGCCACTTTAGACCAATATCATCCCAGGTCTGATCTAGTTTAAATGGCTAATTCCAATCCATCCTGAATATTGCAGCCTACCTAAAAAGATCATGTTAAGCATGCCAGGGGCCGGCCACGTGGCTGAGTGGTTAAGTTCATGCACTCCACTTCGGCAGCCCAGGGTTTCGCTGGTTCGGATCCTGGGCACAGACATGGCACCGCTCATCAGGCCATGCTGAGGTGGCGTCCCACATGCCACAACTAGAAGGACCCACAACTAAAAAAATATATACAACTATGTACTGGGTGGATTTGGGGACAAAACGCAGAAAAAAAAAAAAGTATGCCAGATTTTCTCCTTCCACCACCCTCCCATATCCATTCAAAATCTTATTAAGACTTTTTCCTTCCTACACCAGATTTGAGGGCATTCAAGTCCTTCCACATCTGATTTTCTAGATTTGACTTTCCATCAGGCCCCAATCCAGAGTTTCCATTCCATGCATGCCTCATCCATGTCCATCCCTTCTCCCTTCATCTGTAGCCTCCTCTGCTTGGACTGCCATTTCCTCTTCTATTCAAATTCGATCCATCCTTTAACAGCTGGCTCAAAACTCAACTCCTTCTTGAAGCCTTCTCTGCCCACTCCAGTCCACAGTTATCACTTTCTTCGAGTTTTCTGTGATGACGTTGGTATAGTGGTGGTGGTGGAGAGCTGCTTGTCCGAGGAGTTGGTCAATGCCTGCTGGCACACCTGCCTATGCCTTCAACTTATACCTGAAGGCAGAGTTGGTATCTCCTACATCCTCCTGGATGACACAACATCGTGTCATAGTATCATATTGATTTGGAGTTGTACAGACTTGCATTCAAATCCTAATTTGTCACTTTCCCATTGGTTGTAAGGCCTTAGCAAATGACCCAATCTTTCTAAGTCTCACTTTTCTCATCTGAAAAATAGGGGTCATAATGGTCTCATAGAGTTGTTGTGAAAATTAAATGATAATGTATGCAAATGACTTTGCACAGTGCCTGGCACCCAGTCTACATTCAATAAAAGGTAAAGATTATTATAGTTCCTGGCACCCTGCAGTCCCAATATTACTTATGCAGCCCTGCTCATTTGCATAGCCAAAGATTAATTTACATAGGCTGTGATATTTCACTATAGGTATATCTGCTTTCAAAGCAGCTCTCTTTTTCCAACTTTCCATTTTTATAAATGGCATCACTGTTCCAAGGCTCCCAGGCTCAAACCTTGGCAGTGTACTCAGCTTTTCCCGCTCTTTCATGGGCCAAACCCGTTGGCACTTAACTATGGGCTGTCTCTAACTGTTCTGGGAGTATCTTAACTCCCCATTGGGACTGTAAATGCTTTGAGAGCAGGATTCTAACTTATACTGCCTTGGTATCTGTTACACTGGCATACAGCACAGACTCAACACATACTTATTCTCTGACAAGATGCTATCAATAAATTAATTTACAGGGGCAGATGTGAAGGAAGTACTACAACAAACTGAAACAAGGATAAGATAGTCTGTGACTATGTTTTGTCCTCTCCCCTTTCTCTACTCCATGACTTCCTCCTACTCATTCTCTAAGTATCTTTAAGTATCAATATCCTCCTCTCTGAGGTCTGTCATAAGCATGATTTCCTTTCTTTCTTTCATTTATACTACATATTTAATTATATGTCAAGTTAAAAATTGAAAAAAATTAAAATGATCTAGAAAGGTGTAAAGTAATGACAAAATTTTTCTCTTATTCCCACTTCTCAAAGCCAACAACTGGGAACACTTTGGTGGGTACCCCTCCAGATCTTTTTCTGTCACATTGGGAGTTAATCATCTATCCTAAGATAGAATATGAAAGTAGTCTTTTTTAAATAATTGTGTTTCTCTTAGATTTTACATGCCCCCCAAGTGGCCATTTTATGAGCCGAGGGGCAGGGAGATTAAAACAAATCTAAGGTATGAAATAAGGAAGTAAACTTCAAATCTGTTCCACAGCACTTTGACCGTCTCTTACAGAGCACTCATCGCACCGCGCAGTTTGCGTACAACTCCGCCTCCCGCTCAGCTTGTGCTCTGGGCAGCAACTGACATTAATTTCGACATTCCCAACACCTAATTTGCACCTAATGAAGTACTCCATAAATGTTTAGTAAAGAATGACTTAACTTTCATCTCTCATCCTTCTTAATATGTTTTAGGGCTTGATTTATTTTTAAATAATAAACGGATTTACTTTGAGAATTTTGCATCTCACCTTTAATGATTGATCCATCAGTCAGTCTCAGCAGGAAACTGAACTAAACGCAGATGATTCAAGAAACTTTAATGAAGGGACTATTCAAGAAGTGCAGGCGCGGTTAAAGGAACCAAAAGGGAGGGCGAGGTAGCCAGGGGCTAGCAACAGCAAAAGTTATTACCATGCTTGCTTGAAGAGGCAAAGGGGAGGGAAGAGAGTTTCCTGAACCCCCTGACACCCCAAGCCATGGAAGAAGGACTCTTGACAGGAGCTGTTGTCTTGGAAGGAAACAGCTACTGCCAGAAAATAAGAAAATGCAGCACAGGGCCGGAGGAAACCCGAAAATCTCTCTCCTTCTGCGTCCAATCTCTTGTTAGTGTCTCCCATTGGTGGAACCCAAGTGAGCAAGGAGCCCAGGTGATACAGTCCAGGGAGCTTAGCTTCCCAGAGCACAGAGCAAACAAGGGCAGAGAATGGATGGGGATGGACAACATACGGAGGCACAAAGTCCATCAGTTACCAACTACATCATAGCCAAGTGATGTCAGCTCAGTTATTCTTCCATCTGGAGCCTGAACTGTAAAGTCAGCCACCACCAGTGTTTTTCATGCCAGATAGTAAAGAAGTGGGGAAGAAGGAGGAAAAAATCAATATAAGATACACACAGTAGCTACAGACCCTGCCTCAGTAGGTGGTCATGAGGCTCAACTGGTTCTCATAGTTGTCTTCTTCCACCATCTATTCCAAGTTCCCCTTACTTCTGCCAGCACGTTGGCTGGATGGGATTATTTGCTTGGTGGAATGACCCAAACCATCATTTCCACAGGATTCATGCCCTTTGTGGTCCTGTCTTTATTGCTTTGCTACAGTTTTATACTGATGGTTATTGGATACAGGGGTACTAGGAGGTATCCTGGTGAATCCATTGGGAATAAACAGAGTTCTCCTTGTCCCTGTTGGTAGCAGCAACCTAATTTCCACCTAATAATCAGAATCAATATTGTAAACCCCTTTTCTGTCACTGACTCAATAGCATGAGGAGCCCAAAATGACCAGGGGGAAGTCTCAGCTTCTTCCAATATAATGGAACCAATGTATGTCTGTGTTCCCCGGAGGAAGCATTCCTTGGGAAATAGGACCTCCAAACCCACTGAACCCAAAGTTGCAGGGACAAAAAGAAAAAATTCCATGGGTGAGTTGTCAAGTACAATTGTGCAAACGATCACTCCCACTTCCCCCCTGGACCCTTGCATTCTGGGGATGAATAAGATAGCACCATATATTGGTTCCTTGTTTAAGGCATACACCACATCCTTTGATATCACCCTGACTTTGCAGATTGCTGTCTCCTAGATGGCATTCTCAGGAATTACCTGGCTGTGATTCTCTAAGCCATTTCTATGCCATCCAGAGTTTGTTTTAAGATGTGACATACGAATTGGAAGTTTTTGCTGGTGGCTTTACCATCTCTCCATGAAAAACATATTTTGGTTCTTTGACAACACCTTGCATTTTCATCAAAACAAAACCAAGAAAATAAAACATTCTTGTTCTGTAACAATCTTTTTAGGTTATATGGGCAGACCCCACCTAAGATACTTGGTTTTTGCTATGCTATTTGATGCCTAATTATCACTCATTCTCAGCTCTCATTGCGTTACTCCATCTAGTGGAGAATGTGTCCACTATGCCTATATCAGCCATTTTCACAGAGATGTTTTGTATCTCCTATTAAGAACCATTGCTAATGACAACCTGGTAATTCTGCAGCATTCAAAAACTATGATAGGCTCTGTAATACACCAACAAAGTGTCAGGTGGGCCCTTTGTTGAAGTCAAGAAAGAAAGATAACTGGCCCTAACGCATCTTATTTCATATTTTAATCTGATAACTTAGATTAAACTGAGGAGCAGCTTGGGATGAAAGGGAGAGTCTGACTTGTTCAAAATTGTAAGAGAAACACTCTCAATATAATAATCACTCTCGTGCATTTAAATAAGTATCTATTTCTTAGAGAAAATCTCTACAACTATTTGTAGGCTAAGAGTTTGGATTTTGAAATCAGACAATCCTGAGTTCCGAACCTTAATTCACCACTTGTGTGATCTGGGAAAATTACTTAAACTCTCTGAGCCTCAGTTTCTTCCTCTTTGTAAAGAGGGTATAACCATAGTCCTCTCTCCTCGACTTAAGGGCTCTCATAGAGCCTAGCATATACTAAGTCCTTTAACAAATGTTAGTAATTGTGGTTTGTAATAGTTATTATGTAGTAGGCATTATAGGTGTTGGGCTCTAAAATAAATGAAAGATTTCAAGTCTGTGTTTGTAATAGGGAAATTTACCAAGAGGAAAAGACTTCAACTTAAGTTTCCTTTAGACTGTTTTTTAGGAGGTTGGATCATTCTCTTCCCTCGCCACCCTCCCCCAAAAAGACTTGATAAACTTTAAGAAACCAAGCACAATTGCTTAACATGAGCTTTATCATAGCAACTTAATATTATAATAGTTTAAGAACAAATTAATTCATTTAGGTCAACTTAATGGTACAAAGACATTGTGTTTTTATGGCTTGTAAACGTGTTTTGTAGCCATTGTATTGATACCACTGTATAATCACTGAATTTGGCATAGTTATGTCCAATTTTATAGAACTAGAGGACAATATTTACCAATTTATATAATTTTAGGGGTTTGTGGTTGTATCTTTGTCTTTAAATTCCTAAATTGGTCACACCTATGGTGTAGTGTTTAAAAATTGGGGCTCTTGGGTCAGACTACCTGGGTTCAAATCCTTGATAATCTTGAGCAAGTGACTTAACCTCTCTGTGCTTTTATTTTTTCAACTATAACACAGGAATAACAGCACCAGCCTCATAGAACTGTTGTGAGACTTAAATAAACTGAATACACGCAGGTGTTGGCTAATTTTTTCCTGTGGTGCTAAGTTCCTAGGAAGGAATGTATTGTGGGGGAGAAGAAGGAACAGCCTGTCCTATCAGATAAGGTGTCTGAAAGTCACAAGTACCTAGTGAGCTTGTCCCAGGAAAGAGTCTGATTGCACATGTAGTGCACCACCACCCCAAGAAACGCAGACCAACTGTGCCAAGAAGGAATCCATTTTACGCACAACTACCCTAGAAGTTAGGCACAAACGCAATGAGTCAGCTTATTGAAGCATAAAATCAACTGATTGGTCCCATCCTTTGATAAAGTGGATTTTTCAAGAGTCTATAAAAAAGCTTAAAGCGGGCCCCAAGTCTCTTTATTCCACTGTACCCCTGGGTTGCAGCCTCACGGATGGTAGGATCCAAGTAGTCTTATGCAGTTTCCCGGGTAGATCTTTTCCAATACTCAAAGAGTAGTGATTTTTCCTCCTCTGTTCTTTTTCAGCTGGTTAGGAAAGAACAGAGGTGTTCAACCAGCATGCTTTGTGGTTTCCAACATTGAGTATAATATCAGGTTCAAAGTTACAGCTCAATAGATTCTTATTAAGACTGATTTGAGGAGATTAAGGAGAGAGGCAATTGAGAGTCAGGCAGGCCCCTGAAGCATGTCATTCTGCTGCTGAAAAACCTTTGAATGCCTTTGCTATGCAAACTCAAGAGTCTTACACTAAAAAAAAAATTAAGACTGATTTCTTTTTTCAGGAAATATGCTTAAGATCCAGCCATGCTAAACTCCTTGTGGGTCCTCAAACTCACCAAGTCCTAGTTCCCCTCTAAGACCTCTCAATGCCTAGGACGGCCTTCTCTAGCCCTTCACCTGGCTAATTCGTGAGGTCCTTCAAGTTCAGCTTAAATGACACCTCCTCCAGGAAGCATTCCTTAACCCCCCAGACTGATGACCCTCCTCTGGACTCTCACAGCAACTTGTGCTTACCTCTGTCCCAGCATTTACCACACTGAAAGACAATCACCAATTTATTTATCTGTGTCTATCACTGTCATCAGCCACCTAAGGACAGGAACCCACATCTTATTATATCCCTAGCATCTAGCAGAGTTCCTGGCACATAGTAGACACTAAAGAAATATCTGTTGAGGGGCCGGCCCCGTGGCCGAGTGGTTAAGTTAGCGCTCTCTGCTTCGGTGGCCCAGGGTTTCACCGGTTCGGGTCCTGGGCACAGACATAGCACTGCTCATCAGGCCATGCTGAGGCGGCGTCCCACATAGCACAACCAGAGGCACTCACAACTACAATATACAACTATGTACTGGGTGGGGGGGCAGGCTTTGGGGAGAGGAAGGAAAGAAAAAGAAGATTGGCAACAGACGTTAGCTCAGGTGCCGATGTTTAAAAAAACATATATTTGTTGAATATTTACTGTAATAGCCTCCTAATTGGTCTTTGTGCTTCTGCTCTTCTTCCAATTTCTACATAACAGGCAGAGAAAACTCCTTCCCACAGCCTACATGGCCACACTGGATTCTGATCCTACCTAACTCACCTACCTCACTTCTGTAGCTAGCCCGTGTGCTCACTTTATTCTCCAGCCAGATGGCCTTTCTTCTGTTCCTAGAATTCCCTCAACCAGTTTCTGCCTCAGAGCCCCTGCACTTGCTGCTCCTTTTTTCTAGAGTGTTCTTCCTCCAGCACTTGCCATGGCTGGCTTCCTCCCCCTCATCAGGATCCCCTCAGAGAGACCTTCCTGGACTATCTTACCTACAGTATCCAACCCCAGCCCTCCTCAGTCACTCTATCACATTATCTTGTTTTGTCTTTCTAAAACTTCTTTCTACCCTGTTTACCTGGTGATTATCCATCTCCCCTATTTAGAAAGCAGCACAAAAGCAGGACCCTGTCAATCTTGTTCACCACCTACCTCAACACCCAGAACAATGCTTGGCATCTGTTAGGTAGGTATTTAATACATATCTATTGAACGAATGCATGTACGCATGCATGCATGAATGAAACAAGTGCTGTCCATGAAGTAGTCACTTTGGGCGAGTGTGTCTACCCTTGTACTAATAGCGCCATCATTGCTCAAAAGTATTTTGAGATCTCATCTTTTAGAACTGACTTCAAGATCACTTTAAAAGTTACACAAGAAAATTCAATTCACTACTCCTTGGTCACACCTACTTTTTTTTACTCAAAATCTTTCCCCCCAACTTGATTTTTACCTTATTCACTAACTTTGGCTCTGAATTATTTGCTTCCCTAAATTACATTAACCTCAAGGACACAAATTTGTCACCTTTGATAACAATCTAAAGAATGGACTTTAGGCTCTGAAGACAATTCGAAAAGAGCAATCCAAAAACCTCTCATTTCAACATGTAAGCTCTGGAGTGTTATGTTCATTTAAAATTATTACCTTATTTTACAGTGAAACCTTATACACTGGGACAACAGTGTTCCCACCTCTGGATTCAGTTCTCATTTTAGTTATTTTTGAAATCGTTCCATTTTAGAGAATTCAATTTCTAGAAAAAAATCCAATGGCATTTAGTTTAAAAGGCAACTTAGGGTCTAAATAATTTGCTTCCTTCTTTTCTGCAAAAATCACTCCAACTCGATATTTCGCCATTCCTCAAACATTTCAGACATTCTCACTAGTTCTTCCTGTTCTTTCTTCTGACTAGAATGGACCTTCTATGCTTTAACCCAAGCCCTAGCAAAATTTTATTTTTCCTTCCATGCCCAGCTCAAATGCTTTGCCTTCCAGGACTCCCATTCCATGTAAACCTCCTTAAGAATTAATTCCATCGGGGCTGGCCCCGTGGCCGAGTGGTTAAGTTCGTGCGCTCCGCTGCAGGCGGTCCAGTGTTTCGTTGGTTCGAATCCTGGGCGCGGACATGGCACTGCTCATCAGACCACGCTGAGGCAGCGTCCCACATGCCACAACTAGAAGGATCCACAACGAAGAATATACAACTATGTACTGGGGGGCTTTGGGGAGAAAGAGGAAAAAATAAAATCTTTAAAAAAAAAAAAAGAATTAATTCCATCATATTCTGAACTCCCAAACCACCTAGATATAAACCCTACAAGGGCAAAGGCCATATCTTTCTTCTTTGTGACTATACCCTCAGCACCTAGCACAGTGTCTGTACATGGTAAGCACTCAAAATATATTTGTTGAATGAATAAATGCTTCTCTAGTCTATTATCTAGCACTATTTAGTTATTTAAATGTCTTCCTCCCTGAAAAGACTGTCAATTTCCTCTATAGTAAGGACCATGGTCTCATTCATCTTTTATCTATTCGGGACATGGAGAGGGCAAGGGCAGGCTCAGAAGAAGGTAGCATTTATCTTGCTAAAATTCCGAAGTTTCCATTCATTTACACTCAGATGAGCCAGGATCACAGCAGATTTCCTGTTTGGTTTTTATCTTCTCTGTAGCCCAAACAAAGCTTCTGATGGCGGAAGATGGACCCTAGGCTCTGAAGCTTATCCCCCTCCTCCACTACAAGCCTAGGCCTGAATGACTGAGTCCAGATGTAGTGTCCCTGGGGTCTAAGTGTCTCCAACTTCAATGTGAACTCCTTTCTCTCCCTGGGTTCCTCTGGCTGCCATTGCCCTTCCCCCCCTGCTCCAATCTTTTCTCCCATTCCACCACCAGAATGATCCCTCTAAAACTGGGTCACTAACGCAAATACTTAAGAGAGTCAGGCTGGTAGCAAAAATGCCTGGGGAGTTAGAGGCAGTGCCCTCTAAAGGTGGAAGCTAATCATTGCTTAGAGGAGTACAAACCCAGGGTTTCTAGAAGATCTGATGTTTCAAGAAAAACTAGAAACCCAGAATTTTTTGTAACGTGAAATCTCCCAACGTTTACGCACTGGCAACTATTTCAATTTTTTTAAATTAGGCAAGCAAATTAAAACATATTTACATTCCATATTCGGTTTCCTTCTCTGCTCTAGAACTCTGACCATGTTATCTTGATGCTCCCCATGGACATTCTACTTCCTTCCTTGAGCATCAAGACATAGTCTACCTTTTGGACCTTATCTCCTGTCATTTTCTATGCATCCCCAATCCAGGTCGTACTACATGACTTACCATCTCAGGGACCCATGTCAAGTTTTATAATGCTTTAATGTCTCTGCCTGTGCTGTTCCTGTTTCTTTTCATTGAGCCAACCAATCTTTATTCATCAGTCAATTCAGCCTGCACTGTGCTGGGTGCTGGGGACATAAGCTTAAACACCACAGGCAAAGTTCCTGCCCTCGTGGGCCTTACATTCAAGTGACAGAGGTAGATGTTACTCAAATAATCACATAAACAAGTAAATTTTAAATGTGATAGGTATTAGGAATGAGCCACGAGAACATGTAACAATGAGAGTTAAGCTGGCCCACCCTGGGGATCTGGGAAGTCTTCCCTGAATAAGTGACATTTTCATATATCTGAAGGATGTGTAGGAATTACAGTATCTAAAGAAAAGAGGTGGTGGGGCAGGGAGGGACTGGATTGGAGGGAGGGGAGCAGTGATTGGAGTTTTAGGCGAAGGAACCAGAAAGTGTGCAGTCCAGGGGAGGCAGGAGTCTGGCTTGTTTGAGGAACTGAAAAAGCCAGGGTTGCAGAACACAGGAACTGAGGAGGAGAATGGCATGAGATAAGGCAAGAAAGCCAGGCCGGGCTAGCCATGCAGGCAGGGCTGGGTCAGGTGTGGTAAGGATTTTGATCTTTATCCTAAGGGCAAAAGGAAGCCACTAAAAAGGTTTAACAAGGTGGGTGGGTGTGTGTGTGTATAAGATAGAGACAGACAAGCAGACAGACAGACATGACCAAACGTGTGTTTCGAAAATATCACGCTGGCTTCCCGGTGGAGAATGGAGAAAGGTGCAGGCACAGGAGCAGAAGTGGGGGACCAGTTCGGAGGCGGCAGAAGTTCAAGTGAGGCATTATGGCACCTCAGATGGACGCAGAGGTAGTGAAGATAGAGAAACACGGATGGGATTTGCAACATTTATGAAGTGAACAACAACAGGGTTTAGGCATGGACTGTATGTGGCAGGGGTAGAGCAGTGAGGCAGTGGAGAGAAGTTAAGGATGACTCCCAGATTTCCTGCTACGTGGTGAGTGGGGGATATCATTCCCTAAGACAGAAAACACTGAAGGAAGAGCAGGTCGGTGGGAGAGGCAACGGCGAGAACGAGAGTTTAATTATTTTGCAGATATTTACTCAGTCAACAGACGCTTATCAAATGCCTGTTCTGTTCCAGCCTCTGTCTATACAAAGATAGAAATGGTTCCTGCCCATGAGCTGCTCACCTTCTGGTTGAAAGGACAGGCAGAAAAAAGATTATTATAATCCAAATATCACACAGGCCTCAGTGGCATTTGGATTCAAACAAAGCCACACAAAGACCAATAATCCTGAGTTCCTGTTGTTGTCCCTGCAAAGTCCCCTTCAAGTATTTTGGGGACACTTCTAGGGACTTTTCACATACGGCTGTCAGACAAAGCAGTGGGGCCAAGTCACTGAGCACATCAGCCCTGCTCTGATCCCTTCTGTCCCTGCCCACTGCCCCCACCAAAGGTGCCTTCTCTGGGAACGTTCAGAGCACCCCGGGACTAGAGTGAAGCAAGCAAGGGGCATGGTCCTGAAAGGGGATGTCTCCTTAAGTTCTGAGGTGCTGGAACGGGCCTGGGTCCTGAAAGAGGAGCTTCTCCCAAGACCTGAGTTTCATTAAAGTCATCTGGGCCCTGAAGCAGCACTGCTAGTGGCCGCAGTTTGAGTTCTGCTGGGGACATGCTGAGTTTGAGGGGCCTCTGAGGCATCCAAATGGAGATGTCAGGGATGCAATGGGCTATTTGGATTGGGAACTCAGAAGTTTGGGCTAGAGATCTAAATTCCAGAGCCGTGAACATGGAGGAGGGAGTATAGGCATGGGACCAAGCTCTGCTGAACTCCCAACGTTTAAATGCCCTGCCCCCACTCCACCTTGCAACTTCCCAAAGATCCAACTTCCCTAACTCATGTCGGCAGTTGGTCTGTCACTCCTTCCTGTGCATTCCCACAGCTCTTTGTGTAGTCCTCTATTCTAACACTGTTCACCCTACCTGGTAACTCTTGGTTTATGTATTTGTCTCCTTCACTAAACAGTGAGCTCCTTCAGGGCATAGACTCTCTTATTCAATGTTGAATCTCATGCCATTTCATCTACCACATTGGTGAAGACTAAAAAGATAGGAAGACAGTAAATTGATTGAGGATAGGATTTGGATTTGAATAGGATTTAGAAATAGATAGATTACTAGATAGAAATTGGACAGAAATTCCAAAATTTATTGAGGAGGTGGGAGAAGAGGATGCTGCCTACCCTGCTGCTTGGCACAGTCTTTTTGTGCCACTTCTAGGAATTATCCTATAGATATATTGATATTAGTGCACAAAGATGTTCTGTACAGTGATGCTCATTGCAGTATGATTTGCAATACTGAAAAGCTGGAATCAACCTATATTTCTTTCAGAAGGGAAGTGATTAAGAAGTACTCAATGGAATATTATGCAACCATTAAAAATGAAGTAGAATTCTATATACTGACAGGGAAAGGTAACCAGAATATTTCCTCTAAAAACTGTTCATATAGAATACTCCAGTTTGTGTTTAAAGCACAAAATACAGACTTGCACATAGCTGTATTAAAATGTCCGGAAGGCTACACAAGCAATCATTGAATAGTGGGTATCTTTGGAAAAGGGCAGTCAGGTGAATGGACAAGATTTTGAGGAGAATTTTACTTCTCACTTTATGCCTAGCTTCTGGATTTTTCTTAAACTAGAAGTATATACGTTTGCTATAAAAAGAAAACTTAGGAAAAAATGTTAAATGTTGAATCTTGGTCTTCCTGTCTTCTTCTCCGCCCTCCACATATGTGGCACCAAGTAGGTGTTTATGGTTGAACAGATGAACTACACTCTTGGAAGAAAAACTGCTGCCCAGGGCGGGAGCCCTCCTGCCAGGAACTGGCTGCAAAGCAGGAGAGGTAGGTGGGGCCTGCAGACACCCGATCGTGGAGATTACACAGGTCAGGCAGCTACAGGCAAATTTCAATCCTTTTCAGCCGGTCAGTTAGGGACTCACATGAAAGTGAAAGTCTGCAATAAGGTACTCAATAAATCTGTTTGTAGCAGTAATAACAATGGCCACTATCACTTATCAAGTACCCACTAATTGCCAGCTGCTGTGCTGAGTGCTTACAGACACTCTCTTTTAATCCCAACAGCCCTGAGGTAGGTATTGTTATGACCCCTGTTTTATCACGAGGAGGAAGCAGAGGCTGAGCAGGGTTAAGTAAAGTGCTTGATCACTCAGCAGGTAAGAGGAAGAGCCAGCTTCGGACCTAACTCCATCTGAATCACTATGCTCTCAATTGCTCCTGCATCCTACACCATAGAAACTAAATGATGGGAGGAAATAAGGTAGAAGAAGCTTAGTCTTTTTGGCATCTCCCTTCTCCAAAACAAAGTCAAGCTATAGTCAGTGAAAACGAGACAGATTAGAGAGAAGGCCTTTCAGATCCACAACCAACAGGAAGCACCCAAAAATCTTCATTAGGCATAACTAAATGGCATAATAATAATTATTACTTCTGCTTATAAGCTCTATTGTCAGGAGGTTTATATTGGTATTTGTTAACGTTCACAACAATTCCACAAGGTAGATGTCATTACCTCCATTCTAAAGAGGAGGAAACTAAGGTTCAGACAGGTTGTGGTTTTCCCAGTGACAGAAAGCAAGGTCAAGGCACCGATGGGCTTGAACTTGTCTGTCTCATTCCAAAGTCAGAGTCATTTCACAAGGCTGTGCTGTTAACACCTTCAGGTGAACTTGGAACAACATACCATGGTCAACACAAAATAAACTCCAGACCTCTAGGCTTTCAAGACAGGAATTACTCTTCCCTGTCCCAGGGAAGGGCGCCCACAATGGAAGGCTGCTGCCTTACTTACTTGGTAAATACATCGCAGCTTCAGCAACCCATCGCCTCAGAGATTACCTTTCGTGTGTCTCACCAAGAAGTGCTGAAAGCTCCCCTCAACCCCACCCTCAGAGAAACTAAGGTTTGACAGGCATCTGGAAAGACTGTTGATTCTAGTCTAGAAATCCACAGATACTACTATCCAGCTCCTTCTCAGATGCTTCTTTATCAAAGTTTTATTACCCTCAGCTCAAGGTGCCTCCATCTGGGCATCTCATTACAGAGCAAGGACACTTCAGCCATTTGTAACACCACCACTCAAGCAGGATTTTCAAGGACGGCAGCAGAAATGAGTTGCAAGGGAGCTATAAATTCTCCTTGCCCCCTTTCCCCTCCTCCATACATGTGCTCTCTCAATCCACCTATTTCTTCACAGTCCGCAACTAGATTGCTACTCCGATTCTTCAGCCACATCTCTGACAATCTCATCTCTGCTCATCTATCCGCACTTCCGTTTGCCTGGAACTCATTCTCCCCTGACCGAAATCTATCTTCTGCTTTGAACTGCAATTGCGCTTAATGTTCACTTATCTTTGGGCATTTGTCACATCACATTTCCCATTCCAATTATTCAAAAGCATTCTTTTTCTTCCTCCTATTTGACTATAAACTATGTATGCGACCTTAAACTAAAATACTGCACCAGACACTGGAAATACACACATATAATACATATGTGATAATTTATGGAGATATTTGTGTTTTGTTCTCATTTCTATGGGTGATTTCTCTCCCCCATCCCTAAGAAGGTAACCAGGCCTGAATGTTCTCTAGTTGAAGGCTTCTAAGTTTCAGATCCAAAAATCAACAGTTTCCAGGCACCCAGAGGACAATTTCCAGAAATGCTTTTGAAAAGCGTGGGCTTCTTAGGGGAACTGATCCAGAAGGGAAAGGGACGGGAGTAAGCGCTTTGAATGGGGGAAGCAAAATCTGTGGAGGGAAGGAAGGGTTAGAGAAGGCACCAGGTCTCTGAGAATTTATGGGAGAGTAGAGACCTAGGCTCCTTTTGCATATAGCCCTCCAGGATGAGAAGAATGCTGTGGGAGACTGTCGACTATATACCTTGGCCTTGAGAGCAGTAGTAAGAGTCTGTTTCTTTGAGCAAGTCTGAAACGATCCATTGTGAAGGGCCCACAAAGGCAGGATTCGCACTCACATCCGTATAAGGAACCACCCTAATGATGCAACCATCAGGGATCAAGGACCTGGCCTCTACCCCACTTTTTTTGCGAAGAAACACTTAAGTCAGCAGAAAGCAGTACTATATGTAAAGAGCTAAAACGCTTCATCTTTTAAGACGACTTCTCTGATCAACAACGGCAAATGTTTTAGAGCCTACTATACAGGAAACCGTGGGATACGACTTCTTGGGTAACCTGCTTTGGTCTGGTGCCCTTTGCTAGATTTCAGGTCTCTAATCTGAACCTCACCTCTTAGTTCAAGTCCTGCAATAGCCTTCAGTCTTCCCACTGACCCGTCCTTCCTCAATTTCTCTTCCAAGCTCCCTTTCCTCATCTCCACCCCTCACCCCTGCGTCAGACTCTCCCTTAGCGGTTGCTTTTTCACCCCTAGTCTCCCCTGTGCCCTGTCTCTTCCTCTCTCCTTCCTCCCTTCCTGTTTAGACGGCCTCAATTCTCTCTGGTTCCCAGGCGGGTCTGCTTTTATCTCCATACTTCAGAGAAGCCCCCTCTCCCCCTTGCCCCCATCCACTCTATTAAGCACAGCCCCCACCGCCCCCCCCCCCCCAGCAGCGGCTCAGCCGTTGGAGGGGGCGTGGCCCCGCGAGTAACAGGTCTCCCGCCCCACACTCCGCGGGCCCGCGCGCAGACAAAGACATTCCACAGCCCCCGCCCCCTCCGCGCACTCGGCCAGAGGGGGAGGAGACACGTGTCCCGCTAGCGCCGAGTCACGTGGAAAAGAAAACGAACGGAGCCCGCGGCCACCCGCGCACGCGCACAGAGCTCTGGCCTGGCGGGCTCGGACGGAAAAAGGGAGCGGGGAGGCGACTTCTTCGGGCTCCGAGGCGGTGCGCAAGCGCCGTGGCCCGACCGGGGACTTTGTTCTCCGCGGAGAGACCCAAGGGCGGTGCCGGTGGCTGGCTGCGCACGCGCGCCGCCTCATTTCCGGTGCTCTCTCTCGCTGGGTCGCTCGGGTCGGCTTCGGTCGCCGTCGCTACCGCTCTCCCACACCCGCCAACCGCCGCTGGGGCCTCCGCCGCTGCCGCGTCGCTTCCTCGATCCCTCGATCGCACATCCTCCCCAATGCAGCGCCGGGACGACCCCGCCGGGCGCATGAGCCGGTCCTCGGGCCGCAGCGGCTCCATGGACCCCTCAGGTGCCCACCCCTCAGTGCGTCAGGCGCCGTCTCGGCAGCCGCCGCTGCCTCACCGGTCCCGGGGAGGCGGAGGGGGGTCCCGGGGGGGCGCCCGGGCCTCGCCCGCCACGCAGCCGCCACCGCTGCTGCCGCCCTCGGCCACGGGTCCAGACGCGACAGTGGGCGGTCCGGCGCCGACCCCGCTGCTGCCCCCCTCAGCCACTGCCTCCGTCAAGATGGAGCCGGAGAACAAGTACCTGCCCGAACTTATGGCCGAGAAGGACTCGCTCGATCCGTCCTTCACTCACGCCATGCAGTTGCTGACCGCAGGTGAGCCGGCCTCCGGGGTCCCTCGGGGGCACGGGAGGCAGCGGCTTTGTTCCGCTCGCTTCCCGCCCCCTCGGGTCCAAGGTAGTCGTGAACTCCCCTTCGCCTCTCCTCTTCATCCTCATGCTCGGGAGCCTGGATCCCACCTTCCCATCCCCGCGCAGGGGCGAGGGAGGGATTTCTAGGCTGCAGAGGAGGCCCTAAGGGGGCTTAGCGATCTCTTAGCGCAAAGATCTTGATGGATAGCGCCGAGCTCCCCGCCCCCTTGCCGACCCTTTCCCCTCCCACCCCTGGCAGCTGCCCGGCGCCGCTAGCGCTCCGATGCTTCCAGAAATGAACCTTTATCTCCCTCTTCCCCGCAAAGGGAAAGCTCTTTTGATCTCGGGTGGCGGCAGGCGCCTCAAGGGAGAGTGTAGGAGGTGAAGACAGCCCGAGCGGGGAGGGCCGGAGTGGGGGGCCGGGAGGGAGAGGCCAGGTGAGCCGGGGTGAGGCTCAGGTGCCCTGTCCAGCGCGTCGCGGTCGCAGGGGCCGGGGTGGGGGGGACTTAGCGGTCCTGGAGCTGAAGTTGCTCCGAGGCAGGAGCAACCTGTGGGAATTGGAGCTTGATGTTTCCCCACTCCGATTTCCGACTTCGGCCGATAAAATGATAATTGCTACGGAGCCGGAAGGTTGGATCCGTTTATTTTATACCGTGGGCTCATCCTTCAAGGAGAGGAAAAATAGCCCTAGAGACAGTGAAATGAGATGATTAGAGGGAGGGAAAAGGTGGTGTGCATGACATTTCCAGTGAGGTGGACAAAAATTGAGAGAAGTTGCACGACGCTTCTACCTGAAAGGCTTGGTCTTTTTAGTGTTTTCCTTTGGGCTTCAGGAGTGAAACAGAGGAGGAAGAGTAGGAGTCGTCTTTGTTCTCTGTCTGTAGACCAGCGCTCCTTTCCTGCTCGGCGCCGGCCAATCACCTAGTCGCTCTGATTTCTCCCTAAAGCCGTCTGTTTTGCTCTCACTTCTAGTTAAAACGTTTTAATAAGTATTTCTTATGATACCTAGATTCTATTAAGCGAGTAAAAATTCACAGCCTTCAACGCTGAATGAGTAGTTGGACTCTTTGGCAAGGTCGATAGAATGAACGGATGGTTATGAAAATATCATTTCCCTCCCTTTGTTCTCTATCTCCCAACATTGGTAAAGGGTCTTTTTTTTTTTTTTTTTTTTTTTTTCTCCCCAAAGCCCCCCGGTACATAGTTGTATGTTCTTCGTTGTGGGTCCTTCTAGTTGTGGCATGTGGGACGCTGCCTCAGCGTGGTTTGATGAGCAGTGCCATGTCCGCGCCCAGGATTCGAACCAACGAAACACTGGGCCGCCTGCAGCGGAGCGCGCGAACTTAACCACTCGGCCACGGGGCCAGCCCCAAGGGGTCTTTACTTTTAAACACAATGAACAAAGCACGCAGTGCTCAAGAATAAAAATATTTCTATAAACTGCTTATATTTTCAGCTCAGTGCTTTGCTGTTCTGTAACACAGTCAGATTGTTTGAAACATTACCCGTTCATTGTGTCCTTCTGGCAAGCTCTTTGAGGGCAAAGATTGCCTTTTATCTTTATATTTTTCATACGTCTTGCATATAGCAAACACCAGGTGTTTGAATCTGAAAGCAAATACATGCAGATTTAGGAATGTCAGACTAAATGGTAAAGATTGATGTGGTAGTCTAGTTTTTATTTCCTCAAATCTTTAATCAGTCCAGATTAAAAGCGTGAAAATAGAGTAACAAACCTTCAAACTTGAAGTTGTTGGCTTGGGTTTGAAATTCTGACCATTAACTAGTTACCTGCTCCTAGGAAATTCTCTGAACCCCAGTAACCTCATCTGTAAAGTGGGATGGTGAGTTGTGAGGATTAAATGATGTCTAAAAGCACTACCTCAGTTCTCTGACCTTTTGACCTATTGTCAATAGATAGCACGTCACCACAGTTTCCTTGTAGTTGTAAATCCATGATTCTGAAAAAGGTATGAAAACACAAGGTGTTTTTTTGCCTTTCTGACCACATCAGGTGCCCAGCATGGTGTTTCTCTTTTAAGTAAAAGGTAGTTTCTTAGGATAAACATAAAAAACTATTGATCCTTAAAAGTTACTTATAATTTTCACGCTTCTCTCAGTGCGTAACTTCTGTTACAAGAGAGTGCTCTTTAACTTTTTTAACTTGGGCTCTTTTAATTTTTTTTTTTTTTTTAAGCAAACTGAAATTTTAATTGGAGAAATGGGATTGAGGTAATGCTGGCTTATTGAGAGAACAGATTTGGAATATATGGATACTTCTTAGCATGGATAAGTCTTGATGTATATTGGACCCAGCTTTTAAGGTATTTTTGAATGATCTGGAAAAGGGATTGTAATGAAGTCAACCAACTATGAGGAAGTGAGACTCTGAGAAGACAGACTGGTAGTATCTAAGCTCTGATAAGGATACATGTAAGAAAAATAGAGCTAACGTTTCTTGTGCCAGGCACTGGTTGAGCACTTTACATCAAATATTAAAGTCTTCATGACAATGCTTCGAGGAAGTTATCTTATCCTCACTTTTACAGATGAAGAACCAAAGCACACAGAGATTAAATACTGTGGCTAAGGTAACAAAATTAGGAAACGGCATAACTAGGATTTGAAGTCAGTCCAAGTCTGGATCCACACACCTTATCCTCTCTACCCCCACTATAGTACCAGCAACAAATTGAACTTAAAATATTTTGTACTAATTGGACAAAATATTAAAAGGAAATCTATTTGAATGCATCAGAGTGCTGGCTAACAGAGCAGTGAAGATGACGAGGCCAAGATACAGAAGAAGAAGGAAACAGAGAGCAGAGCCTAGCACTTGGGACCCTGACTCTTCCAGGTACCTCTACCCATTTCCCAAGAGGTGCCACAAGACCCAGACCACTCTTGCTTTACCACCACACAGCTCTCTGTCCCTTTCCCAGCTTTACTTTATTTTGCACTTATCAGCATCTGATGCACCATGTATTGTAGTTATGTGTGTGTTTGTTGACCACCCCTTCTCCTTCGTGGCTAGAGTGCCACCTCCACCAGGGCAGGGATCTTTTGTCTGCTTTGTTCACTGCTGTCTCTCCTGTTCCTTGAAGAGTGCCACACAGAGTGGCCTCTTACTAAATATTTGACAAATTAATATTCCTCTTCATTGCATGATAAAAAAATATCAACACAATTCTGAGGGATTTCGATTTTAAATATAGACTTCTGTATTAGCCAAATTGATATTCAACTATGATGACGATTAAAAGCAGTTGCAGACATGCAAGGGTTCAAGATACCCATGCTTGTTTTCTGAAACAAAAATAACATTATCTGTGTTAAATATTTACGTAATATACGTAAGGTGCTTTTATGTATATCAGTGTTCTTTTTCTGCTTCCTAAAGTTAGGAAAATGTATGTTAGTATAAATGACTCAGGAATAAGTAAGCATTTTTGAGTAGATTAACAATCCTCAGAAGATCTTGAAAGGATACTCAGAAATCTGTCTTCCAAAAGCACCCAGTGGAGAACATTTACAAAGTCTATGGAAACGTCAGAATAGTTAATTCCTGTATTTTATTTACAATATACTACAGAAATATATCTAGACGGTCCCATTTCATTCTACAGGGCTAGCAAAACCTATTAAAACCAGAAAAGTGGAATTGCAAAGGAATATAGATCAAGTATAGGTATAAGTATAAATATTAGGAAAGAAAGAAGCAGAAGTTATCACTATTTGCAATAACTTCGTCGTTATTTACCCAGGAACGTGGTCAGTGATGTGGCTAGTTACAAAATAAAGATGTACAGATCAGTAGGTTTCTGATACATGAGCAGTAGCCAATTAGGAAAGAATTGACGAAATGATCTCATTTTTAGAATACTATCAAATACCTGGGGATAAGCAATAAAAATGAGTTCAAAATGTATATAAATAATTATAACAAACAATAACAATAATATTTAACCTTTGTAGAGCATGTTAACATGTGCCATAAGGTATACTACTCATTAATTCCATCTTCCTTGACCATTCTGTGAGGTAGGAAGAATTTTTATCTCAATATTATAGATGAGGAATATTGGGATCACATATTATCAGTATGTGATAAATAAATTTTTACTGAAGGTGATAAAGGAAGATCTGACAAGAAAAATATGCCATGTCCTGGGCTGGAGTAGGGAGGTCAGGGAAGAACTGGTGTTATAAAGATGACAGAACTTTTAAATTAACATGTTGATTTTTTTGCATTTTCCAAACTAATTCCAGTTGGATTTATTTTTCCAACTTGACATGTTGACTATAAAGTAGCTGAAAGAGTAAATGAAGATAAATGAGAAAAAAAAATTTTGGAGACAGGAAAATAATGAAAACCTGCTACATTGACAACAATTAAGTCAAATAAGACTTAGGGCTTGAGAGGATGTGAATTAGAAGGAACTCTTAAACATTGCTGGTGGAAGTGTGAATTGGTACAGCCACTTTGGGTAACAGTTTGGCATTTCATCTGAAAGCTGAACATTCAAATGCCTTAAAATTCAGCAACACTATTCCTAGGAATATGCCCAAAGAAACTTTTGCACGTGAATGCCTCATTCATAAAGTGGTGCACCTTGTTCACAGAATGGTGCAACTTGTTTCATCATTGGCTGGATACCGTGAGGTTTTCAAAATGAAATATGTATACAACAGTGAAAATGAAAAATACAGTGACATGCAACAATAGGGAAAAATCTTGGAAATTTAATGTTAAGTGAAAAAGTAAGACCCGTAAGGCGTCATACGTGCAGTACAATACTATTTTTATAGAACATAATACTAGCAAGGTTAACTAAAATATTGTTAGCGTACATATTTCTCTGATAAAGCATTTTTTTAACAAAACTAAACTTGTGTTTATCATACTACTCAGCAATTGCACTCTTGGGCATTTATCCCAGAAAAATTAAAGCTTAGGTTCACACAACACCTTTACATGAATGTTCATAGAAGCTTTATTCATTTAGCCAAAAACTGGAAACAAACCATATGTCTCAAATAGGTGAATACTTAAACTGTAGTACATCCATACCATGGAATACTATTCAGCAATAAAAAGTGAATTAGTGATAACTGCAACAACTTAGATGAATCTCAAGAGAATTATGATGAGTGAAAAAAGCCAATCTCAAAAGGTCACATACTATATAATTCCACTAATTTAACATTCTTGAAAAGACAAAATAATAGAGATGGAGAACAGATTAGTTGATGAGGGAGAGATGGAGGGAGGTGACTGTGGCTGTAGAAGCGTAGCACGAGGGTTCCTTGTGATGGAACTGTTCTGTACCTTGACTGTGGTGGTGGTGACATGAATTTGATTAAATTCCATAGAACTAAACACACGCACAAAGAAGTGCATGAAAAATGGTGAAATCTGAGTAAAGTCAGTTGTGTTCATGTTAATTTTGGGGTTACAATATTGTATTATTGATATGCAAAATATTATGAAGAACACTGGGTGAAGGGTATATGAGAGCTCTTATTTTTTAAAACAACATATAAATCTACAAGTATCTCAAAAAGTTGTTTTAAAAAAGCCCTAAACTCTTAAGTTGTGCCCTAAGAAGAGATTTGGGAGACCATGGTCAATATGCCGTAAGAGAGTTTGCCACTATCCTGAAATGTGAGAGTTGAGCTCTTTAGAGGGCTCCTAACTCAGGCTTTGGGGGATTTTTTTGAACCAATACCCACCATCAGTCAACATTGTATGCAAGATAGAGTGTGTTTTTTCTGGGGAGCTAGCCTGTAGCTTTCAGATTCTCAAAGGGGCCCATGACCCAAAAATAATTAAGAAACCTATTGCTTTGTGCTCTTTCTTAAAACAGTAAGTAATTTGATAAGTAAAAAGAATAGAAATTTTTAAATACAAAGATAGTAAGCTTAGTGGACTTGTGATTCCAAAAGGTGGTGCCAACAGAAAAGGTATAGGACAGAGAATTATAAATTTGAGAATGATAAAGTCGCATGAATCATTGCGGAAATTTGGAGATGTTGATAGTCCATTTCTTTCACTCAGTAAACGTTTCTAGATGCCTGTTGTGACTGAGGCATTGTACTAAGAATGGCAGACACTCAGTTTAGTGATGGAAGGGGTCTAGAAATCATTAACAGGGGAAGGAGTACTGTGGTTAGAAGTATGAACCAAGTGCATTGACAGTCTAGAGGAGGGCGTGACCCCTGACCTTTTGAAGCACATATCCTATGACTCTTGCCCTCCTACAAACACTATCTCTGGACACCTGAAAGCTTGACCATTGTCTTCCTCTTTATGCAGCCTTTATCATATGTTCAGTTAATGAATGTAGTGGTAATCTGTTTAGTTAAGCCAGTCCAGTTGATAAAATTTGTATATAATTTTTACAGACTTCTCTAGTATTAACATTTCATGTTCATTAAATCTCTCTCTCCTCTTTTATCTTCCTTTTTAAAAGTAAGAAGGGAAGACTAAGAGAGGTCCAATGACTTGGCCTGAGGTCACACACAAAGCATGTAACAGAGTTAGGAGTTAAACTCAGTTCTGTCTAGCTTCAAAACCCGTGCTTTTTGCTCTGAGACAGGCATTTAAGAAGCAGTCCTCATCCTTCGGAGCTTACAGTCTGGTTGTGATAGGACCTACCAAAAACGGAAAAATTAAGTTACAGTAAAAGAGTAAAAGAAATGCCACAAGATAAGTTGAATTTGCTGACTGATGTAAAGAGTAACCTGAGTTTAAATACTTGCTCTGTCGCTATTTAGTTGTGTGATCTTGGACAAGTTATATAACTTTTCTGAGCCCAGGGCTCTTTACCTATTAAATGAGGATATTTCTGGTTATAAATACAAAATTCCAGACATGTAAAAGGCACTGGATATAAGATAGGATTATTGTAGACATCTGGCTAGGAAATGTGGGTCCCTCTATGTGTTGTTTACACCTGAGCTTTTCTTTCTTAGGACATCCAGCGTCTCCCGAGGCCCAGGCAAAGATCATTCAAAGGAGTCAGTTTCAACAAAGTTGTCTAGAAGTACTTTTGCCTGAGGGCAAGCCATTTTGGTGAAGCTTCTCTTTGATTTTTTTTTTTCCTTCCCATTACAGCCTGCTCCTAGCTCTCCAAGAGAAGTGAGGCCAAGGAGAGAAATATAGAATTGAAAAGAAAAAGAAAAGCGAGATCAGGCAACTGAACATCTGAGGCACCCACAGAGCCCTTTCATTGCTTTTAGCACATGACAGTGTCTAAGGGTATAAACTTCCTAGAATTTTACAAAATCAGCTCACTCTTATTTAAATAAAGTGCCCCCTTCCCCTACAATCCCCTCGTTGAGAGGCAATAATAAAAGCATGAGGTTTGAAGTTAGAGAAAATCTGGGTTTAATCCTTATTCTGGTACTGTAACAGCTTTGTGGCTTAGAGATTTAGCTTCTCTGAGTTTGTTTCCTCAATTATAAGATGGGGATAGTACCAGCTACCTCACTGAGTAATTTTTTAGGATATATGAGGTAATATTTGTACAGTATTTGAGACATAGTAGGCACTGAATGAATGTTCAGTCCTTCCCCTTCCGGACATGGAAGATGACCCTCTTGAAGGCTCGGGTTGCCTCTTAGTCTTTTGTTTTGTCTGATAAACTCCTCCTGATTCTCTCTTTTCAGTTCTGTTTTATTTAAATTGTTATTCTTTGAATTCTCTAAAAATACTTTAATATTGTTTTTTAAATTGTGAGATAAATTGGAAAGGGATTCTATTTAAGATCTGACTAGTTCAAAATATTGCAGAAGGATCCATGTTATAGAAAAGCCTTAAATTCACAGGGTGCATTACAATGCATATAAACAAACCTTTCTGCTGGGTTCAATTTTTGCAGCCCTGCTTCCTGTAGGAGTACAGCAGATTAACAGACTTTGAGTCTTATCTTCCTGCACTGACCAAGTAAAGTTTCTGGAAAGTGGTATAAAATGCAGCTGAAGGGTCTAACTAGATGATAGCAATTAGGATACACAGGGACATAGATAAAATGAAGTATGTAATTTGTTCTACTTTTTCTTTTTTTTTAAGGAAGATTAGCCCTGAGCTAACATCTGCTGCAATCCTCCTCTTTTTGCTGAGGAAGACTGGCCCTGAGCTCACATCCATGCCCATCTTCCTCTACTTTATATGTGGGATGCCTGCCACAGCATGGCTTGCTAAGCGGTGCCATGTCCGCACCTGGGATCCGAACTGGCAAACCCTGGGCCGCCAAATCAGAATGTGTGAACTTAACCGCTGCGCCACTGGGCTGGCCCCTGTTCCACATTTTTAGAATCTCTTCAGTGATGTTTTCAGATCAGAAATGTGACTTGTTCCTTTAGGACGTTTGATGGTTAAGCACCCAGTTTTCCAGCCTGGAAGCTCAAGAGGAGAGGTATACAGAGATGGTAGTCTCAAAACTAGTGGCTAGAAAAAGTTACTATTAGCAGTAGGTGGGAAGGGGTGGAGGTCAGGATATACCACCAGGAAAACAGCAAACAAACAGGATGTTGAATGAAGCATTTAGTCTGTTAATTTTAAGGTCAAATTTGTTTTCTATTCCAAGCAATGAAACATAGGAGTGTGAAGAGCACTGTCATTTACTGTTCTTCTCATAGGAGTAAAGGTTTAGTTAAGAATATTTACCATATGCTGGGCCTGGCCCCGTGGCGTAGCAGTTAAGTTCGAGCGCTCCACTTTGGTGGAAAGCGGCCTGGGGTTTGCCTGTTCAGATCTCCGGAACGGATATACGCACTGCTTCTCAAGCCATGCTGTGGCAGGCTTCCCACATGTAAAGTAGAGGAAGATGGGCACAGAAGTTAGCTCAGGGCTCTTCCTTAAAAAAATAATCAATATAATGAGCAGTATTAATTGTCAAAAAGACAGGGAGTATGTGCTCTTGGGCCTGAGTGGGCCAGTTAGCTCACCAAATACTATAACATCTGAAATTAGGTTGTTTAATAAACAGAACTCTTGAGTTTGAAATTCTGAACTCTTATGAAGTCTGTCAGAGTCAAAATAACTTTCTTTCATCTGTGTACGTCACAGCTGAACTTAGTCTGAACAGTTATTTTTAAACTAACAGTTAAAGGTGTAGATTTGCAGAATGTGTTTGAGGTAGTATATCTGGATACCTTTAAACCACTGGTTTTCAAAGTGTGGTTCCTAGGCCAGCAATACCAGCATCACCTGGTAACTTGTTAGAACTGTAAATCCCTAATACAAATCCCAGGCTGGAGTTGGGGCCCAGCAGTCTAGTTTAACAAGTCCTCCAGGTGATTCTGATGCAGGCAAGTTTGAGAACCTTTGCCTTAAAGTTGTAGAAGATAGAAACACAATGTGAGAATATTATGAGGAGAAAATTCTGTGTTATTTAGAATGTTCCAGTGATTTTAGGGAGTATCAATTTCTTATTTTGACTGCTCGCAGTGCACTATATAACCTTTTAGTTTTTGTTCATTGCCTGCACACTTTGCCCCGTCTCTGTTGGTACTCTTGTCACTTTACTTAACTGTGCTTCATGGCCAGCTTCATAGACTGGGAACTAGTGTATAAACCTAGTGAAGATGGGGACCATATCTGACTTGTTCTCTTGTATCTCCTGTGCTTTGCAGGATAGGTGCCTGGTTCTTAGTAAATGTTGCGTAGAGGTTAATGATCATACCTGTATCTCTCCCTTCATCTGCCTCTCCACAGGAAGCTCTCAAACTTGCAATCACTGAATGAATGAAATTCCCCAATGATAGGAAATTGTTTTGGATATTCAAGTTCTTTCTGATGAAACTGTCTTTACCTGCGAGTTCAAAGTATCTTGGTGCATTTTTTTTTTTTTACTTTAGGACATAAACTGAATTTGGGCTAGATAATGTTGACTGTATATTAAGCTCTTCCTAAGAAATGGGCTTTAATTAGCGTGTGTATATATGTTATTTTATTGTCTTTATAGCAACCTCATGAGGTATATATTGCCTCCATTTCACAAATAAGGAAACCAAAATTCAGAACAATTAAATAACTTTTCAGAGTTCACGCAACTAGTGAGTGGCAGAGTTAAGAGCCAGGTCTTTCAAACTTTTAGGGGCTACTACAATCCAAAGCACCACTGTCAAAGTAGGATTTTAACTGAACACTCCATCATATAGTTAAATTACTGACTTTTGTTTCTTCATAAATATATGACTTTGTGTTTTTTCTTGGTGCAGATTTTTTATTTTTTTAGTCCATTTCTTTTCCCCATCCTCACCCCATTAGTCTTGTAAAAATCCATTTATTCTTAAGAAACATTTGAATGTGTCCCATGTACAGTCTTCAGGTGGGGGTGGAAGAGCAAACTGCTATTGTTAGAAGCAGGCTTTGGGTTTTCTAGTCGGCTTCGTATAACTTTGGTGCTTTCAGCCAGTCTGTATCTGAAATTAGCACATTCTTCTGAACTATTTGGTCTCATTATACAGCACTCCATGTTATTGCTGTAAGCAGACTTGGAGATTTGCCTTTATTTACCAGAAGAAAAGTAAATTAAATTCTATTTGTCCTATTCAGAAATTGAGAAGATTCAGAAAGGGGATTCAAAAAAGGATGATGAGGAGAATTACTTGGATTTATTTTCTCACAAGAACATGAAGTTGAAGGAGCGGGTACTGATACCTGTCAAGCAGTATCCCAAGGTAAGGCAAAAAGTGCCTCACTTCTTTGAGTTATCTTTGTAGATGCAAGAGTCATGGGCTGTAATAAAGACTTCTGGAGATTGTGATGTATCAGAAACTTAAGCCTGTGAAGCTTCTCTCATACTTGCAGTACCTGTTTTTGGCAGTTGAAACATCTAAGTCCATAACTAATAGCTTAGCTACATCCAGGAAGGAAATATAATCATCTTTTTGTTATCAAAAAGAGTTTCTTGGGGCCGGCCGGGTGGCGCAGCAGTTAAGTTCACATGTTTTGCTTCGGCAGCCCGGGGTTCACTGGCTCGGATCCCAGGTGCAGACATGGCACTGCTTGGCAAGCCATGCTGTGGCAGGTGTCCCACGTATAAAGTAGAGGAAGATGGGCACAGATGTTAGCTCAGGGCCAGTCTTCCTCAGCAAAAAGAGGAGGATTGCAGCAGCTGTTAGCTCAGGGCTAATCTTCCTTAAAAAGAGAGAAGAAAGTGTTTCTTTCTCAAATGTTTGTTCAGGCTCCAAGTTCAAAGGAAAAAAAGTGAACCCCGAGGAGTTGCTCTCTGTCAAAAGATTGACCTGAAATCTAAATAAAGGAAATATAACACAAATCCTTGACTGGATGAGTTAATTTTATTTCTTACTCAAAGTTTTACTTTTAAATAAATGCTTTCTTCTTCTTCTCCTCCCCTCCTCCCTCTCTCCTCCCCCTTCTCCACCCTCGTCTGCCTCCTCCCTTTCCTCCTTCTCCTTTTCCTTCTCCTCCTCCTCCTTTTTTCCTTTTTTTGGGAAAGCAATCAGTTATATTTAGTTTACTAAACCAGTGCTACCAAAGGTGCCATATGTCTCTTCTGTTCTGAGGTAACTGCCTAAAAAATGTTTATGTATGTTAAAGTACAAAGAGAAGTAAAAAGGGTTACAGTGTGATATTATGGAGGGAGCACCAGACTACATCAGGAAACCGGAATTCAAGTCTAGGAACTGCCACTTTTAGTATAACCTTAGGCTAATTACTTCATCAGAATATCCTTCAGTAAAATGGAAATGGTAATACTCTATTTTAGAGGGTTGTTGAGGACAAATGAGATAAATACACACGGAAATGTTTTATAGGACCATATGTATTTAGAAATCTGTTTTTATTTTCTGTCAGTTCAATTTTGTGGGAAAGATCCTTGGACCACAAGGGAATACAATTAAAAGACTGCAAGAAGAGACTGGTGCAAAGATTTCTGTTTTGGGAAAGGGCTCGATGAGAGACAAAGCCAAGGTAAGCTCACGTTAGTGAGGCAAGAGGATACCTGCATACCTTTTCAGTAGCCAGAGTCCAGTATGGCTGCCTTATGGGAGCCAGCACTTGTATATGTACAGAGTGTGACTCCTTTAAATTAGCGTTGGATGTTAACAGATTATAGACCAAATTAATTTACTTGATTGGCAACCCTGGAAGAGCCAAGGTGTGCCCTGGTGATTGTTTTCTTCCTGACTTTTGACTGCATAGTAATGGAAACAGCAGTAGCGACTTTGGCATTAGTAAGCGTATCTGTGAAAGCTTGGAAGGAGGTTCTAAAACTTAGCCAGACTAAAGACAGTAAAATGTGAACAGCATATTCCCTTTCTGGTAACATGGGAAAGTGAGAACCATAGTGTTGTGAGTGCAGGTGAATCTGAGGATTAGTTAGCTGGTTTGTTTTACAGCCAGCTGGAATGTGAGGCCCACTAAAAGAAAGTATTCCAACAGAAACTCCAAGCAATCCTGACAGCAGAACCTAATCTTTGTTTTTTCCATGCCATAGCCCCATACTCTTTGTAAGTGCCAAGAAACTTCCCACCAAAACAGAACAGTCTTAGCCTTCTAGGATCAGCTTTTTAAATGAGACATACTGCTGCAGCCTAAAAACTGACTCAGGCTTCCTTTTATGCAGCCTAATTGATGAACATTGTTTTCTCAGACCCTCTTCTTTTGTCCAGTCACATTTCTCACTAGATGAATACAGTCAGGGCTGAGGTTTGTTATTCTAGCTAATGAGATTTCCTTCTCTTTGTCCTGACTACTTTCCTCCCCTAGAACTTGAGTTCCGCGACCATTTACGCAGATAAGAAGAGCCTGGTGATTAACAGCTCTGCCTGGGATTTAAAAGCAAATATTTGGCAATGAATGAATGAATGAATGAATGCTTGACAAGTGCAGTTATCTGCATGGAGACCAGTATTAAGTTTGTCTCTTCTATACCTTGTTAATAAGAGCTCCAGTGAATACATGGGGGATTCAAGACAACAGTTAACTTTTAGCAGCAGACCAATTGCAGATTTAGCAGGTTGTCTAAATTACTATTCTCCAGAGCTTTTTTACTTTCTTCCTACACTTTTATTGCTTTTCTTAGATGTTGAGGTTATTTCTTGATGTTCCTTTTCCCTTGAGGTGAAGGTATCATTTTCTAATCCGTGTGATGTGATGTTTTTCTCTGTTTTCCATAGGAGGAAGAGTTGCGCAAAGGTGGAGACCCCAAATATGCCCACTTGAATATGGATCTGCATGTCTTCATTGAAGTCTTTGGACCGCCATGTGAGGCTTATGCTCTTATGGCCCATGCTATGGAGGAAGTCAAGAAGTTTCTAGTACCAGTAAGGAAATCCATATCCTATGTCTTTTGAGCAAGAGAGATCTGGGATTTTGTGCTGTTGCCAAGGCAGGGGTTATCAACCAAGTTCTCTGATAACCCGAAATTGCATACCAAATTCTGCATTTGTGTTTGTATTTCTGAGGTCATCCATTACTTGTACCTAGTTCTCAAAGCACTGTGCCCCAAGGCCACTCTACCCTTCCTTGTCCAGTGTGGTTTTAATTGTATACCAGTATCTGTTGTCAGTATCCTGAATCCACATGTGTCTGGGAGGCTAACATCTGGTTAACAAAGATTTATCAGGGTCTTCACTGAGCTGAGTATTTTGGTACTAGTGTGTAACCGAGAGGTTATGATAGGAAAATGAGTAAGAGGGTCATAAACCCCCTGCATTCAAGGGTTTGTGTTCTAGACACTAAAGAGTCTAGAGGATAGTAGCAAGAAGCTTATATACTTAAAGTGTTACTGGATTAAATTCTGACCTGGGTACATGTAGGGCTTTCTCTCCTGAAGGAGTTTGCTCAAGTAGAGTTTGATTTGAAGGAGGCTTGATTGTTACAAGCTTGACTGTTGATGATGTTGAAACAAACTGATGTGCAGCTCCGTTCAGAATATAACTAAGGCCCAGAAAGAGTTGAGACAGACCATGTTACCTGTCACGTTTCAGAGGGTTCGTTCTTTGAATAAGTAGAAAATGATGCAATTTTGGCCTTTTTAGCAAGCCCTGGTGGTTGTCAGAGTTAACATACGACTGTTGAATATTTAATAACCACGGGAGAATCTGGAACCTTAGGAAGCGTTTGGAATACTATTCAACTAGAATTGAGTAAGCATCATATTTCTTCACTAAAACTAAGGGGAGGTGAGAGAGAGTTCTAGGTTTTCTTGTCTATGTAAAATGAGGGAGTTGGAAGTAAATGTGTCAGAGGATGTGAGAATCGGTAGAGCAAAAATTTATAGGCAGTGTGTGCCTCTAATGCTGAGCTCCAAGGCTGCCAGCACTATCTCAGATGCCTCAGCAGCTGCTTCGCTTCCAAGTACTCATCATTAGAGTGTTCACTCTGAAACAGCCAGTTTAAAACATCCCAGAGAAAAACTCAGAGCTGGCAAATTTTCCCTTGAGGGAATTCTTTTTACTCTTTTTGAGGTGTTGTATCGAAGCATCCTGAGCCACTCAGTTTCTGAAGGACCACAGGGGAATGGTCATCTCCTCTTTGTCATCAGTCTCAGCATATTTCTCAAAAAGGATAGGTTTTCAAGGCTCCCATGTAAGTGGATCTTCGAAAAAGATGCCTGCCTGGAAGATCTGGGTTTCCTCAGTGTTGATTTGGCAGTTGGAAGAATCTGAGCAAATGGACTGTCGCTGGTCACTTGATTCTCCAGTGTGAGTCTCAAGGAACAGTAATGTGTAAGGTAGGAGGAAGTGAAGAGTTGAGTGGGGCATTTCTCTGTGGTGACTAGAATCTTCTGTTCTTGAAGCTGTGTCACCTGGGATATATAAAAATACTTCAGGTAGTAAGACTGAATGGCTCTCATCAGGAAATATGTGAAAAGATTTGCAAATGGTATTTGACTCAGTTCTTCCTTCTTGTGAAGAAAAAAAGTGAGCCTATTTTTGCATCCATGACCAGAGTCCTCCATTTTCCCCTTAGAACCATTAACTGTACCAGAGAGGCTTCCTGGGATGGTAGGAAGAGCACTGGACTGGGAGCTTTATCTGCATCATCTTGGACAAGTTGTTATTTCACTTTCTGAGCCTCAGTTTCCTTGTTCTTCCCAAACGTTTGTTCCCTATCTGGTAGATGCCTAATACTGTGCCTTGGGTCTAAAGATACAGGAATGGTTCCTGAAGAGCTTACAGTCTAGTGAGAAAGACAGATAATTCTAGAAAGATGTGGTAAGTGGGTAGGGAAAACTATGTGGTGCTTTGGGTAAAGTGAAGGAAGTAGGGGTGGTGGCATCAAGGGAAGGTTTTTCAAAAGAGGTAATATTTTAGACTGTCTTGTGAGAGTGAGTGCGAGTTCCTCAGTTGGACAAAAAAGGCAATATAGTCTAATGATTTAAAGCCTAGATTTTGGAGACAGGTAATTTTTTTTTTCTAATAGTTCATTTTATTTTAGTAAGATTTTCTTCTATAATGCCAAAATAGGCTTCTTACACATTGTAACTTGATTTATCTAATTACATTCCAGTAATGAGTTAAAAATGAAATTGAACTCAGGACTAACAAGTTTTGCTTTTTAAAAATGTAGTTTCCATAAAATAAGTTTTATAGAAATTTAAATATAAAAAGTTAATGCAGTGATTTCAGCTTACCAGGATTGAAGATTCTTTGCTTTATGAAAGCTTTTATATATTCCTTTAGTAAGTGATGTTTAAAGGTAGCCTAAAAATGTTATATGGGATGTTTTTTATAATGCACCTGTCTGATTCTGTCAGCAAGTAATAATCTACAATGCAAAAATTACTGAAAACGTACTCATCATGCCTTGCAGAACTATGGGACTGTGTAGCTTAAATTTAAACAGAGTTCTAAAGAAATTATTTAAGACATAGAATCAAGATGGAGGTATTCTTGGCCTTCCAAGTTAGTGAAGACTTTAATGCCTTTCGATACATTTTTAAAAATACATTTTAGATGATAACGAAGAGACCTGTAGAAACATAGGTTTCATTGTACTTCTTCAAGTTATAGTCCATGTCCAACAAAATAGCAACATTTCATGAAAAATGGGTAAATATGATAGATGATATAAAAAAATGTGTAAATATGGTAGATAATAGAGTATTCTTTATGCAATTCATAATAAAGTCCTTAATTTGGGAAAGTTAGAACATGTCTTGACTGTCATGTGTGAGATATAATTTACCAGGAATTATTCAACATGTGGCATTTTAGCTAATGGGGTGATATTTGCTTTGGTAATAATTGGACTCAAGGGGCATCTAATCTGTTTTCTGCAGGCTTGTTAGGAAAGATGTCATAAGAATACAGTAATAAATGTTCAGTAAATTCACAGAACTTAAATTGTTAGTAAATAGGTGAGTCTTTTAATAAGTTCACCTGGGGGCTGGCCCCATGGCCGAGTGGTTAAGTTCGCCCACTCTGCTTCAGTGGCCCAGGGTTTCGCCAGTTCGAATCTTGGGCGCGGACATGACACTGCTTTTCAAGCCATGCTGAGGTGGCATCCCATATGCCACAACTAGAAGGACCCACAACTAAAAATACACAACTATGTACCAGGGGGCTTTGGGAGAAAAAGGAAAAATAAAATCTTTCAAAAAAAAATGTTCACCTGTATTAAAACTGTATATATGAAATGAAAAAGTTACAGTGTTTGTGACCTCTAATAAAATTCTCTGGCTTTGTTATAATAATAGTTAAGTATTGGGCCGGCCCCGTGGTGCAGCAGTTAAGTGCGCACATTCTGCTTCTCGGCAGCCCACGGTTCGCCGGTTCAGATCTTGGGTGCAGAGACGGCAATGCTTGGCAAAAAGCCATGCTGTGGTAGGTGTCCCACGTATAAAGTGGAGGAAGATGGGCATGGATGTTAGCTCAGGGCCAGTCTTCCTCAGCAAAAAGGTGAGGATTGGCAGTAGTTAGCTCAGGGCTAATCTTCCTCAAAAAAAAAAAAAACTTTTGAATATTGATATGTTTTCAAGTTTACAGATGAACATGATTAAAATATATTTAAAGTAAAGTGTATTTAAAGTAAAATGTTACTTCAGAATACCTAGATTTGTAAATTTGTGAAAACATACTTTCGCTTAGAGGAGTACTGGTGGATTAAAGAATTTGGAACACTGTTCTGAAAATAAGAAACAAAATAATCTTAAGGAAAAACAAAAATAGAGACTATATATAGTTATTAAAGTTTTTAACACTTCATACCAGCAGACATAAGCAGGCTTAGGGTATAAAGGAAACTATTGAAAGCAAAAGAGAAATATATCATATTTCATGATAAAGTTAAGTATTTTTTCTAAGTTTCTATTTTGGCACTCATCTGTTTCATAATCTAGCTGTCAAGAACTAATTGCTCATCTTGAAACACTCATTGATGTATTTCATTGAAGGGTTAGAGTTCTTATTTAGACTTTTCATCTTCAGTCTTTGGATCTGATTATACTAATGCCTATTCCCAAAAATACAGTGCCCTCACTATATTCTCAGTGATTGACGGTTGTGTGCTTCTAAGGGTGGTGCTGAGGCTCTGGCGTCAAGACAAGTTTGAGGGAGACTGGTAATTCTGAATTCACATCTAGTCTGCCACTTAGTAGCTCTGTGTCCTTAGGCTGGTTACTTAATACTTCCTGAATCTGTTTTCCCAGCTATAAAATGGGAAGATCTGCCTACTTACTTCAGGGTTATTTTGAAGATTAAACTGAAAAATCTCTATAAAGCTTGTTATATAGTGCCCAGTGCATAGAGCTTAATTAGTGGTAGTGGCTTTTACTATTCTGGGAAGAGGAAACTATTTGCAGGAATGGTTGTGTAAGAGTATGCCAGGTTCTGAACTACAGGTTGTTCAGCATGGCTTGAAAGGAGGTGATACCTGGAGAGCTAGGCAGGGGCCACATCGTAAAGAGCTTCATCTGAATAATGGGTCTGCCAGCAAGACTTTCCTCAAAGTGATGGACAGGTAGGCTACCATTTGACTTCAGAGAATGAATTACCTGAGTCTTCATCTGGACTGTCAAAGCTGTTCTTAGGGGCCGGCCCGGTGGTGCAGCGGTTAAGTGCACACGTTCTGCTTCGGCGCCCTGGAGTTTGCTGGTTCGGATCCCGGGTGCGGACATGGCACCACTTGGCAAGCCATGCTGTGGCAGGTGTCCCATATATAAAGTAGAGGAAGATGGGCACAGATGTTAGCTCAGGGCCAGCCTTCCTCAGCAAAAAGAGGAGGATTAAAAGATTAGCTCAGGGCTGGTCTTCCTCAAAAAAAAAAAAAAAAAAGCTATTCTTAGTTTCCAAGGCTCATGTGGGCTAGATGACTTCTCAGCAGAAGGTGGAGATATTGTACAACACTCCTCATTATCTTTCATTCGCAGGATATGATGGACGATATCTGCCAGGAGCAGTTTCTAGAGCTCTCCTACCTGAATGGAGTACCGGAGCCCTCTCGCGGACGTGGGGTGCCAGTGAGAGGCCGGGGAGCTGCACCACCTCCTCCACCTGTTCCCAGGTAAAAATAATGGAGACTATCAGAAATAGGATGTAAATTTGACTGCTAATAGCATCTCTCTCTTAGTGATGCTCTTATCTCCAACTTGAATGGGGTCTCAGGATTTGTATGTTATATCAAGGGTGGAATTCTAGATCTTGGGCATTTTGGCCATAGTCAAGTGCAGCAGTCCTGCCAAAACTTTTGTCTTTTGATTTTGGACAGTTCTAGCATTTTTAAATGGTCTCTCACTTTAGAATTTTATCTTTTCTGACTGACTTCTAAGGAGTGTTGAGACTCTGCAAGGCAGTCCACTGATGAGACATTCACAGGTCCACTGTGGGAACTGGAGTGTCTTCCAGTGTGGGTCCTTTACCCACCTCTACATTTCTCTTTGTTTTAATAATAGTCTATCTAAGACATCATAAAACCTGTCTAGCTCCGGAGTTTGCAAACAAATGTGAACACAAAAGTAGCCTATTCATAAAAATCTCCATTTAAAATAAACTTTCTTTTTGCAGGGGCCGTGGTGTTGGACCACCTCGGGGGGCTTTGGTGCGTGGTACACCAGTGAGAGGAGCCATCACCAGAGGTGCCACTGTGACTCGAGGAGTGCCACCCCCACCTACTGTGAGGGGTGCTCCAGCACCAAGAGCACGGACAGCAGGCATCCAGAGAATACCTTTGCCTCCACCACCTGCACCAGAAACATATGAAGAATACGTAAGTTTGTACAGTGTACCATTTCCCAATACCTAGAAGGTTGCCAGAGGAAGTTGACGTAGGTGTCAAACTTGGCCTTGATGTAGGTGGCAGGGACTGCTTGTAAGATACAGAATCTTCCTTCTTCTCTTGCAGTGAATGTTAAACTATGATAAGATTTTTCCATTTTAACCATGATTTACTATGTGTATGTAGATTGAACAGGAAATAAGCTGGGCTTGATGTACAGTGTTTTACTAAGGGTCTTCCACTGCTCTACTGATAACACTGAAGTTCAACTTTATACCTTATTTCCCGCCCTCACTTGAAGGGGTTTTTTTATTTAATTGGTTGTTTTGTTTCAGTTTTTAAAAAATAATCCTTTCTGTCTTGACTCTTCCACAACAGGTGTTAACATTTTGGAGGGGAATTCCTGTTCTTTTCATCCAGAGCCTGCTGCACTCGCATGGGATATAGTTGTCTTCCCTCCGCTCTGTGATTCTGACTTTGTATTGCATTTTGTTCGTTCTAGGGATATGATGACACATATGCAGAACAGAGTTATGAAGGCTACGAAGGCTATTACAGCCAGAGCCAAGGGTGAGTCAGGCAATAAGTGTTGTTTCATGTCCTAGGGGTGGGTGGAGGGAGTTGGAGGAACTGAGAGGTTTAGGTAAGCACACCTCTAAGGAAGAATAAGGCTCACCTTTTGAGGGTATCTCTGCTTTTAACATCTGTAAGGCACATACCTGGGTCTGCAAGTTTGTATAACTGTGAACCTTAAATTGTAGTGCAGAATCTGGGACTAGCAGATGAAAAGTTCCTGAGCTGTAACTACATAGAAACAAAGGGAAAAATGCCTTTAAATTGTTTGGATTTATTATTAAAAAATACCACAGCCACATTAAAGTTGCATAAAAGTTTAAAAGGAAACTAGAATCCCACTACCATAACTTAGGTTCTTTTCTGCACTTTTCTTAAAAAATGTTTTTTGTGTATGTGTCTTATCGGTGATTCATTGAAAGGGAGTCTCCTCATTCTATAGTGGGGACAAAACAGTTCTTTTTATGTTTGTTTATTTGTTCCAGTGAGCCCTATGAATATATGTGTATATACACTGTGGTTAAGATGGCAAATTTTGGATTGTGCCCTTTCACTTTAAATTGTGTGGTATCCATTTTTCTTTGGTGTAGTTGTCACAGTTTTTTTTATGAGTACGTAGTATATGCATGTGTGGAAATATTTTGTGGTTTGGAGATGGGGCAGAGTGAGCATTTTCCTGTGTTACATGCACAGTAAAATGACTGAAATATGGAAGTATTTGGGAGAAAGGTGAAACTGAAACGTAGTTGCTATATAGCTCTCTAACACCCTGTCTTTGGCTTTCAGGGACTCAGAATATTATGACTATGGACATGGGGAGGTTCAAGATTCTTATGAAGCATATGGTATGTCTTTATTTCTGTGGTGGGGCAGAATGTGCAAGTAAGTGCCTGAGAGAATGCTGGTGACTGGGTTATTGGGGGTCAGACAGTCATATACCTAAGGGGAAACGTTTAGAAGGCCAAGATGTTGGTAGATATGACAATAGGAGTCCTCCTCTTATTTAAATTTTGGGGTGTGTAGTAGAAAGAGGGACTCCTAAAGTGAGGTAGGGGTGCTATGCACATGTCCTAAACCAGGGCTCAGGTCCAGCTTGGCCTGGTTGCAGCAGAAGACTTTTAAGCTGATGTTTTTTCTTACTTTAGGCCAGGAGATGGCTATGCCTGAGTTATGTTGCTGGCCCTTTGCTGCTGATACCTAGGCCATATTGGTGGATAATAAGAATTTAATCATATCCAACTCTACTCTTCTGCCCCACCTCATTTTAAAAAATAACTTTGTATCTCATTGGAGAGAATCTCAATGTAGAGGACATAGTAGTTGAAAGGGATCTAGATACCTAGATGGTAGCTAGCCAGAGCAAGTTAAGGGCAAGAAGAGTGTCTGTTAGGTTCAGATTAGAGGCTGTAGGGGCCAATTCAGCTCAGTACTGGCACCAAACTCCTTATTGTCTTGGAGACATCTCAACTAAGTACTTGATCCCAAGAGAGCTAGAGGCTGGAATGGCAGCAGGACCAAACTGCCTTCACTGAGGTTTGGTTGAAAACATATTGCTCAAGAGTGTCCTCAAGAGCCAGTTATGGCTCTGTGTTAATGGGCCCCAGAGGGAGTGCCACGTGGCAGTGGATGCAGAGAGCAGTGTTTTAAATGTGAGGTATTTTCAACATACCTAAAGGAATTCCAGAGTCCTTGGCAAGAGGCTCGGCACTTGACAGTTCATCTTGAGATACTAGTTGACAGTCTCACCTTAGCCCTAGCTGGAAAAGGGAGAGCTTCTTAGGGCCTCCCCCTGACAGACAAACAGCTCGACTCCTCAGCACAGTAGGTAGTAGCCAATCAGCTGCTTGTCCAGGGAGACAGTTTTTACCAATTTCAGCTAAATGGTACTGGACAGGTGCCATCAGTAACACTGCACTGCTCATATGCCACTATTTAGAAGGGCAGTGTGATTGCCCCCGGGTATTTCCCTCCATCCGTGAGGCAGCACAATGAGGCCTCTGTATGTGTTTGACTAAATTGCATTTCTGTTTTGCTGGAGAAAAGACTGGACTGAAAGAGGCAGGCTGCTCCTTGTGCTCCTGGTATGATGTTGCCACAGTTCATCTGTTCTGATTTCTGCCTTTATAAACAGAATTAGAAAAATAAACTGTCTTGTTGGTAGCCAAAAGCGACTTGGACAGTGATGGACATATCTATTATACTAAGGGTATAAATAGGCTTAGATAGGGTTCTGTGCGAGTTTAGATCTACTCATGGGCTTTAGACCTATAGTGATGGAGGCAGATGTTTGTGAATGTAGGCAGCTGGAGAACTACTTAAGGAATGAACTGGCATGGACAAAGTATGGGGGTGAGTGGAACAAATAAACTTATGAAGCTTATAAAACTCATTTTCATAAGAGGTCAGCTCTAGAAGTAAGTAATCGTCTCCCTCAGGCTTTTTCCTGTCACAAAGGAAAACCATTGGAGAATGTCAGCCATGTTGTCTGGTGTTTCTGGACTTTGTGGCATAAGAAAGGAGATAATAAATTCTCCTTATCAGTGCTGTAAACAAATTTGGTTTTACTTCCTTCCACCAGAGTGGTAGACCAGCTCTGCTGTGGTAGGGGGCCTCATGAAATGTGCCCCTTGCTTACTTCTCCACAGGGAAGCCAGACTTGCTGTTGGATGGAAAGGGAGCTACCTCCTTCTGATTTGAAAGACTTCGAGATGTTGTCACTTTACCTGAAGCTGTCTGCTAGATTGCTGTGGGAACAGGAAAGGGCACTGCAGACCCACCAAGATGGATTTCCTCACTGTCTCAAGCAGTGTTGGGTTTATCGAGGTTTAGGGACTGGAGTATAGATCATGTTGCCTGTGGGGAGCCTCTTTGCTGGAGATTACTTTAAGCCCTTTCTGAAATGTTTCCTTTTGTCCGTCCACTCAGAGCTGCCCTACAGTTGGGAAATTGCCTAAGCTGCTCAGGAGGGCCAAGCAGAGTGAAAAACAAAGACCACCTGGGAAGTGTCAAGACATGGGAAGCAAAGCAGTGTTTTTTGGTGATCTTTACTGGATGACTTGCCCCTGCTCATCCCAAAATGCCTTTGGCACATAGTTTATAACTGTTGTTGCTTTCTCTACAGGCCAAGACGACTGGAATGGGACCAGGCCGTCGCTGAAGGCCCCTCCAGCTAGGCCAGTGAAGGGAGCATACAGAGAGCACCCATATGGACGTTATTAAAAACAAACATGAGGGGAAAATATCATTTATGAGCAAAGTTGTTACTGATTTCTTGTATCTCCCAGGATTCCTGTTGCTTTACCCACAACAGACAAGTAATTGTCTAAGTGTTTTTCTTCGTGGTCCCCTTCTTCTCCCCACCTTACTCCATTCTTAACTCTGCATTCTGGCTTCTGTATGTAGTATTTTAAAATGAGTTAAAATAGATTTAGGAATATCGAATTAATTTTTTAAGTGTGTAGATGCTTTTTTCTTTGTTGTTTAAATATAAACAGAAATGTACCTTTTATAATAAAAAAAAGAAGTTGAGTAAAAAAAAACACCACAAACCTGTTAGTTTCAAAAGTGACATTGCTTGCTTAAAGGTTCTGAAGTTAAGGCTTGTTAACTTTATCTTAGTTTTGATTTGAGGCATCCCGTAAAGTTGTAGTTGCAGAATCCCAAACTAGGCTACATTTCAAAATTCAGGGCTGTTTAAGATTTAAAATCACAAACGTTAACGGCAGTAGGTGCCACCATGTAAAAGTGAGCTCAGACGTCTCTAAAAACGTTTCCTTTAAAAGCACATGGCGGTTGAATCTTAAGGTTAAATTTTAATATGAAAGATCCTCATGAATTAAATAGTTGATGCAATTTTTAACGTTAATTGATTTAAAAAAACAACAAAATTAGGTTTGTAAAACTGACTTTTTCATTATGTGGGTTTTGAAATCTAGCCCCAGACATACAGTGTTGAGAGATACTTAGTGGGGAGTAGGTTTTGAAGAGGCTGATTGGGGGAGAGGGGCTGGCCACCTGAATTGAATTTGATGCAGAGCTTTTTAGCCATGATCTTTCAGTAATAGTACTAATAATTAAAATTTTCAGTATTTAAAAAGACAAAGTATTTTGTCCATTTGAGATTCTGCACTCCATGAAAAGCTCACTTGGACACGGGGGCCAAAAGCTAATGATTTTCTTAAGTTGACGGTTGTCAATACTGAACTGTTGAAAGGTAGTCAGTCAAGTATGTCTCAACACTAGCATGATATAAAAAGGGACACTGCAGCTGGACGAAAAAGGAATCAAAATCCACTTTGTACATAAGTTAAAGTCCTAATTGGATTTGTACCGTCCTCCCATTTTGTTCTTGGAAGATTAAATGCTACATGTGTAAGTCTGCCTAAATAGGTAGCTTAAACTTATGTCAAAATGTCTGCAGCAGTTTGTCAATAAAGTTTAGTCCTTTTTTAATCAAAGTAAATGTGATGAATTGTCATTTTTTTGGGTGGACAATAAAATAGTTTTCTCTTTCAAATAAATTTAAATTAACTCTAAAGTTAATGGGCTTGTTAAAAGTTGGAGACATTCTTAAAAGTGGTGGGGGGGATTTTATTTTAAGTTTACCAAAAAAAAGTTTATGGAGTTGTTAAGTTTTAGTTTAAAAATAACCAAAGCTTTTTCACCCCCTGGAAGTTGTTGAAAACAGTTTTATCCAATCCTATCACAACTCTAATTTCTGAAGAGAGAAAGCCCACTAAGCCGAAACTTGGAATGGTTTCCATCCATAGGCCTCAGTATTTAAAGTGCCAGCTACTCTAGTTTGCACCTTCTGTAAAGGCCCTAGGTGGCCCCAAGAGTGACACGAAATAATCTCTGTGAGCTTGGAAAGGGATAGCACCACCTGCCTTTGATAAAACAATTTAGCAAACCCTGGATTCCCTTAAGGGTTTCCCTTCCAATCCCAGAAATGCTGTTAACCAGTCAGCTGGGCGGGGGCAGGATCTGGCATGCTAGGCTGGCCCTGAACTCCCTCTTGAGAGACCAAGAGAGGAAATGATGGAATTGGTTGACCCTGTTTCCACTCCTCTGTGTTAATTCTCAGGTTCTCATGCCTTCCCTAAGGGAGCCACCTAAACTGCTCGGGGGTGAAAAATCCTCTTGTATGAAGTGCCAAGCTGCCTGCAGCAGTGCATGATGGACATTTTTTTTCTTTTTAAAACACACCAACAAAAAAATGTATTTGTAGATTGTGATAAAGTGTAAATAACTGAATTTTCAACCATGGTTTGAAGTCAGCTTTCAGGGCATTATGTCTTGTTTTGATGAAAAGAGATCACTCTATACCCCCCTTTTTAAAGGAAAATTATCGCAAGAGAATCAGGATGTGTAAAGCTAACATGCATCGCAAAAAACCAAAGGTAACCTAAATGTCTGATTTTAATAGCACATATTTCTCTTTTACATAAACTGTGACAGCAACTTGCATAAACAATTCTTTAGCTGTTAATTTTAATGTTAAAACTTTGCAAAACTTGTTTAATAAAAATAGCTGTAAAAAGAAAAACCATATGCTGCCGCATAAATTAGCCATAACTCTTAATAATCCTGCCCATCACAAGTGAACTGTAATGTAACCTGGGCACAAAGTCTGACATCTTAAATGACACATTGTAAAATTTCAATGACTGTAGTTTAGACCTGCTGCTCCCCAAAGTAAAGCTTTCTGCTCAGCTATTTTAAAATGTACAAAGATGAGCCCCTCTAGGTCCCCCATATTGATATTCACAATGAAATGTTACTTAAAATTTCTTTAAAGTTGCATGTCTCTCTCCTGTAATGTGTAAACTGCATGCAGGATCTCTATCTTTTATTTTGTATGTCTTTAAAACTCCCTCTTCAAACGACTGATCTCTTGCTTCTCCATTTTCAGGTAATTGAAAACTCCTGAGACATTTTCTGGAGTAGAATGGGTAGTGAAGACCCATGTCAGGTATGTTAAGGTGGCTTTTTATTAAGGATGTGAGACTTTAACTATAAAACAGTTTTGCCAGGAGGTGGCTTGGGAGGTGATCAATGGGCAAATCTTTCTTTCATGTCATTTCTACCATATTTACAACATGACCGTGCTTATATATTGGTTTACAGTCCATAGTGAATTTACTTGTAATGACCAGATAGTGTCTGTTTATAGCTTTTGAATCCCACTCTCTCCTGTCAATAACCTGGTGAGGCAGTATTTCATTTGGAGTTCGTTAGTAGTGAGCAACCAAGTGACTGGCTAATGTAGATAAAAAGGAATTGATTGTAAGGATGTCAGGAGCTCAGAGATTTAGTGTGAAGGCTAGAAAATCTGGCTTGGGAACCAGGGTGGCTGCAGAGAACTGGAAACGGTAGTGGTAGACCATAGGAATGGTCCTGAAGCCAGGACTAGCTGCTTAGGCACTATTGCTGGAATAAGTAAACTCTAGCCACGTTGGTTTCTTTCTCTCTCTACTCAAGATTCGAATTCTAGGGAGGTAATGTCAGCCTGAGTCACATGTCCCAATACTTGACCAGTATGCAGTAAAAAAATAAATAAATAAAATAAGGGCCGGCCCAGTGGCACAGCGGTTAAATTCACACGTTCCACTTCAGCAGCCTGGGGTTCGCCAGTTCGGATCCCAGGTGTGGACGTGGCACAGCTTGGCAAGCCATGCTGTGGTAGGTGTCCCACATAGAAAGTAGGGGAAGATGGGCACGGGTGTTAGCTCAGGGCCAGTCTTCCTCAGCAAAAAAAGGAGGATTGGTGGCAGATGTTAGCTCAGGACTAATCTCACCCCCCCCCCCCCCAAAAAAAACTAATTCCTCAAAAGGAAGTCACAGTGTTATTAGGAAAGGGAAGTGGATAGTGGGCATCCAGAAAACAATTGTCCAGTAATGGCATATTTTACAGAAGTAGTAACTGAAACTTAATAAGGTTAAGTGACTTCCCAGCATCACATAGTTAGTATGGTTAGTAATCAAGCCTGAGTTCATGTGTCGCCGGAACCTAACATTTTAATTCTACTCTCCTGCTTTAATTTAAGGAAGGAGTATTCCTCATACTTAGGAGACGCCTGAATATTGTCTTGTAGTACAAAGGACATGGAACCTGGCAAACCTAGAGTTCAATCCATGAGCTTTGTTTACTGACCTAAAACAAATCACTTAATGAATTTCCACATCTAGGGAGGAAGATGATAATAATGTACACGTTACAGTGGTTGGTGAACTGAAGGAGTTCTGATATGTAGTAAGGCCAACCATTCAGTGCCCTATACGTAGTAAATATTAGTGTTCTTTCCCTAAGAAATTTTAAACCCCTGGTTTGGGTAGTTGGGGGCTCTGACAATTGAGTGAGCCTTCCTGTTGCGTGAAGCCATCAAGGTGCTAACTGGATGTTTTTTCCCTCTGCCCCTGAGTGAGTTGTTAGGGTTAGGGTGGCACTGAGGAGACAGTCTAACTAGGTAAGTCAAGGCCCCTACAGCCCTTCCCAGTGAAATTTGCCTTCTTGGAGGTCATTTCTTCAAAACCTGCCTCTCATCCAGGAGCCTCTGAGATCTGGCGACTTTAAGGACGGCTGCATGTATTGAGCATGGTTCTGAGCACCCAGGAAATCCTGTTTGATGTTAGTCACGTGAATGGCTAGGAAATTTTAAAGGAAAGTCCCTGAATGCAGACAATTTAGCTTCAACTCTTCCTAGAGCAGAGTTTTGGGGAAACTTCTTTCTTCATTTGGCCTCTAATTTGTGCTTGTTCGGAAAGGCAGGTTCCATTGTTGGCAGACCCAGGCCTGCCAGTGGTCTGCCTGTTCTGGGTGTCTAGCGTAGTCACTTGGTCCCGGAGTTTTCTATAGCTTTTTGTCACTGCCTGTGAACTTTTATTACAGTTCTATAAGCTTCAGAGACAGGCAAGACTGGGGACCTGTCCTGGCTCTGTTTCATCATAGCCTTTGTCTTTGTTTTGACAAAAACAAAACGCTTAACCCCTCTCTGTGCCTCATTTCTTTATCATCAAATGAAGTTGTTGATGATAACTAGCATTTATCTCTATGTGCATCATAATATCCTGAGCAGTTAATGAGGATTATCTCATTTGGTCCTCTCAACCTTTTTCTTTTTTAATTGAGATAAAATTCATATAAAATTTACCATTTTAACCATTTTAAAGTATACAGTTCATGGTTTTCAGAATTTTCACAATGCTGTGTAACTGTCATCACTATTTAATTCCAGAAAATTTATGCTACCCCAAAAAGAAATCTCCTACCTGTTAGTAATTACCCCCAATTCCCCTCTCTCCCTAGCCTCTGGCAATGACTAACCGGCTTTCTGTTTCTATGGATTTGCCTATTCTGGACGTTTCATACAAATGGAATCGTGTAATACGTACCTTTTGTTGTTGGCTTCTTTCACTTTGCATAATGTTTTCAAGGATCATCTATGTTACAGCAAGTATCAGTACTTTATACTAGTGATGAGAAACATGTTACTTCCCAAAAGCAGCCTGTTTCATTTAAGACAGTTCCAAGTACTAGAAGGTTTCTGCATTTTGAGTGAGTCACTCCAGTAACTTATACTGGTTCTACTTTGGACCCCTGAAGGAATGTCCTTTCAAGCATTTGAAGATCATTGTCATTTGTATTTCTTTCCCAGCTCTAAAATTTTTTGTTCAACTTGCTAGATCTGATTTTCAAGAAAAACTAGAAATTGGGATTTTATATGCTGACAGTTGTTTAATGTTTGCTTAGATTTGTATTAGTCCCTGTAAACTGCCCGTAGCCTACCACTGGCAGCCTCTGTTTAGCTTCTGTTAATAGAAATTAAAGGATGTCTTAGGATTATTGAGATACAATTCCTATACTAGTCACCCATCTAAAGTGTACAATTCAGTGGTTTTTAGTAAATGCAGAATTATACAGTCATCATGACAGCCAATTTTAGGACATGTTTGTCACCCCAAAAAAGAAATCACATACCCTTTAGCCATCTCCCCCAATCTACTTATCCTCTCCAGCCCTAAGTAACCAGTAATCTGCTTTCTGTCTCTATCAATTTACCTATTCTGGACATTTCATATAAATGGAATCCTACAACATATGATCTTTTTTGACTGGCTTCTTTCAATTAGCATAGTGTTTTCAAGTTTCATCCATGTTATAGCATGTATCAGTACTTCGTTCATTTTATTACACGTTTTATTTATCCATTCACCCATTGACGGACATATAGGTTGTTTCTGCTTTTTGATATTATGAATAGTACTGCTGTGATCATTTGTGTACAGGTTTTAGTTTGGGCGTGTTTTCAGTTTCTTGGGTGTGTACCTAGGAGAGGAATCGCTGTGTCATATGGTAACACTATGTTTAACTTTTTGAGGGACTGCCAAACTGTTTTCCACAGAGGCTGCACCATTCCCACTAGCAAACTATGAGGTTTCTAATTTCTCCATATCCTCACCAACACTTGTTATTTTCTGTTTTGTTTTTTATAGCCATCTTACTAGGTGTGAATTGGTATCTCATTGTGGTTTTGATTTGCTTTTCCCTAATGACTAGTATTGTTGAACATCTTTTCATGTGTTTATTCACCATTTGAATATCTTCTTTGGAGAAATGTATTTAAATCTTTTGCCAATTTTTAAATTGAATTGTCTTTTTATTATTGAATTGTAGGTTCTTTATATGTTCTGATGCTAGGCCCTTATCAGATATGTGATTGTGCAAGTATTTTCTCCCATTCTGTGGGTTGTCTTTTTATTTTCTTTGAAACACTAAAATTTTTCGTTTTGATGAAGTCAGATTTATCTCTTGTTTTCTTTTCTTGCTTGTGCTTTTGGTGTCACGACTAAGAAGCCATTGTCTCATTCAAGGTCCTGAAGATGTATACCTGTTTCCTTCTAAAAGTTTTACTACTGCTACTTTTTTTTTTTTTTTTTTTTTTTTTTGAGGAAGATTAGCCCTGAGCTAACTACTGCCAATCCTCCTCTTTTTGCTGAGGAGACTGGCCCTGAGCTAACATCCATGTCCATCTTCCTCTACTTTATATGTGGGACGCCTACCACAGCATGGCGGGCCAAGCGGTGCCATGTCTGCACCCAGGATCCGAACTGGCGAACCCCAGGCCGCTGAGAAGCAGACGTGGGAACTTAACCGCTGTGCCACCAGGCTGGCCCTATAGTTTTACTTCTTAAAGTTTTAGGTCTATGATCCATTTTGTGTTAACATCTGTGTATGGAGAGAGGTGGGGGTTTCATACTCATTCTTTTGCATGTGGATATCTAGAAGTCCCAGCACGATTTATTGAAAAGACTTCTCTTTCCTCGTTGAATGATCTTGGCACCCTTGTCAAAAATCAATTGATCATAGATGTATTCATCTACTGCCTTTTGAAGTAGGTATTATTTAAAGTGATTAATACAATTTCTGGCATATAGCAGCTACTCAATAATAAATAATAGCCTATTGGATTTCTTTTGCGTCATTAGGAGTTAGTAAGTGGTGGGGCTGGGATTTGATCCCACGTCTGAGTGACTCCAGATCATGTCTTTATCCTGTGCGTTATACTGTGCGCTGCTAAAGTGGAAATGAAGCTCTCTGGGTGCCATGTTGGCCATATATAGTTCTCGAGAGGCTCAGAGGCCGAGCTCCAACATGGCCTTCTCCCACCATCAAACCTCCTTTGCTCTTTTCCCCATCTCCCTCCAGGGTTTCCATGGAGCTTCCAGGGCGCTCTTGGCCATGACAGTTGCTGCTAAAGGAACACTCTTCACCCTTCCTTACCTTGGGATATGGCAATTATTCAAATAGCCTTAGGATCTGTGCCCTCTTGCTTTCTCTCCCACCACTTCCCATCCTCTGCCACAAGCTAAGAATGAAGGTAAAGATGCATCAGCAGCTGCTAGGGCTTTCTGGCCACCAAGGATGAAGCAGCCTCAGACTGTGTTTTGTTTCAGGAACACATATGCAGAGCACTCCTGTGAACCAAGTGAACAAGGGGGATAGAGGTGATGGTGGTGGATGTTTTACTCGGGTTTTTGAAAGTTAAGTACTCCCTCCCTGACCTCAAACCCTGAAGCTCTGTGTCACCCAGGCTTTGCCCAAGATCATTTCTGGGTTAGAATGCGGAAGGCAGTACACGGGCTCCCTCTTTCTTGATGTGTTCTCGTGCTTTATATGAGCCTATATAGGCTGCTGTTGCTGGCAGTGTAACTATTAAGTGGTCCTTTTCATCTTTTTCTAATTTTATTATTTCTCAGTCTACTCCCATTCATTGATCTTGACCCAATTTTTTAAAAGAAGGAGAAAGTGGGGCTGGCCTCGTGGCCAAGTGGTTAAGTCTGCTCGCTCTGCTTTGGCAGCCCAGGGCTTTGCCTGTGTGAATCCTGGGCGCGGACATGGCACCGCTCATCGAGCCACACTGAGGCGGCATCCCACATGCCACAGCTAGAAGGACCCACAACTGAAAATACACAACTATATACTGGGGAGCTTTGGGAGAAAAAGGAAAAAGTTTTTTTAAAAAATCTAAAAGAAGGAGAAAATGACATAGGGAAAATAGGCAGCTTTGCCTGACTAAGGGAGAGGAGAACTCAATTTGAATACCTACTGTGTGTCCTTATTTTTGTAAATGAGGCACGTGGTACTAGGAGAGGTGAAGTAATTTACCACAGTTGCACAGCAAGTTGTGGGGGGTGCATATCAACGTTTTTAATCACCAAAGTCCATTCTCTATGCTGAAAGCATGCTCCTTCTATAGGATACCACCATATTTATTGACACTGAGGCCATTTATTATAAGACGTATCATTAAGTACTGCAAACAGAAAAAATGCTGCTAATTAAGCCAGCACAATGGTTTATTTTCCTATCAAGTGTAAGATGCGTACTGATTTCAGAAATGTTAAAATCTGAAAAAAATGTTTTAGCTACTATTGCATTTTGTCAGTTCTAACATTTATTCTTTACTATGTGCCATGCACTGTCTTCTCCACCTATAAAGTAGCTATTATTATCCCATTTTTACACAGTGATGAAACTGAGGCCCAGAAAATTAAATAACTTATCAAGGTCATGCAGCTGTTGAATAGCTGAGCTGGGATTCAGGCTCAGGCAAGTCTGATTTCAGAGTCCATGATGAATCTCGACTACTAGATCACACTGGAATTTAGAAGGCGTTTTACGTGTCAGCCAGAATCATCTCAGGGAGCCTGTACAGTCATTCTCTATCCTGGAAGAAAGCTGCTTCTGCAGGAACATTATTACTAACGCAGCAAACATGTGCTGAGGCCGCTTAGGACCTTATGCTGGCTATGCTGGATCACAGGTCTACATCGGTTCATAGTCTCTGCCTTAAGAAACTCAGTCTCATGGGAGGAAGTAAGTCTTAAATAGTTACAGTGGTGTGTGATTGTGTTCTCTTGTGAGCTGAATACCAGGGAGCCTGGAGGAGCTGTCTGAGAAAGGCTTAGGGAGCATCAGAAAAGGAGAGTGACATTTAAGTTGAGTCTTAAAGGATAAGTAAGAATGTGCCAGGCAGACAGATAGGGTAGCATAGCACTATTATTGCTTTAAACAGACTAATTTTAAGTTCTGCCTCCTGCAGAGCTACTAGCTTTGGAACTTTAGGTGAGTTATCTTCTCTAAGTCTCAGCTTCATCATATATAAAATGAGGGGATAATATGATTTACTTCACAACATTGTTGTGAAGATTGAATGAATTAACGTGTAAAACATTCAACATGACATGTAGTAAGCACCCAATAAGTGTTAGCTATAAATTGAGGCTGGAAGAGTAGTAGGTTAGTGCTGATTTTGAAAAGCTAAAGGTTAGGCAAGGAATTTGGAGTTGATTCTCAAATTTAGAGAGCTATTTAAGGCCTTAAACACGAGAGTGACTTGAACACTCCCGTGTTCGCCATTGTGCTGGCAAGCTGGGGGAATAGGGAAGCAGAAGAGAAAAGCGAAAAGCATTACGTAGAATGGCCCCCGTTCCTTTGTGGGAGAGTGAAAAGCTATTCCCTCATCGCTCAGCCTGCCTTTGCTCTCCCTCTTGCCTGAAGGCCTTTTGGTTCTTACCTTTTGAGATACTAATCGTCTCTCCTCTCAGATATTTGGGCTATTTGAATGTGGGGTTTTAGGCCTTCGCCATGTGTTAAGGGAATCTTCCTGCATCCTATCCCTTTCACCCAGCCTGTGAATTAGAGACCAAAACTGTGAGTCTCTACTGATAGAAATTTTAGTCTTAAGGAATTGCTGAGCAAGGCTTTGCTTCACCACCGTAAGTCCTGAATGAAGTCTCTGCTTCCATTTTAAGCTCTTAATTCTGTGCTAACTCTGCTGGGAGTATCATATGCAGCATCCCCTTTAATTCTCACAAACAACCCTGTGAAGCAGGAATTATCCTGGGAAACTGAGGTGTACAGGTTTGGATGACCACCGGGTCCAAGAGCTGGAGTTTAGACAAATCTTTCTGCTCCCACTTAGCTGCCTCCTGGTCTCTCCTCTGTACCGAGAGGAGATCACCTTACACTGAAAGTAGTTCTTGGCTTTGGCGTACAAAGTGGGTGCCCCTGGCTTGGTTTCCAGATTCCTGAAGTTAAAAGAATTGGATCCTTCTAAGCCCTCCCTCTCTCTCTCCAGACTCTCATGTACCTCTTGCTCTCCAGATTAATAGTCGTGGCATGTTTAAAGCTAGCAAGCATCTGATGAATATTTAATAGCCTTGAGCAGACGGGCTGGATACAGCTGTCTGAGACAGCAGCTGTTGGGGGGAGGGGAGGAAGTGCACTGCACTGGCTAACTACTGTTCTTTTGTTCCCTGGCCCTAGCCCCTTGTAGGCCCTTTAGGAGCAAAGGCCCATGGTGGGCGCTATACCCTAGTCCTATTGTGGCCAATTGCTGCCCTGGCTCCCAAGGAGGCTGCATTCAAGCAACAGACCACACCCATTTTGGGGGGTGGTGGGGAGCAGATATGTTCCCTGATAGCTAGAATCAGTTTTCCAACCCCTGGGCTAGAGGTCTTCTACTCCATAACCTGTTCTGGCTTCGGGGCTGAGGACACGTTCTCATCCAGTGTTCTGCAACTGCAGCTCTCTTTTCTGAAAGGAGACAGACTTGGATCTGGAAGGGGCTTGAGTTTCATAACCGTGCTGCTGGGGTTTAGCTTCTTGACATGCCTTAACTGCAGGTGGAGTGGCCTCTCAGCAGGAGGGGGACATCTCACTGCTAGCCTAAGCTGTGGGGATTGTCTTTGGCTAGTCTTAGGGAATGGGCAGGTAGGAGTTCTCAGACAGGACACAAGCCATCCCTGTGCTTCCCCCACCTAGACGTAGGGAGCTTTTTGCTTCAAGGAGGCCTCGTTTCCAGGGCAGATCTGGGGAGGTCGTGGGGACTCCTGAGGAAAGCTCATTTGAGAGGTTTCCAGGCAGAGTGTGAGGTACAGTCAGCCTGTCAGCCCAAATTAATCACCTTGGTAATTGCCAGAAATTTGGGCACTATTTCTGTTTGTAATACTGTATTAAGATGCCTGAGTTAGCTGATCCCTTGTCAGCCTCTGGGGCCCACCTTGGCCCTCTTCAGGGTAGCCAGTCTCCTCCACCCCAGGCACCATGTGTGAGAACTTGAGATAAAAGAGTTTGGGTTCGGATACAGGGCTAATTCTTCTGTAGGTCCGCTGACTCCTGCAGCCTTCATGCTTCCTATTCATGGCCCAGCCTCGCATCTGAAATGGGTGCTCCCCATCTCTCGGGCTCTCTGGGGTTGGAATGTAGGAAACAAGCTCTGCATCTGTCTTTGAGAGAGAAATATCTTGTGCTCTGATATGATTCCTCATAAGCTTCTCTCCAGAGATCAGTACAAATGGCCCCTTTCGTTTGTTTTTTTTAATACATTATTATAAATTAGAACACCTACTATGTGCTAGACACTGATTCAGTGGCAACTGAACAAGATTAAATGGTCCCTGACCTCATGGAGCTTATAGGGTATTTAGGGAGACAGACACTAAACAGATATTAATCTCATAAATAACACAAATCATTTCAGTTGTGATAAGTGCTGTGAAAGAAAAGAATGGGGCGCTATGAGGGCACACAACAGGGAGCTAACCTAGCTCTGGGATTTTCCTTGAGGACATGGTGCTTAAGCTGACATCTAAAGGAAGAGTTAAGTAGGCAGAGGGTTTAGGAGATGGTTTGGGGAAAGGACATGAAGCTTATTGTAGGCAGAGGGTAGGACTGAGGCAACTTCAAGGTGAGGCAGGAAGCTAGACCTTATTCTGAGGTCATCACTGAAGACCATTGAATCCAGGTGTGAAGGGTAGGGAATGACATGATTACTAGATTTCTGCTTTTTAAACTTCACTTGCTCCTGAGTGAAGAGTGGATTATGGGAACCTGTTAGGAAACTTTTTTGTGTTAGTCCAGACAAGAAATGAGGAAAACCTATAGTAGGGTGATATCAGTGAAAATGTAGAGAAGTGAATGGATCCAAGAACTTGTAGGAGCTAGAATGAACATAACTTGGTGATTGTTTACATGTGGAAGAAAAGGGAGGTATTGAGAGGGCTCCCAGGTTACTGGCTTGAACTCTGGAGAATGGTAGTGCTTTTTTTTTTAAAGATGGGGAGACACTACTACAGTCTTTGGCATGAGATCAGGGCCCTGTCCTGTGCCCCAGGCTTAGGATGTGTCTCTCCCATGGATGACCCTGAGTACTGGGAGCGGGATGGACCCCTCAAGAGAAGGGAAGAGATGGAGCCCTGAGCCTAGGATTTATAGCTATGGGAAGATGCCTATTTTCTCATTCCCTTTCTTCCAAAGACTTTAAAGCTCTTCGTTTATCTTTTTGACATCTCTGGGAGAGTAGAAAACATTTTCACCTTTATATAGCTGGAGGCCCCAAAGGTTTAGTTGATTCTGCCCTAGATCACTCAGCTCAGGCATAGCCGAGGATGGGAGGTAGGAGGTGTGAGCCTCCATTTTCACCACCTGACTGACAGCAAAAAGGGAGCTCATAGGCTGTGGACTTCTATTTTCTACCCATGTGTGTCCCTAGAAACCTCGTACTGAATGAAACAACTGGAGTTCTGCTGTGGGTTGGGGAGATTGTAAGGGAGGAAGCCTGGCCAAATGGGAGGCTGGGAAGCCCCCATGATATGGCAGCTTCATTTCTTAATTTTCTACCTGTGTCTTTGCAGCCATCAGAGGACTCCGGAAACCAGGAGAGCTGCCTGCTGTGTCAAGGCTGGCCTGAGGGCATTTGCTGAGCAAAGAGAAACCCAGGAACGGAGATCAACAGTCTTTTCCCACCCCACCTCTTGATCTGTCTGATTTACCCACAGAAAGCCAGCCAGGATCCCCTAGGAGAGTCACTAGGCCCAGAATGGAGTCCTCAGGGCTGCAGGGGACTGTGATGCTAACAGTTAAACCTGCTTAGGACTTCAAAGAATTGACGGGGGACTAACGCTATCCCCAGCATGGCCTCCTAGATCTGAATAAACTGGCAGTCCTTCTGTCTCTTTCCCAGTTTGCCTGCTTCCCCTTAGCCTTGAGCAGAACAAGCTGGAATACCCCTACCACCACCTCCTGTTTCCCACCTTGCCACACCTGTGTTGTGAGTGCCAACCTGGGAGCCCTTGGACACTTCCAGAGGGCTCCCACAGAGAGGCTGGTCACCACCTCTGTAATAGGCTGAGGAAAGCCAAGTGAGAAGATTCATTTACTTCGGGCAAGTTATTTAACCTCTGAGCCTGTTTTTCTCTTCATTGTTGATTACTAACCTTGTCCAAAAAGCTCTTGAAGGGTAGGGCTTTTCCTTCACTTCTACTGTATCCCTTCCCCAACAAATATCTGGCACTGAGGAGCTCAATAAAGGTTTTGTCAAGTGATGAATGGTCCAGCTCCGGTAGCTTCTATCAGCTTTGGGAGAGAGCCAAAGGCCCCCTGTCCAGCTCTCACTTTCCTTCCATCTGCACTGGGCTAGCTACTTATCCTAACATCTTCTCTTGGAGAATGGGAAAGCCAGCCTTTGATACACTTCTGGTTTCCTGTGGCCTATGCCCTAGGCTGATTTTACACTAAGCTTTCTGAGAGGTTAGGGACCTCGAATATTGCATTCTTCCTTTATTGTCTTCTGGTTATTTATCCTAGCAAGGGAGCAGGGGGACAGGCTGAGTTTGGGGAAAGAGCCTGTCTGCATTTTAACTGCCTGGGGCGTTTTAAGGAGCTTGAATTCCTTCTTGGCAGGAAGGGGACATTGAAATCAGTTAATTTACTTTGGACCATTTATTTAACTTCTGAGCCCATTTTTATCTTCATTATTATTTTTAAATGGTAGCTGATTCTGTTCACAGCTATTTATTTTTATACTCCTTTTTTTTTTTTTTTTTTTTGAGGGAGATGAGCCCTGAGCTAACATCTGCTGCCAGTCCTCCTCTTTTTGCTGAGAAAGACTGGCCCTGAGCTAACATCCGTGCCCATCTTCCTCTCCTTTATATGTGGGACGCCTACCATAGCATGGCCTGCCAAGCAGTGCCATGTCTGCACCCAGGATCCGAACCAGCGAACCCCGGGTCGCCAAAGCAGAACGTGCGCACTTAACCGCTGCACCACCGGGCTGGCCCCTATCTTCATTATTGATTACTATAAATAATAGCTAATAATTTCTTGAAAGCTTAATATGTACCAGGCACTATGTCAAGCATTTATATGCACTATTTCATTTAATCCTCCAATCTATTATATTCATTTTAAAGATGAGGAAACAGAGGCTCAAGGAGGATAAATAACTTGCCTAAGGTTAAAAAAAGGTGCTGTGAGACTTGAGAGTCCTCACTTTTGACCTCTTTGTACCTCTTACAGCCACCAGTACATTGAAACAGTAAAGTGTTGTGTTTATGTGAGAGAGTTGTTCAGGATGACAAACCATCCAGGTTTACCCAGGACTTCCAGAGGGCTCCTGAGATGTTGGATTTTCAGTGCTAAAACCAGGAAAGTCCCAGGGAAACAGATGAGTTTGTCAAACTGTGTTTGCATCAAGACTCTCAGTCCAGGGTTGAGCACTGAGGCTGCCTTTTCCGTGGCTACTTGGGCTGCTAGGCCTCACCCTGTGGCTCGAGTTCCTTTATGTGGCATTTGAAGACCTGCTTCAGTTCAGCAGGCAGGAGAGGAGTTTGGGGCAGGAAGCAGATGGCATTCTGGTCATAGATAAATGGAGGCCCAGAGCCTGGGTCACTGTCTGAGAAGCCAGTGCTAGGTTCCTAGGCAGACAGACCCTCCACCCCCAGATGCAAGGATATCTACTTGGGAACCATGGATTTTTACAGGAAGGCCCATGGGGCTAAAGCCAAAGAGGTGTGGGTTTAAATTCTAGCTCATCACTTGCTGTGTATTTTTCTGGGCCTGTTTACTCTGTGAAAGTAGGATGATAATCCCTTTCCACTGAATGAGATCTGAGAAGCAAATGAAATGTGTGTGAAAGACCTAGCACAGGGTCCATACATAATACTGCTCAACACTTTAGTTTCCTTCCTCCTTTTTTTCCGGCTTGTTTTTTTTATCCTGTCTTGTCACCTGTCATGTCTGTCATATACAGCCTTCTTCCCTTCTCCCATTACCACTTGGAGCGATAGGGATCTTCCTTTGAGAGCTCTGACCTAGTAGGCTTGGCCCACCCGCCCAGCTGCCCTGCATGTCAGTCACCTCCCCTGCAAGCAGAGAAGGGATGACATCAGCCTTCCTTCCTCCCCCAATCCAAGCCTCTGGACTGTTTTGAGCCATAAATATTTTAGCTGGGCCTTTCTCTGGCTGTTGCCAGGGTGATGGGCTCTCAGGGGAATGGGGGGGAGTGTGGAGGCGGGGCTGGGAGCCTGGGGCCTACCAGCAGAGCTGGCCCTGGAGGGGCGGGCATGAAGCCTGGCCAAGAGCCAGTGCTTGCTGCAGCAGTTCTGAAGGCTGTTGCTCTGTCTGCCTCCTTCCCTTTCCTAGGCCCCTCAGGGCTGCTCCTACTGCTTCCAGGCCCAGCTCTGCCCTTGAGTGCTACTTGGGTAATTGCTGAATGTCTCTGATAAATGTCTTCATTTTAACATCTGTAACAGAAGAGTCCCTGCTTAGTGCAGGTAAGTGGAGAAAACGAAGGTAAAGGAGATTTTGTAAAAATCCTGTGAAACACTAGGTAAGTAAGTCATGATTGGAGAAGCTAGGTCCCATAGCTCTTTGTGATAGACCTAGAGGCAGGAGTCCCAGGGCAATGTGGGTGCCACGCTGAAGATGGATCCTCTACAGCGCTGCTTCTCCTCCTTCCCCCTTCCTCACACTGCAGCCCCAGCTCCTTGTCTAAGGTTCCCAGGTCTAGCTAGACTACCTAGCCTGGCACAGGGTATTCTAAGGAGTTAGGCCCAGTGGCTTGTGAGCAGAATTGATGAAAGCTTTTTTTACTTGAGATGCAAAACAACTCAGGCCCCCAAACTAGATCTGGCCCTCATCTTCTACCCCCCATCCTAGAGAGTTTACATCTGGCTAGCTGCTAAGTTTTAGGTTGTGGCAGCATGCCCCACCCCTCTCCTTGGGATGTGGTCAAAGAAAGAAAAGAGGACCACAGAGGGGGCACCTGGATCATGCCCCAACCCTATCGTTGAGAAGCTCTGGATTTGGCCCAGGATTCCACACCCCTTGCTCAGCCATACCCTCCACAATTTTCCTGTTGAGCTTGGAGTTCTGATTCTTTTGTAGCGAGCTCCCTCTGGTGGTTGAGATACACATTGCAGGAAAATAAGATCTCAAAAATGAAACTGAATTGCAGGCGAGCCTCAGAGGTGGGATGGCTATACCAAGGAGAAGAAGCCTTGTCCCCAAGTCCTAATGACAGTCATTGTATTTCTTATATAGGGTATCTCCCATCTGTTTGCTTCTTCCTATCATTAATCCTTACAATTCAATGACATAGGAAGTATCCTAATTTTACAGATGAAACACATTTAGAGAGGTGAAATCAAATCCAGACTCTTCACTGTATGTACCATTTAAAATCCTCAAGTGATATGAACTGAGCCTGTTTTTCCAGCCTCATCTTCAATTACTCTCAAGCCAAAATAGACTTGCTCTTCTGGAACATAGCTTACCTCTGGATCTTTGTTCATGCTATTCCCTCTATCTTCATTGCCTTCCCTCCTCCCCAGTATATTACGTACCAAATTCCTATTCATTTTTGAAAAACTAAAGAATAAATACGGTATTTTCTAAAGCTTGCATATATTATCTTTGTAATAAGCAAATATTATAAGACATAGGAAGACAAATATCTGGATGAGAACAGGTGGGTAAGTGGTCCTGAGATGTGGAAGGTTGGATGGGGAGAGAATGGCCCAGGAAATTAGAAGAACATGAAGACACCTGGATTCTCTTGTAGGCTTGTGTCGTAAAAATCATGTGAGTATTTTTGCTGGCAGAAGAAAGTGAGAGCAAATCCCTTGGAAGCCGGGACAGAACTGCAGATGACATTTCTTCAAAGTCTTTGGTCTTAAATTCACATTCGTTTTCTTTGTACTTCATAATATATCCATGTTTTAATAATAATAGCTAAAACTTAAATAGCACTATGCACCAGGCACTGTCCTAAGTACTTTTCACAGACTAAATCTTCACCATAATCTCATAAGACAGATACTCATTTGGAGCTGGCCTGGTAGCATAGTGGTTAAGTTCACATGTTCCACTTTGGCGGCCTGGGGTTTGCATGTTTGGATCCCAGGCACGAACCTAGCACTGCTCATCAAGCCACACTGTGGCAGCATCCCACATAAGATAGAGGGAAATTGGCACAGATGTTAGCTCAGTGACAATCTTCCTCAAGCAAAAAGAGGGAGACTGGCAACAGATGTTAGCTCAGGGCCAATGTTCCTCACACACACACACACAAGAAAAGTACTAAGACTACCCTCACTTTACACTGAGGAAACTGAGGCACAGAGAGGTTAAGTAACTTCTTAAGGTCATGCAGCTAGTAAGTGGTGGAGCCAGGATTTTATTCCATCTAAATTGGCTCAAGGAAGGTGCTCTGAATAACTATACTTTAATATTGAAAATATTGCCTTACATTTCCATGAATAAAACTGACTCCAGAAAGCAGTATTGTGCTTTATGCTAGCACCCCGACTCTATACCACTAGAGGTCTGCATAATCCAGGTTGAAAACTACTGATCTAGAGGACAGACTTGCCAGCCTTGGCCCCAGAATAACATGACCAAGAAAGAGATCCCAGCTCCTGACACCCAATGACATAGGACTGGCTTAGAGCTAGTGGCATTTCCTCAAAAAACTCAGTCTCCTGGAAAAGCCAAGAGAGCAGGTTAATCAGGAAATGAAGACACAGAGAAGGGAAGTGAGGGCTTCAAGTTCACAAAACAGCTGAGAGGTCTGGCCAAAGATCTGGAGGATAAGAACCTAACCAACATCCTGCCATCTTATGATTATTTTCCTCAGGGAGCCTGCGGGAGGCAGATGTGAAAAGACTAAGACCCTAGATGCTTCTGGTAGATACCGGGGTAGAAGTGTACATTGGGGCCAGCCCAGTGTTGCAGCGGTTAAGTTCACACGTTCCACTTCGATGGCACAGGGTTTGCCCGTTTGGATCCCGGGTGCAGACCTATGCACTGCTTGTCAAGCCATGCCGTGGCAGGCATCCCACATATAAAGTAGAGGAAGATGGGCACAGATGTTAGCTCAGGGCCAATCTTCCTCAGCAAAAAAAAAAAAGAAAGAAGTGTATGTTGTTCTGGATTGTTTCAGTTGCAGTTGTCAGACACCAAACTGACTTTTTCTACCAGGAAAGTCCAGAAAGGCTTTAGCTATGGCTGGGTCCAGGGGTTCAAATGATGCCATTGAGAAAGTGTCTCCTGATTTCTTGACTCCTCTGTGTTTCCTTCGTTATCAGCTAAGCTCTTCTCAAAAGGTGGCAAGAAAGCCACTAAGAGCACCATGTTTATATCCTATTTGCTTAGCCATCCCATAGGAAAAAAAATTTATTTCCCAATAGTTCTAGCATAAATCCTAGGATTGCATCTCATTTGGCCTGACTTGGGTCACTAACACGTCCCTTCACCCCTAACCAGTCATTGTAGCCTGCAGTGGCAGAGATGGAATGCATTGATTTGCCTGACCAGGGTCATCAGCCCACACCGGAACTGCCGAGTAAGGCAGCCCCACCAAACCACATGGACTAAGAGTGGGAGGAAGGTTAGTTCCCCAAGGGAAAATCAGAGTGTTCCTACCAGAAGGAGGAATGGATGCTGGGCAGGTGAAATCAATAGTCCACCTGTACGAGATGGGCGGGAGCCACAGATCATGGGTCACATGCATAGCAGTCCATTTGAGTGGCCTTATGCATTACACCGGGCTGTGTGAATGCCCTCAAATCAATTCAGTGGACATTTTCTGAGTATTTGTCATGTCCAAGATCCAGCACCTTCCATACAATATATATACAGCAAGACATTCCCCTGCCACCAACCCCAGTAAGGCAGTTACCAGACTCAAGCTACTGCTTCATCCCAAAGGAGTAGAACAAGCGAACTCCTAGTCATCGCTCAGAAACTAGCTCTAAAGTCATTTCCCATGAAGCCTTCTCATGACTACATCCCCCTTCAGAGTTGGTCACCTTCCATCCACCTCTGAACTTGCTACATCCTGCTGTTGTTATCACACTGTGCCATAATTTACTGATTCTCCTCTCTGCCTCCTCCAATGATGAGCGGCACCTCTGTTTTCTCAGTGCCCAGAATATAATAGATGCTCAAAGATGTTTGTTGAGCTGAGTTGAAATGAGTTCCCAGGAATGGCCCGGCCTGTCTTCTACGGCATATTCCTGTAACCATTTAGCTTCCCTTCCCAACTGGCCTTTCTTTCAAGAGCCAGTTCCCCACTACCTCAATTCAACTGAACTAATACTTATTGAATGCCTGTCATGTGCCAGGCAGTGTTAGGCCTTGGGAAGTTCAGAAATTAACAAGATATATTTCAAATTCAGTACTCTAAAGAGGCCAGAACCGGTTCTTCTACCAGAATTTCTTTTTTTTTTTTTTTTGAGGAAGATTAGCCCTGAGCTAACTGCTACCAATCCTCTTCTTTTTTCTGAGGAAGACTGGCCCTGAGTTAATATCCATGCCCATCTTCCTCCACTTTATATGTGGAACGCCTACCACAGCATGGTGTGCCAAGTGGTGCCATGTCCGCACCCGGGATCCGAACCAGCAAACCCTGGGCCACCAAAGCTGAACGTGCGCACTTAACAGCTATGCCACTGGGCCAGCCCCTCTACCAGAATTTCTTTCGCTGGAAAAAGAAATCTCAGTCCTGATTTCTCCTCTGCTTTGTGATCCAGTCATTCTCCCTTCCTGGGCCTCTTTCCCCTCAGAAGGGAAGGCCTGACTTGGCGTAAAATCTATAATTTAATAGATGTGTATGTGTTGAATTAAGCTCCATATTTCCGTTTGCCTAGGTTAAAAACTTTGGAGTCGTCCTTCATCTTCTCTTTCTTCCACACACGTATCCAATCTGTCAACAAATCCTGTTGACTTTACCTTCAAATCCAGAATTCACCATGTCTCATCACCTCACCCGATCTGGTACAAACCACCACCACTTCTTGAGAAGATCATTGCCATAGCCTCGTGTCAGGTCTCCCTGCTCCCACCCTTGTGCCCCTGCAGTCTATTCTCAGATTAACCAGAGAGATTCTTTAAAAACGGAAGTTCAAACCCTACAATAGCTCCACATCTCATTCAGAGCAAAAGCCACACAGCCCTGTGTGGTCCATCCTTTCCCATGTTCTTCTCTCATGTCTATTCCACCCAAGCCACCCTGGCCTCCTTGCTGTTTCTTAATCACCAGAGATGCTCCTGCCTAAAGGCCCTTCCACTAACTTTTCCCTCTGCCTGAATTACCCCTTTCTCCAGATATCTGCACGACTGATTCACTCATTTCCTTCAGCAGTTTGCCCAAACGTCACCTTCTCAGTAAAGCCTACTCTAAACTGCCTTGTTTAAGATTGCAACCTCCCAACCCCCTTTCCTGTTTTCCTCCATAGCAATCATTCCCTTCTGACGTACTACAGAATTTACTAACTTTATGTCCATCTCCTCCCACTTAACTGTTAGCTCTGTGAATATCTATTAATTCAATATCTATTAATCCATTCAACTAATTGAATGTTGATGTCTGTTATGTGCCAAACACGGTGCTAATTGTTGGGACTACCAGGTGATTAAGACAGGTGATTAAGTCTTGTGAGGGAAGAAATTGTAACAGTAGTAGTAACTCATTTATTGAGTGCTTCTTCTGTGTTAAGTGCTTGCCATTCATCAGAATAATAATAATGGCTAACATTTATTAAAGTACACTCTGTTTTACACGCATTATCTCATTTAACCATCACCAAGACCTATAAGGTGAATATTACCAGGCTCGTTTAAAGAGCAAGAAACAAGATTTCAAGGTTCTGGACCGATGGAGTCAGGATTTGAATTAAGGCGGTGGCAGGAGAGTAGGGTCAGGTGTGAGAAATTATTAGGATTTAGGGTCAGCAAGGCTAGATTAAAGATTGGATGTGGGGGCCGAGGGAAAGGGGGAAATGACTCTCAGGTTTTCACTGGGACGGACTAAAGAGCAAGAAGACTGAAGACAGATGAAAGCCCAATTTGGGACGCGTTGAGTTTGTGACGCCTGTGGGCCATTCATGGGTACAGTCCATCTCGGGCAGGAACCGAGACAAGAGGCCGTTCCGGTCGCCTCCCTTGGACCTGAGGAGATGCCGGGAGAAGGCACGCAAGAGAAGATCAGGAGGTGGGTTTCTTTGCCTCTTGAGTTTCTTCAGCAGCAGCTGCAGGAAGGGCGTAGGGGACCGCCAGACAAAGAGCGTGCGGCACCGCCTTGGTCCGGGCGGCCCCTTTAAGAAGCGCGCCCCCAGCTTGTAGCCCGCCTTGTATGCAAATTTGGCGGCGAGGCGGGAGCGCGCAGCTGATACCCGGGGACTGGGCTGCGGCGGTTAGTCCTCTCCCGGCCGCCGTCGCCTCCGACATATTGCCCGCAGGAGCTGCGGCGGCGAAGCGGAGAGCGCCGGGGGGAGGAGATGGGTGAGCGGAGCGGGTCCGGCTCTGCCGGGGAACGGGCGGGCGCGGGGGTTAGGATGGCCAGGCTGCTAATTGCTCCCCCACGCGGACAGGATCCGGCGAGGGGAGGGGGAGGGGATGAGGGGCGCAGAGGGACCCCGCCCCCTCCTGTCGTCTTGCGGGGTGGGACCTCTGTTGTCGGGGCGGGACATTGGTGTGATGGGCGGGGCTTCCAAAATGAAGAGGGCTTGTAGGGGCTTGGGCTTTGGTGAGGACCCGGTGACCAGGGCTGGAAGTGGGGGCCGGGCTTAGCGGTGGGCGGGGCCTTAGTGCTAAGGGCGGAGCTCCTGGGCTGTAGGCACTTCTGCGGGCGCGAAGTTTCTGGGCTGTAGGGGCTTTGTACTAGGGGCGATGGGGAGGGAAGAAGATCTTCCAGATTAAGGGAGCCTATTCTGGAGCGGGGCTTCTGGGCAGAGAGAGCTTTTATTGGCTTGTGGGCGGGTTTTCTGGGCTGACAGTTGTGTGTAGGCGGGGCTTCTGGGCTGAGGGGCTTTATGTGGGTGCAGAGCTTCTAAAGAGAGGAGAGTAGGTGTGGGCAGAGCTTTTGGACTAAGCATGTGTTTCTGTGTGGGCAGGGGGGTGCTTTTTAAGCCAGGTATAATAGTGTATGCACAGAGCTTCTGGGTTACGAGCTGGTGGGGCACAGTTCCTGAACAAGTACTTTTTGGAGGCGTCTGTGAAAAGCTTCCAACCTGAGGAGCTAGGGCAAGGGGTGTGTATGTGTGGGCTGCGGTGTTGCCATAAGGAGGTATGAACAAGGCTATGACTTTGATTAGGATGGTACTTGGGAGCTGTGTGCAGGACCTATGTGCAGGTTGGTGCCTGGGAGCCTAGGGAAATAGGTTGGAGGTCCAAGTTTTAGGTCCGCAACCACAGCCATTCTCCCAGAGCCCACATCCTTGACCCTGTGCTCAGGCCCTGGGTCCTGACCACAAGACACCTGGATGCCATTGAGTTGGATCTCAGGGCCCTAGAGGAAAAAGCTGTCTCAAGGGTGCCCAGAATTGTAAGCCTGTGGGAACTTGTAGTATTGGAATGGGGCAATGCACATCAGAGCTGAGAGCACAGGGCCCAGACTTCCGAACTGCCTGTGACACAATGTAAACTCAGTTTCCTAATCTGTGAAAAACCTACATTGCTGAGTTCATTCACTCATCAACATATACTTATTGGGCACGCACTTTGTGCTCAACACTGTGGCAGGGGAGGGGATACAACAGTGAAAAAGACAGATAAGAGTACTGACCTCACTGACCTTCTGTTCTAGTGGGAAAGACAGACAATAAACATGTTAACAAATGAATAAGGTAAATTCCAAGGGTGAACTGTTATGGAAAAAAGAGAAATAAGGGAAAAAAATAAGATAGAGAGTGATGGGTGCAGATACTTCAAAAATGCCAGTCAGGGAAGGGCTCTCCACATGGAGGATGCAGCAAGTGCAAGAGGTAGCAGCAAGCTTGGTTTGTTTAAGGAGAGAAAGGCCACGATGACTAAAGCATGGGGCTGAGGCAGAGAACAGTAGATGAAGTTGAAGAGGTAGGCTGGGACCAGATCATAGGTCTCTGTGAGCATTAAATGATGAAATGAGACACTAGGTAACTGGTAGCCAGGATCATTGCTGTTATCCTTGATACATGCCCTCTGGCTTGAGGATCTACCTTATGTCGAGCCCCACAGGAGGACGAAGAGGTCCCAACAGGACATCCTACTGTCGAAATCCGCTCTGTGAGCCAGGATCCTCAGGAGGCTCTGGTGGGAGCCACACTTCCAGCGCATCAGTCACCAGTGTCCGTTCCCGCACCAGGTAAACCACCTTCCCCTCTTGCCCCTTACTGTGGGCTCACAGGCAGTATGGACAAAGCTCTCCCTGACTGGGCTCTAGGATGTGATACCCCAGGTGCTGGGTGGGGGCTTAGAGGTCATTGAGCAGCAGAGAAGACCCAGAGGGTAGTCACTTGGACAGATGCAGTGGGACATAGTGTCATAAGCCCAAAGGCTTGGATTCCAGTTACAATTCTGCTCCTAATTTGCTGGTGACTTTGACAAATTGTCTCCCATCTTTGGGCCTCCGTTTCCTCATCTGTAAAGTGGACCTAATAATTCTCTCCTTCCTCGGGAATGTTGGAAAGCCTGAATAAGGTTAGGGATAGGAGAAGCCTGTGTCAGCTGCTTTGTCTGACCCGCAGGATTAGGAGGACTCCATCCTTGCCGTGAGCTGCTTTTCTGATCCTACCCTGCAATCCTGTGCCCCAGAAGCCCTTCTTGGTAGAGTTCTCAGGTCAGCTCCTGATGTTGTTCCCTCCCCATCCCCAGGAGCAGTTCTGGGACGGGCCTCTCCAGCCCCCCATTGGCCACCCAGACGGTCGTGCCCCTACAGCACTGCAAGATCCCCGAGCTGCCCGTCCAGGCCAGCATTCTGTTTGAGTTACAGCTCTTCTTCTGCCAGCTCATAGCCCTCTTCGTCCACTACATCAACATCTACAAGACAGTGTGGTGGTATCCTCCCTCCCACCCACCCTCCCACACCTCCCTGGTAGGTGCTCAGCTAGGATCAGCGTGTGTGTGTGTGTGTGTGTGTGTGTGTGTGTGTGTGTGTGTATGACGTTTGGTTTCAGTTTAACATCGATTACTAAGTGCCCTGTATGCTTGGCCTCCTGCTAGCCATGGGAGGTGTAGAAGGAACAGAAAACTGACGATTCCTGAACACTCACCCCTAATGTGCTCAGTACCACACTAGGCATTGTAACGGTAGCAGAGATGAATCTGACACACATTTTGCCCAAAGGAGTGCAGTCTTAAATCCTGTGGGGGAGATGAACCACGGGTATATGTGAGTGTTTCAAGGAGTGGAAAGATGTCCATCCAGAAAGAGAGGTTCAGGGAGAGATCAGAGCAAGAGGGTTCACACACCACTCTCTCATCTCCAGGGACTGTCCCACTTCCCTCCTGGGTCCTGTTCTACTCCTCTAGGTAGTTTCCTGGCCTGACTCAGCTAGAGGCCTATAAAGGTCAGAGAGTGGGGACAAGCCCTATGGAAAGGACTGGGCAGGGGGAGGTGAGTATGAGAAAAGCCTGTGTATGGGCAGGGGGCCCACGTGAACCCTAGCCTCTGCCCCCTGACAGAATTTCCACCTGATCGACTTCAACTTGCTGATGGTGACCACCATCGTTCTGGGCCGCCGCTTCATTGGGTCCATCGTGAAGGAGGTGATTGGGTCCTAGAGGCTGACTGGGAACTTTGGACTCCCCTCTCCCCCTGGGAGTGCCAAGGAGACATACCCAGCCCTTCAACCCTGAGGCATTTCCTTGGGGCCCCCTTTGGACTTGATTGAAGAGCATTACTCACATCCTATCAGCTCTTGGAGTTTACTGGGTGTTGAGGAAAAGGATTCGCCTTGACAGGTTCTGCCCAACCTGTTGCCCCACATTTCCCTGGGTGGGATCATAGGCCATGCTGGGTGGGATTTGGGCACAGCCCCTGTGGCCTCCATCCAAGGCCCCATCCCGTCCTATCTCGCCCTGACCCAGGCTTCTCAGAGGGGGAAGGTCACCCTCTTTCGCTCCATCCTGCTGTTCCTCACCCGCTTCACCGTTCTCACGGCAACAGGCTGGAGTCTGTGCCGCTCCCTCATCCACCTCTTCAGGACCTACTCCTTCCTGAACCTCCTGTTCCTCTGCTATCCGTGAGTACCCCTCACTGCCTAGCACCCGGCTCCTGACCTCTGCCCTGAGTGTGGCTGGGTCATCAGGCCCCCATACCTGGAAGAGTCACAGGCAGGGCAGCAACAATATTGCCTCAAATTGTCTGATAGCATCCCCCTGAGATCAGAATGATTAGCCGCCTTTTGCAGGAGCAGAAACTGAGATGGCATAATTTACCCAAGGTGCCACCAAGGGGGCAGTCAGAATGGGACTCAGATCTGAGTGTATACCCCAAAGGAACGATGCTGAGGGGCAATGCACGGGCTTTGTCTTCCCTCTCTCTTCCTTTTCTCTCTCTCTGGTTCTTTCTCTGTCTCTTTGTGTATCTGGGTATTTATGTAATCTCTTGGTGCCTCCCCCAGGTCTGTGTGCATGCAAGCACCTGCGTGAGTGCATGTTTCTGTGTGTGTATCTGCACGTGCATGTGTATATGTCTGTCTTAGTGTCTGTTTTGCTCACTCCCTCCATCTTGCCAGAACCCAGATTGTTGAGGATGGAAAGATAATCTGGGCAGAGCCCAGGACTGCCCCTTTCTGGCCTAGGATTGGGGAAGGCTTTGGCAAGATATCTACTCTGGCTGTTCCTGGGGCAGGCTCCTGGCTGCCTGGGCATTAACAGGCCTTTCCCCACCCCTGGACTTTGTAGTTCACGGACTTCCTCAGCCTGGGCCAGTGCTATTTCCTGGGAAACTTCAGAGCCGGACACTCCTCCCTCTCTGCCTTGCGTGACCGAAAGGGTACAGTCATGAGAGGAGCTCCATCACACTTGCTTCAATTCTAACTAGTTTTTAATTATAAGAGTGACACACGTGTCACATAAAAACATTAAACTTTAAAGAAGCTTTTAACGTAGAAAATGAAAGTCCCACATAATCTCAGTCCTCTAGAGAACCATTATTTGCAGCATATCCTTCCAAATTTTTTCTGTGCAAGTACATACACACATCCTTTTTTAAAACAAAAGTGGGGTTAATCTATGCATGATACAATTTACTACATTTGTCACATAATCATATAACTTGGATATTTTTCCATGGCAATACATATGGATCTGCCTTATTTTTTTTAATGGCCTCATAATATTCCATTGTATAGATTTTTTACAATTTGTTTTGTCTTCTGTTGGTGGACTTTTGAGTTGTTCCTAGCTTTTCCCTGTTGGAAACAGTGAAGCAGGGAACATTCTTTTGCATACATCTTTGCACACTTGTCCAGTACTTTTGTACGTCAGATTCCCGGAAGTAGAATTACTGCACCGAAAAGTATGTCCATTTACATTTTTGAGAGATATTAACAAATGGCCCTCCAAGGTTTGTACTGGTTAGACCTGTCAACAGTCATCTTAATTAGACACTCTCTGCTTACTCCTGGTGAGTCCATTCTCCCTGGATACAGGCATTACCCAGTGTTCATATTTTCTTTCTTTTTTATTACTAATTTTTATTAATATAAGACAAGTATATCACAAAAAATCAAATCCAGTAGTGCTAAAAAGGTTAGGATAAAAAACAGCTTCCAACCCTACCCTCCAGATTTTTAGTCCCACTTCTCAAAAGCAATCTCTTTCACTGTTTCCAGTTTTAAGTGTTTTTTCAGTTACCTCTATAATTCCAGTATTCTTGTACCTTTGTTTATTCTTTTTAAAAATTTATTGATTGATTTTATACTTGGATAGTAGCTTTACATAGTTAAAATTCAAAATGTGTAAAAGAATATAGAATGAAAAGGGCTCCTCTTGACTCCTATCTCCCAGCTACCAGTTTCCCTTCTAAGAGGTAACCACCAACGTTTCTGGTTTCTTGTATATCCTGGAAATAAATGGTCTATGCATATGCAAGCATACTGCACACACACGGCATGCACGCATACACGCGCACATACATTGATTCCCTGCAGTGACAGATGAAAACTTAGTTCACCCTTTCAGCCATACTGTTTCCAGTATTTGATAACTATTGTTATTTTTAGTTTTTTATTGGTTATCTTTTTCAGTACTATGAGTATGCCTGTATTTTTTACTTCATCAACAATAGTCGGTATCTTAATCCCTTTTATGTAAGATGATAATATTAGGAACCCTACCCATCCTCTTTTCCTCCCCTCTTCCTCCTCACTTCCTGGCAGCTGTATTCTTACTTTTATATTGTCAAGCTTGACATTAACATTCTCCTATATAACCACATTTAATTCTTCCATTCTTTGTCTAAGGCTAATTCTAAAAATTAAAAACCAATAAGTAGCCTTGATATTATTATGAGTATGAAAATATCGTTCACTACAGGGCCAAGTAGTGTGCATTCCTTCTCTATAGTTACCGACTAATAACCTTGGGCCTCTTAAAAAAAGAATGTTCCTAGTGACAAGGTCAAATGGTTTCTCTTTTCTTACATTCCATCAGTTGCTTAAAATCATGCCACATTTTAGTTTGCTTCATATTTAGATTGTAGCTCTTATACAGCTTTTTGTTTTTCTTGGAGTTTCTAATTGCCTTTCTTTTTTCTTGTTGACAAAAGAATGATGGGCCTTCAACATATCCTCAAGTTTATCCAGCCTCTCAATCATGCTACCTGTTGCCTGGAGTCCATTTTTCCCCCAAAGACATCCCTCCTGGAGCCCTCCATCCTCCTGCTCCAGTCTGGAGTGGTTGCTCTTTAGGCCTGCTATACAGCTCTCAGCCTGGGACTTCCCTTCGCTGCCCTCCTAGGTTGGATCCACTGTTTCCTGGATCCCATGTCTTCCTCTTTCTTGGTTTTCTCCCTTATTTTGCTGGAGTACATTATCAGGTAATTTCCTTAACAATGTGGGAGGTATATACATTCTGAGTCCTTGCATGTCTAAAAATGTCTTTGTTCTGCCCTTGTACTTGATTGATGGTTCAACTAAATATAGATTTCTAGGTTCAATTTCATATTCTCTCAGAATTTGAAGATATTGCTCCATTGTCTCCAGCATCCGGTGTTTCTAATGAGAAGTTTGATACCAGTTTGATTCCAAGTACTTTATAGATGACTTGTTTTTTCCTTTCTGAAAGCTTTTAGGAATATTCTGTTTATCTTTTGATTATCTGAAATTTCACAAGGATGTGTCTGGTGTGGAACTTTTGTCATTCATCTTATAGTACTCTAGGACTTTTTTAACTTGGAGATTTGGGTATTTCTTCAGGTCAGGGAGATTTTCTTCTATTATTTCTTTGATGATATCTTCCCTTCGATTTTTTTCTATTCTCCCTGGGACTTCTCTTCATCAGATGGTAGACTTCATAGATTGGTCATCTGTTTCTCTTATATTTTCCCTCATATTTTTCATCTCTCTCCCTTTCTCCCTCTCCTTCCCCCCCCCCCCTTTCTTTTTCTGTTTCTGTCTCTTTCTTTCTCTGTCTTTCGTCTCTCTTACTTTGCCTTTAGGAAGATTTCCGCAACTTTACCTTCCAGCTTTTTTATTGAGATTTTTTTCAGCAATCATATTTTTCATCTCTAAGGCCTCTTTCTTGTTTTCTGATTGTTCTTTTCTCATAGCATTCTGTTCTTGTTTTAAAAATCTCTTATGTTTCCTCAATTTTGTTTTTCCACTAGGATCAATTTTTCTGTTTTATACTGCTAGTTCTTAAAATGTACTTGGTTTCTTTGGTTGTCTATTTATATTTAAGAATGAAGAACTGAGTAGCTTGAGTGCATTTTCTTTCCCTGTGCCATTGTGTACATGAGGGGGAGGTTTAACTGGAATTCTAAGTTCATGGGCAGGGCGCACTGACTGGCAGGCTTGCTTTAGGCTGAGTGAGTGAGGTGCCAATTGTCAGGCTGTGGGCCCCCATAGGCCAGAAGGGTCAGGGGTGTTACTCTAGGATGCCCCCATTAGAGACTTCAATCCTCCTCAGATAGTTTATTCAATTTCTTTAGAGAAGAATCCCTCAGGGTGGGTTGTGAGAGGTGTGTAGGAAAATAAAAGGACTGACTCTTATAAGTAAATACAGACCTTTGTTTAATCCCAGTTGTTCAGCCCTGCTTCTCACTTCTACCCTCTATCACATGCACCTACTTCAAACCAGAGTCTCTCTTGGGTCACTCTGGGCAGGTTAGCTCCTACCCCCAATGCGGCCTTCTCATGGCATGTTTTAGACCTGTACCATCTGGTTTATTAGCTTCCAGCTGCCTCTTGTTATTGAACATTTGAAATAGGCTGGTTTGAATTGAGATGTGCTATAAGTTTAAAATATACGCCTGATTCTGAAGACTTAGTACGAGAAAAGAAAGTACGTAAAACATCTCATGCATAAATAATGACTACATGTTGAAATGGTGATACTTTGCATATAATGGGTTAAGTAAAATAGAGTATTAAAATTAATTTGATCTCTTTTTTTAGGTAGCCACTAGAAAATTTAAAACTACATGTGACTCCCATTGTATTTTTGTTGGATAGTGCTGCTCTAGACGGTGGCTTCCTTCCTTATCTGTCAGCGTTTTTGTCTGCTTTCTAAATTTGTCAAAATCGCTTGTGTGCTGATAATTCCGACTCCCATTCATTTTTTGATGTGAATTTATTTTCTGCTTTTACACTGTCATATCTTGGGTGGAGAGGATGAGAGGGAATCTGCCGTCTTGCATGTGAAGTTGCTTCTAACTTGTGACCTGTCAGAGCAGTCACTTGCTGTAACCAAATAATTTAATTGTATCTACAGTCCTTCTTAGAGGCAAAGCCAGGGAGATTCTTAAGTACTTGCCCTTAAGTTTGAGTCTGAATCCCTTATATGTTCATGTAGGTGCCCCACCCCCTCATTCCCACAAGGTATCTTGAAGAGTGTTTTGGGAATCTCATTTCAGTCTTCTTTTCTGTCCCACAGAATCACTGGCCCCTTTCTTTTCTAAACAAAATTGTATTGATCTTCTGGGCCAGACACCATGCTGGGGGTTGTTGTAAGAATTAAAAGAGGGTATTTATGAAAACACTAGCAGAATGCCTGGCAGAGCCTAGAGAATCAATACAAGCTGTATAACTTAAGGAAACTGAGGCTCATAGAGGTTAGCTAACTTGCCCTAAATCACAGCACTAGTAAATGGCAGAGCTAGGATTTTAATTGTAGCCTATGTCACCCCAAAAGTTATACTCTCAACCACAGTTCTCTAAGGTATCTTACTTAACCTTACTCCAAGGAGAATGGTAGCATCCCCATTTTATAGACCAGAAAGCAAAAACCCACAGAGGTTCATTGCTTGCCCAAGGACACTCATATATCCCTTCTTGGAACCTGAGGAAAAAGGAAAAGAGAAAATTACTGTTGATGAGGAAACAGCATTCTCATTGGCCCTAACTGCAGGGGGCAGCCCAGGGACCCTTCTGAACTTGTGTGTTGGAGACCTGGGAAATTGAGAGGCCACAAGCTAAAACAAAGAATGCCTGTAACGAGCACTCATTATGATGTTCCATGAGCTGTGCTTGCCACTTCCTTGCTTTTTATAATTACCTACTCTTCTGAGCTATGAGTCCATCTAGTTTTCTCCTCAAATGATACCAGCCACACCCTCAAAACACCCCTTGAGTAATTAGCTCCAGGCCTGACCTAAGGGTGCTGCTCGGGGAAGGAACTCATACTGTTCAAGGGCCCATCTCAGTGCCTGGCACACACGAGGTACACAAATACTGTTCCACTGCCCTCTGCAAACTAAAGAGCTGCCTCTAGCATCAGCACCCTTGACAAGTTACACCTCTCTTTTGTGGTACTGTGTACATTTTTAATCAATTAATTACTCATAGTATTTGTTGAGTATCCGTCTTGATCTTTGGTAGCAGACAGTTCAGGGTTTGAATCCCAGCTCTCTTACTTCCTTACTAATTGTGTAACCTTTGGGAATCTGCTTGACCTGTCTGAGCCGCAGCTTCCTCAGCTGGAAAGGGCACAAAGTAGCAGTACCTAACTCATGGTGTTCTTAGGAGCAACAAAAGAAGAGAATGTATGTAGAGCACTTAGTCCAGTGTCTGGAACATCAGTTGTGCCCAGTGAACATGGGCTGTTATGATTATGGTTAGTCAGCAAGAGACTTTTAGGGCAGGGGCTTGTCTCTTGCTTCTGACTGTATCTCAATGCTCGGCACAATGCTTGGCATGCCTTCAATGCTAATACATGTGTTGAATGACTGACCATTGGATGGGAGGATGGATGGATAGAAGGATGGGTAAATTCTCCCCTCTGAGCAGCCAAGAGAGCTAAGGCCCAGGGAGGAAAAAAGATTCTCTGAGTGGCTGAGGGTTGGGATCCTGGCCCATGGGCAGGCCTGCCCTCACCACCGTCTTCTCCAGCAGGTTTGGGATGTACATTCCGTTCCTGCAGCTGAACTGTGACCTCCGCAAGACAAACCTTTTCAGCCACATGGCCTCCGTGGGTCCCCGAGAGGCAGTCAGTGGCCTGGCACGGAGCCGGGACTACCTGCTGACGCTGCGGGAGACATGGAAACAGCACACGCGGCAGCTGTATGGCCCGGACGCCATGCCCACCCATGCCTGCTGCCTGTCACCCAGCCTCATCCGCAGCGAGGTGGAGTTCCTCAAGATGGACTTCAACTGGCGCATGAAGGAAGTGCTGGTCAGCTCCATGCTGAGTGCCTATTATGTGGCCTTTGTGCCTGTCTGGTTCGTGAAGGTGCGTAGCTCAACCCAGGGAGGGCAAGGACCTGCCCTGGGGCCTTCCCTGCTGCCTGCCCCACAGAGCCCTCCTCCTTACATAAACCATTCTACTGTTTTTGATGAGATTCCTTTATGTTCTCTTGGGAGTTAGAGTGACTACTGCCTCCATTTTAGAGTGGAGAGAACAAGGCTCACTGAAAGGAAGTGGCCTGCACAAGGCCACCCAGCCAATGACGGGGACATGGCATTGTTCATAATACTTGATAACAAAAAGCAGTGACTGTATTATTTCAATGCGACTGTTTTGGCACAGGCATGTCACAGTGTCCTGCTTTATCATTAAGTAGGAAAGCCAGGATTCATCCGGATCTGAGTGACTCCAAAAGCCTGTGCCCTCTCTCTAGCTTGTATGGCCTTCTGGGAAGGTACCTCCCCACCTGACAGTAGGCTTGAAACGTTTTTCCAAGGATGGACCACACCGAATGATTGGAGGCTGAGAGGACTTAATGTCTGTTGAGCACCTCCAATGTGCTGGAGTTTTCATGAGTATTATAAGCCTCCTGACGCTTCTCAGAGGTGGTCGCTCCTATCCTCATTTAACAGATGAGGAAGCTAGAGCACAGACAAGTGAAATGACTCACCCAGAATCTCATAGTTAATAAGCAGGAGAGCCAAGATTTGAGTTCATGTCTCTTGGACCCCAGAGCCTGCACACAGGCTCCAAGCGGTGGGCAGTGGGACCACTTTTTCTTTGAAGAAAACTGAGTAGTTGACACAAGGTCCAAGCCCATGATTAAGCCTTCTTTATTAGGTGTTTGGTCCTTGGTTTCAGGCCACCCTGAAGTCTCTTCAGGGCTTTCCTGATCTCTGAGGCAGATAGAATCAGGGAAGGGGGAGGGAGTGAGGCCATTATGGCGTCCCGGGCCTCACCCACCTCCTGCTGCCCCCAGAACACACATTACTATGACAAGCGCTGGTCCTGTGAGCTCTTCCTGCTGGTGTCCATCAGCACCTCAGTGATCCTCATGCAGCACCTGCTGCCCGCCAGCTACTGCGACCTGCTGCACAAGGCCGCTGCCCACCTGGGCTGCTGGCAGAAGGTGGACCCAGCGCTGTGCTCCAACGTGCTGCAGCACCCGTAAGTGGCCCTGCCCTTCTCTGTCCAACCCCAGCCCTCCTGGTCCATGTCTGGAATCATTCGCCTCACTCATCAACTCATTCATTCAGTCAGCAAATAGTTATCGAGCATGACTTGTATCATAGGCCTTGTGGCCAGAGTAGGGTATGGCAGGGCCCAAGATGGACACGTTCCCTGTCCTTGAGTAACTTGCAGTGTTCTAGAGATGGGAGGGGAGCAGGCAGTAAATTCATAGACTCATTGACTTTCTCATTCTCTGACTATTATTTATTCACTCATTGACTGATTTCCTTATGCATTCATTCATTGCTTCATTCCTCTGTCACCTGCTCCAGTCATTAGGTCATCTCCTCTTTCAGCAGACATTTACTTCTACCTAATCCATACCAAGGAGCTTGGACTTTGACCTATAGGCAGAGGGCAGCTATGAAGGGTTTTGAACAATGGAGGGACTCATTCCAAGGTGTGCCTTAGAAACATCGGTCTGGTAACAGGATATGGTACTGTTGTAGCTGATGGTGAACCCTGGCCAGGGAAGAAGAAACACAGGGAGGAAATGACTGAGGCGTTCACAGTCTGGTGTGGGTGATAGCCATGTACACAAATAGTTAGGGTGAGTGGGGCGAAGATGGTCAGCTGCAGGATGGCACTGCACCCAGAGCAGAGGCAGAAGCCACCCTGCTCAGGAGCCCTGAGGTGCTGGGCTGTCCTCCCTCCATCCAGCTCATTCTTCATGGTGCCTAGCTTTTCTACAGCCTTTCATCACATACTTTTCACCCAGTTATACTAATATTCCTGCCTGTATTCCCCCATTAGACTGGAAGCTCCTCAAGGCTGGGACCACCTCTGAATCACATCTGAGTCTTGGGCCCAGCACAAGGCCTGGCAGAGAAGAGGCCCCTAGGACAGGTTTGTAGAGGTAGGCCCCCAGAGATGCAAAGGGAGGCCACAGAGGCCAAGCCTCCTGGTGTTGGCCCTCCATGCCAATCAGGATCCCTCTCAGGCTCTGTCCAGGTGGTCCAGGACAGGGGATGAGTATTGCCCAATGGGCCAAAGTGGGGCTTGGCCTAGCCTCAGGCTCTGAGAGGAGGGAAGAGTAGAAAGATAGAACACAGCTGAATATGAGGATATACCTGTCCATGGCTCACCATGGTCCACAGATAAGATCCAGACTCCTTCACATGGCTTCCCAGCTGATGAACTGGGTGCTGCCAGCCTTTTCTGCCTCATCTCTTACCATGCCCCAACTCACACTCTGCTCTCGCCAGACCACACCGCTTTGGATCCTCGAATTCTGTAATGCACTTTTGTATCCAGGCTTTTGCACGTGATGCATGTTTTGCCTGAAATGTCCTCCCAACTTTCTTTTCTGATTAATTCCTATTCATCCTTTAGCGCTTTGCTTCCTCCAGGAGCGCTTCCCTGACCACCCAGGATGGGTTCAGTGCACCTCCCCTACGCTCCCACAATCCCATGATCATTGCATCTGACACTTTCTGCTGTGTTTGCTTAGTTACTTGCCTGTAATTCCAGGACTCAGGCTTCTGGAGGTCAGGGTCCTTGCCTGTCAGGCACTCAGCCATCTCCTCACTCCTGGCAAAATGCCTGGCTTCTCATAGGGCCACAGCAATTTTTTTTGTTTTTTGTGCATAGTCTTTTTTTAAGGTAGAATTTACATATAGTGAAATGCACAAATCTTAAGATGTACAATTCTTTGCGTTTTGTTAAAGGTGTGTACAGCCATGTAACCCACCCCCCTATCAAAATATAGAACATTTCCAGCCCCTCTGCAAATTTCCTCATGGCCCTTCCCAATGACCCCACTGCCTACCCCCCCCCCCCACAACCACCTTTCCACTTTGTTTCATCATAGATTAGTTTTGCCCATTCTACAACTTATATGAATGAAATCATACAGTAGATAGTCTTGGGTCCAGCTTCTTTCCTTCAGCATATTGTCTGTGAGGTTCACCCGTGGTGTTGTGTATAACATAATAACTGTTTTTAAATGAATGAATCAATAGGGCAGGAGTGTGAGATTGAGCTTCTTGCAGACAGTGATTCTCAGTCCTCTGGCCCAGGATCCTTGGAGTTCCTGGGAGATCTTGCAGAACATTGGAAGAAAGCTCACTGGTCCCACCACCTCGTTCACATGCTCGCTGGGGCCTCTCTGTGCCAAGCTTTGTGGTGTGCTCTGAGGACACAGAGATAATTGGATACCGTCCCTTCCCTCAAGGGCTCCTAGACTAGTGAGGGATACAGGGAAATAAATAAGTGACAAAACATTGGGGAAAGTGGACCAGTAGCAAGAGATTTAGGGAGGAGTTAATGGATGCTGAACTCTGTGGGGAGTTGGAGAAAGGCTTTCTGGAGGATCCTGGATTTTGAAAGACGACAGAGAGCTTGCCAGAAGGATAAGGCATCAGGAAGGGCAGTCCAGTTGGAGGGAGCAACTTATGCAGAGACACGAGGCACTAAGGTGTGCTGGAGGAACTAGAAACAGTTCTGAATGGCTTCAGCATGAGGTCTGTGGTGGCAGTCATGGAAGGGCACACAGGGCCTCAGAGCCCATGCCAAATCCTTGGGGACTTGACCCAAAGGACGCTGGAAAACTTTCAAAGGGTTTTGGTCGGAGAATAGTCAGGCTCAGCTTGGTATTTTACAAAGACCACTCAGGCAGCTGTGTGGTGGGCGATTGGAGGCTAGAGGAGAGACCTTTTGGAGGCTAGACCTTTTGGAGGCTAGATGAAGAAAATGACCCCAGAGAAGGAAAAGGGTTTCCTTGACAATCCCTCAGACATTCATGTCAGCCTTACACCTTCTGACTCCCAGTGCAGTGAATTTCTCATGATTCTTACCCCATTTTGCAGAGGAGGCAACTGAGACCCAGAAAAGGAAAGTCACTGTGTCTAAGTGAGAGTAATGGGAGTAGAGCCCTGGTGGTCACCCCATGCCTAATCTTCTGGTATCCCCTTTTGTGGGTGAGCTGGGCATAAGGGACACTCTTGGGCTGTGCCTCCAGGTGGACTGAAGAATGCATGTGGCCACAGGGCGTGCTGGTGAAGCACAGCAAGAACGTCTACAAAGCAGTGGGCCACTACAACGTGGCCGTCCCTTCTGATGTCTCCCACTTCCGGTTTCACGTGAGTCTCCTCCCCTGGGAAGGATGGGTGGGGCCTGATCTAGAGGGCAGGAGGCCCAGTGAGGCAGGAAGGTGATGTCACAGCAAGAAAAAGCTATTTTCAGTATTTCCCAAATCCAAAGGAAGACAATGCACACGTGCAGCACAAGGACAGCCATACAAATAATCACTTCATAACTGCAGCTCACGTGGTAGCAGATCTTTGAAAACACTGGCTGGGAAAGACCATACAATAAAAGGAGGGGTTCTGGGTGGTGAAAATAATAACCATCAGCATTCTTTCTAGTATGCCAGGCACTGTGGTAGGCACTTCCCACGCACCCTCCCATTCAGTTTTCATGGAACCTTGTGTATGAGAGAAATGCCAGGGCTATCCCTACTTTCAGGTACTGAAATTGGCTTAGAGAGTTTAACTTGTTCAAGGGTACCTTACTGGGAGACTTGGGAACTGATGGCAATGACTCATGGACTCAGCACTATGAAAGGGCTGCTCAAAATCCTCTAGGCTAGTGATCTCTATTTTATTTATTTTAGTATCAAAATCCTTTTTTCCAACACAGTCAAAGACTAAAGTATATAGACTTTAATATATAGGACATAGACTAAAATATATAGGACCTCATGGCACTGCTCTATTTGAAAGAGTTGGAACTCCCTTCACTTCCCACTCACCACTTCTATAGCCCCTAAAAGACCTCCTCAGAACCTGGGGCTCTAAGGAACACACTTTGAGAAATCATTGATCTGCACCAATCTCTTCATTTCACAGTAGAGAAACCTGAGGCCCAGACAGGGAAGGGACTTCCCCCAAGCTCCTACAGCCTGTCAGGTGCAGAGCCGAGCCTGGCATACTGGTATCTTGGACTCCCATTTCCTGCCACCTCTCCTCCCATCCTGTAAGCAGCTTTTGAGGTTTAGGTACCTTGACCTCTGCAGAATCAAGATCCCTAGAGATTGATTACTCTTTTGAACTGATCAGAAAATTCTTCTTGAGTTCCTACACTCTACCTTTCCCTGTAAACACCAGGTAAGAATGAGGTATTGCTATGTCCCCTGGAAGCTTCTGGCCTAGCTGGGGATGTGACACATGAAGTAGTGGGTGACTCTGGCTGTAGAGTCTGTAATAACTTTCCATGCCTATGTCATAAGATTCTAATTTGTTCCGGCCTGAGAGTACCCAGGAGGACCACATATAAAACGATGTTGATTTTAGACCAGAAAAAGTTTGAGAGCGCAAATAAGACCTCTCAAGAAAATCTTCCTGGCGGAGGTAGAAGTTGAATAGGATCTTAAACAATTTATGTGGGAAGCAGTAGTCTCGGCAGAAGGAACACCACAAGCAAAGGCAGAGAGGTGGTAAAGTCCATGCCCAATCCTATGAAGTCTTCCCCCCCACCCAAGTCTGCATGGGACCCCAAGAGTTTGTCCCCTCCCCTGGCCCACCCAGAGCTCCCATCCAGGAGGCGGGTTTCTGGAGCACCCTTTCCAGCCCGTGCCTCCTCTCTCCCGGGCAGTTCTTTTTCAGCAAACCCTTGCGGATCCTCAACACCCTGCTGCTGCTCGAGGGTGCCGTCATCGTCTACCAGCTGTACTCCCTAGTGTCCTCTGAAAAGTGGCACCAGACCATCTCACTGGCGCTCATCCTCTTCAGCAACTACTACGCCTTCTTCAAGCTGCTGCGGGACCGCCTGGTATTGGGCAAGGCCTACTCGTACTCGGCCAGCCCCCAGAGGGACCTGGACCACCGGTTCTCCTGAGCCCCAGGGCAACCCCAGGGACAGCATCCAGGCTTCGGCCAGGGGCTCCCTGGGAAGGGGCTGTTGGGGAGGGATGGGTGAGGGGCAAAACAAAAACAAAAAAAGACAAAAAAATCCACCAGAGCTTTGTATTTTTGTTACATACTGTTTCTTTCTTTGATAATTGATGTGATTATGAGGAAAAGAAAAAAGTCCTATTTTTATACTCCCAATAAGCCTGTGTCCTGTATTTCTTTCCCTTCAACCTGCCTGTCAGGCAGAGAGCAGATGTGTGGGATTCTGGACTGGGAAGCCCCATGTGTGGCTCCTGGGGCTCCTGTGGGCTCTGCCTTCTCCAGTGGAGGGGAGAGGAGTGGGCACCTGAGGTCATGGTAGCAGTGACAGCTGCTGCTAGCTGAGTGCTCGCTGTGTACCAGACGCTGCTCTGTGTGTATTGCAGGCCTTGTCTTTATCCAACTTTCACTATACTCCTAGGAGGTAGGTGCTGTCACTTCTCTTCTATAGATGAAGAAGGAGCTCAGAGAGCTATAGTGACTTGCCCAACATAACACAGCTAGGCAGTGGAGCTGGGCCAAAAAACCCTCTGAAAGATGACAGTATTATCCTAGCAGAATGTGATGTCTTGATTCTCTTAGCATACAGTCGCTGAGACCCTGCTCTTTCCTAGGTGCTATGGTAGATGGTGAAGATGCCAAGACACAGAAACAAACAAGTCATACTACACTGGGATGGGCGTAACAGTTACAGGGGAGGGAATATTTAATGCTCTGTGGACTTCCTGGAGGAGGGGATAGTCTGAGTTGTCCACTTCCTAAGTGGACAAGAGGGAGGAAAGGCACTTTAAGCAGAGAAAAGGGTGCGAGCAATAGCACAGAGATTTGGTACATCATAGTGTATTGGGGGAGGGTAAGCAGAATGTGGTTCCCAGAGCAGGAAGGATAAGGAAAGTTGGGGATGGGGGGTGGCTAGAAAGGGCTGCAGGGGCTGAGTGAAGGAGGACCAATGGCTCTAGGCTAGGGAGGGTGAGTGAGCAAGGCCAAGTGCTAGAGTGGAAACACAAAGCTGCTTGGAGGGCCACCTGGCTCCTATGGGGCATAAGATAGAGGGCTCAGGAGTAAGAGGAGAAAAGCCATACAGTCAAACCACTTGTCTAGTCTGCCCATGTTCCCTGAACCCTGTTGGCCACAGGACATGCAGATCCACTGCAACCCATGTTTTTGGTGCCCCTTTTGAGGCAGACATTGTGCCAGGTGTTGGGACAGAGACAAAAATGAAGAAGATACTGTCCCTTCCATAGACAACCAGGAGAGAGAGAAAACCTTGTGAGCAAATTAGGGTGGTAAATGCTGAGGAAAAGGTATGTCCAGGGCGCTGGGGAGCAGAGAAGACAGATACCCCGACTCTGGAAAGACAGACTTTTTTGAGGAGGTGAGAGTTGAATTGGGTCTTGAAAGTGAGTAGGTCACCCCATGGTCAAGAGGGAAGAGAGGGCATTGCATATCAAGCAAAGGGAATAGCACGTGCAAAGGCACAAAAGAAGATAGGAGCATATTTGGGAAAAAGTGGTTCCCCAAATATGGTTGGAGCCTGGGTTGCCTGGCGGGGAGTAGCTTAAGAAGCCAGTAAGGACCAGCCTGTGTGTCAGATTGAGATGTTTGGGCATTACCTAAGGGCAGATAGTAGGAAGTTGCTGAGCAGAGGGGTGATATGATAAGATCTCTGCTTTTAAGGAGATAGTGGGTGCAAATGGGAGAACTTGGAGGCAGGAGACCAGTGAGGAGGCAGGCAAAGTGGACCAGGAGAGAATAAAGAGGTCTGACCTTGAGCAGTGGCAGTAGGGAGAGAAAGATAGTGCTTCCTTTCCTGACCGTGAGTTCTAGAGTTGGGTTTTTGCATTGTTCCCCTGAATGAGCCAGGCACACACCTAGAGTTGGCAATTTGTTGTGACAGGACCTGGAAGCCCAGGTCGCTCCAAAAGACAGCTCCCTCCTGGGACCAGTGACCTGAAGACATAGCCTTCCTCTGTGTGTTGAGGTGGAGGACAGGAGGACTGGCACGTCATTATGCAAAAAGGGAGGCCTAATATGTACCAGCCATAAATTCCATGATTCAAAAGGCACATGAACACTCAGAGCCGCAATTTCCTCATCTCTAAAAAAGGAGATCATACCTGTTGCTTTTTGTAACTCACACGCTGTTCGTTTGTTTATTCATGCAACCATTATTTATGGAGCACATACCATGTGCCAGATACTGGGCTAGGTGCTGGAGATACAGTGTTGAACAAGGCAGAACCCACCCCTGCCCTCAGAGAGCTTGCTATGAGATAAATGAAATAGCTCTGTCAACTATAAAGCACTGCATCTGTCTCATTCTTTTTCTACTTCTTATCTCCCAATAGGGTTGTAATCTGGTTTACTCTTGCCTTCTTCATTTCCTTACCTCTATATCCTTGAGGAAGTCGCTTCCCCTCTCCAGATGATTCCTTTTTCATATCCAGCTCAGGGTCTATGATTGGCTTTAACTACGAAAGGAAGGAATACCTTTCTGGGAGAAAAAGTTTTTAGGAGAGGAAATCTCACTATAAAAAGGAAACAGTAGCAGAAAAAGCTGGGAACTCCCAGGCACGCTTAATTTTCTCTGGTAGGTATCCCTCTCAGTCTCTCTCCGCCCACTCCTTTCGCACTCCGCCCCTATTCCCCGCCTTTAATAACTGCGGTCTCTTTAAGTGCGCATCTCGGTGTAAACTAGACTGCGGAGCTGAGAGCGCGTTTCTCCTCGGGATCGAATGTTAGGTTGTTTGTCCGTTTCGGGCTGCCGTCCTGCAGGTCCGCCATATTGTCTGCTGAAGCTGCCGCTGAAGCTCGCCGCCGCCGCCGCCGCCGCTGCCGCCGCCAAGTAGGAGCGAGCGGAGCCGCGATGGGTGAGTAAGGAAACCAGGCAGTTGGGGATCTGAGCTGAGGCAGTCTCGGGGCTTTGGGTCTGGCGAGAGCCCGTCTCCGGTCTGTAGAGGGTATCTGAGGCCCTTCCAAGTAGGTTTGAGGGGAGAAGCCAGGCCAGGAGTGCCGCTCAGGCCAGTTTGGGGCCGGGCTGGGGCCCATTCGGGGATCAGTCTTCGGGGGCTGGTTCACGGGGACGCCTTGCCAAGCCTGGAGCCCCCACGTGGTGGCTCTAGGCCGGAGCCTACGCGATCCCGGGGACTAGAAAGCTGCCGACCCTGCGGCCTGCGCCGAGACTGGGGCTGGGGGACGGGCTCCGGACGGCAGGCCCGGCCGGCGCTAAGGGAGCTCTCTCCAGGCGTGTGTCTGACCGACGCGCATCCCGACTGGATTCGGTGACTCCTCTGAACTCAGGGAAATTCTCCCTGCGTCGCGGGTTGAGTCCTCTGGTGAGGAGACGCCAGGCGAGCCATCTCCAGGCCCGTAACCAGGGGCAGCCATGCCAAAGGCAGCCTGGGCCCCTGAAGGCCCGGAGAACTTCCCGAACCCAGGCGGAAATGGGGTGGTTCTGTTGGGCTCAGAGGGCCAGCCTTCGTAGTGGTAGAAAACCAAAGGCCAAGACCTCGCGGCCATATATAGGTCGGGATTTCAGGATTCTGCGCCCAGCCCTGGTTAGGAGAAAAGGAGCGACCTGTTGCTCTTTGTGAAGGGACTCCCAGCTGGCAAGGCCTGTCCTTAGAATACGATGGCGAAGTCTTTGGATTTAGGGACCGAACTATCTGCGGCATTTCCTCTCCAGTAATAAGAACTATTAAATTTGCTAAGCTCCTCCTCTGTGCAGGCATTTTTCTGACTGCTTTACGTGTCACGTTTTACTTAATGTGCACAACCTAGTGAGATAGATACTACTGTTATCCCATTTTACAGATAAGGAAACTGAGGCTTAGAGAGGTTAAGTAACTTACCCAGGGTCACACAATGGCTAAACCAGGGTGATCACTCCAGAACCCTAGTTTTATAGCTGCTGTTCTTTACAGCGTGGCCCCCTAGTGGTTGGGGTGGAAAAGGGGGAAAGAAAGCTTGTAACCCTAGGCAAAGTTGTAAAAGTATTTGTGGGTGTTTTTGTTTTTTTGTTAGTGGGCCCACTTTGGAGTTTTTCAATTTCCTTCAGACTAAAGATTTCAAAGTTACTTGCTAACCCCAACTACTGTGTGTGTGTGTGTGTGTGTGTGTGTGTGTGTAGGGGGGCGGAGCTAAGTGAGATTCTAGGATTGAGTTTTCTAAGATCCCTGATCCTGAGGAAACAGAAATTATTCCCTTGAGCTGCAAGGCAATGACTTTAGAATCAGATCTGGTATTATAATCCTGCCTGCCACCTCCTAGCTCTCATCCAGAGAAGTCTCTTAAATGTCAAAGGCAGTAATGCATAAGGAAAGCATCTAGCACAGTCCACAGTAAATGTTCTGTTCCTTCCTTTCTGAGCCTTCCTTTCCTCATCTCTAGAAAGAGCGGAGGGAGCAGTGTTATCAGGTGTTTGAGGACTGAATAACAACACAAGTGTTTGGAGTCTAGTAAGGGCTCTTTAAATATCAGAACAGATTCTTTTCCACCCTCAATGTTAGTTCCTTTCCCTTAAGCGCTCTGGTTTCCAGAATCCTCCGTTAAGACTAATAGGCCTCTCTTTATAACTGCAGCTTTATGTATCAATGAAAACTTTCAGGGGCTTTTACGTTATATATTTTTGTATTGGCATTCAATTTCAAGAACACTGGTGTCTCAAAGGGAAGGAGCTAATGCTTAATTTGTTAAGCTCGGGGAAATAAATTTGGTAGCAGTTTACTCAATTTTTACAGACTGGGAAACCACCTCAGAGAAGATAACACAGCTAGTAAGCAGCAAAGCCAGAAGTGAGATTCTTACCCATTTTGCTGCACATAAACCTCTTAGAAGACGTAACGTAAGGTGTGAGGTAAAGTTAGTCCTTTTCTGGTAGACTTTGAAATGAAAGTTCTTCAGTGGAGGAACAAAACCTGACCCGGGGCCTGAAGAGATTTTTAGTTTAGAGTCAGACAGCCTCCCCTTTTCTCTCCAGCTCCATTTCAGGTACCTTACACCTGTCCCACCTCGTCTTTTTGAACTTCCAGCTATTGGTGTGTGTTTGCATTTTTTTCTTTTTGTTTTTGCTGATTCTTATACTGTGAAACTAGTATAAGGGTACATTTACCCCTAACATCAAATCTGAGGTGGTTTGGGTTATCCTCATTTATAGATGAGTAAACTGAGGCTTTGAGAAGACTAGGTGACTAGTCCAAGGCTGGTGATCTGGGCTGTTTGGATGCTGGGGACACTAACAGGGCCTGTACCACACTTCCCTGAATCTAGAACCTGCTGTATTTCACTGCTTCTCAGCCGTACTCTCGAGGTCTGGCCTGTGTCCTATACTATTTCTCACTAGCCTTAACAGACCTTTGGAGTGAGTTCACTGCCGTTAGGAGCCCTGTAGGGGTGATGCAGCTCTGGAAGTTACTTATTCTGACCCTCCCTAGTAGAGACCACAGCGTCTCAAGACTCTGTTGGCAGATGCTGGTTGTTTTACCACCATTTCTGCCGTCTTGCTTACCAGGAATCTGGCAGCCCCTCCCTAGCCCCAGGGGGTAGGTCTTGATATAAACACTAAACCAATCGTTGTAATCCTATCTCCCCAGGCAGTGATTGATTTAGGCATGGGCATGTGATGCAGTTCTGGCTAATTAGGTGTAAAGAAAAGCCTAGGGGACTTCTGGAAAAGCCCTCCTTATTTCAAAGAGATTTGCCTGGTTTTATTATTTTTTGCCAGCTTTTATTTTAACCCAGGTATCACCAAAGTGTGAGAGCCTCAAAAAAAGTCAGAGAAATGGAAAAGCTGTGATAATAGCCAACACTTACATAGAACTCACTATGTGCTAGGCACTAAGTACTATAATATTAACTCATTTAATTCTCAGGTTCTCATGTTTTGGTTGAGGAAACTGAAGCACAGAGAGGTTCAGTAACTTGTGCAAGGTCACATCTAATAAGTAGAGGAACTACTTACTCAAGTAGTATGGTTCTAACCAAAATATGGACTAGTAAGGGCTATATTCTGCCTCTGGAAAGGAAAGAGCCCTTTTCTGGCTCTGAAATTGCCATTAGCAATGCTGGATCCTGCAGCAGAATTTATAAATAAGAGCAAGCAGTTCTCAGGGTGAGGGTAGGAGAAGATGGAAGAAAATCTGATTTTTTCATGATGTTTTTGAGCCACTGAATTAGCCATCTTTGGAACTGTCCTATTTCTGGGCTTAAATAGGATACTGAGGGCCACTTCCCGTTTGCTTTTGGCTGCAAGTAACAAAACCTTTCTAACTGATGCCCCTTCTGGGTGAGAAAGTAACTTAGCCCATCTCTTTTAATTTCCCTCCAGTCTTGCCCACCCATCCCACAGTTCATAACAGCTCCTTGCAGAGAAGGCACTGAACCATCAGTCACCACCTAAATGTCCCGCAAGCATCAAACTCACTCCCCTTTCCTGGCCTACTTTTCCTGCTGGTGTTGGCCCAGACACTTGGGCATGAGATAGAAACTGTATCCATCTTTGGTTCCTTACTTTCTTCTTCCCTTTCTGTATTGGCACTTGTTGGATACTCTGTGATTCTGTTACTGAAGTATTCCCTAACTTGCTTTGTGTAGGTTTCTCTCACAGCTTAGTCCCTCAAAGAGTATTAATTCTGTGGTCTTTAACCTTGCTGAGTCTCAGGCTCTTCAAAGTGAAAATATGGATAGTACTGTTTATTAATGTTGTTAGTGAAGACTCAGTGAAGTACTAGATGTAAAAAAATATCATAAAGGTGTTATTACTTCAGAAGCCCTCGAATATTTTCTTTTTCCTTTTTACTGAGGAAGACTGGCCCTGAGCTAACATCTGTGCCCAACTTCCTCTGTTTTGTATGTGCGACACTGCCACAGCCTGGCTTGATGAGTGATGCCCTCCGTCTGCGCCCAGGATTCAAACCTGTGAACCCCAGGCTGCCAAAGCAGAGCATGCGAACTTAACCACTATGCCACCCGGCCAGCCCCCCAGATCTCTTCGGTAGCCTCCCCTACCACTACTAATTCCGCTGCAGCATCGTTGCTAAAACGCCCATCTGATCTTGTCACTCTACTCCTTAGGTTAGGAACCTTCATAGACTCCTTATTGTCTGTAGGCTAAAATCATAACCCATTGGGTATGGTATTTATTCAAGGCATTCCTATTGATTCTATTAATCTTGTCCCATTTAATGTTTATCCACTATTCTGCATTCCACTCAGACTGCCTCCTTTGTGTTTTGGTATTCCTGGCAGAGAAGGTGACAAAAGCAGTCCCTTCGCCACCCATCTTTTCCTATGGATACCTGCCTCTTTTCCGAAATCTAATTTAAACGTTACATCCTTCATGAACATTTCCCAGATACTTTATGCCTTCCAAACTGGAGGTGAATTCTCCTGAATTCTATAGCACTTTGTTCTTACCTTTCATATAGCCCTTTTCATATTCTTTTTTTATGTTACAATTATTTCGTTCCATAATATAATTAGTTCTTCAACCAGTTACTTAATCTCCAGAGCCTCATTTTCCTCATCTCTAAAATAGGGATAATAGTATTTCCTCATAGGAGTGTGGGGGAGATTAAATGAGTTAATGTATGTAAAGCGTTTTAGTATGGTGTTTAGCGTACTGTAAGTACTCAATAAGTGATGACTGTTGTTGGTCACTTAGTGGACAGATAAAGTGCTTACTATGTGTCAGGCCCAATGCTAAATATAAAGATTAATCAATTTGTCTTTTTTTTTTTAAACATCGGCACCTGAGCTAACAGCTGTTGCCAATCTTCTTTTTTTTTTTATTCTTCTCCCCAAAGCCCCCTAGTACATAGTTGTGTATTCTAGTTGTGAGTGCCTCTGGTTGTGCTATGTGGGACGCCACCTCAGCATGGCCTGATGAGCAGTGCCATGTCTGCGCCCGGGATCTGAACTGGCGAGACCCTGGGCCACTGAAGCAGAACGCATGAACTTAACCACTTGGCTACGGGGCCAGCCCCAATCAATTTGTCTTTCAGGGGGAGACAGAAACATAATTTTTTTTTTTCGTTTGCTTACATCATTTTATTTTATTTTAATTTTTTTTATTGTAACATTGGGTTATAACATTATATAAATTTCAGGTGTACATCATTATATATTTCCATTTCTGTGTAGATTACATCATGTTCACCACCCAAAGACTAATTACAGTCCATCACCACACACATGTGCCTAACCACCCCTTTCCTCCTCCTCCTTCCCGCCTTCCCCTCTGGTAACCACCAATCCAATCTCTGTTTCTATGTGTTTGTTTGTCTGTTTTTATCATCTACTTATGAGTGAGATCATACTGTATTTGACTTTCTCCCTCTGACTTATTTCACTTAGCATAATACCCTCAAGATCTGTCCATGTTGTCACAAATGGCCGGATTTCATCATTTCTTATGGCTGAGTAGTATTCCCTGGTGTATATATACCACATCTTCTTTATCCATTCATCCCTTGATGGGCACCTAGGTTGCTTCCAAGTGTTGGCTATTGTGAATGGTGCTGTGATGAACATAGGGGCGCATATATCTTTATGCATTCGTGTTTTCATGTTCTTTGGGTAAATACCCAGCAGTGGAATAGCTGGATCATACGGTAGATCTATTCTTAATTTTTTTTTATTATTAAGATTGATAGATTACAACCTTGTGAGATTTCAGTTGTACATTATTGTTAGTAATGTTGTGGTTACACCACTTCACCCTTTGTGCTCTCCCCCCACCCCCCCTTTTCCCTGGTAACCACCGATCGGTTCTTCATGTCTGTATGTTAACTTCCACCTATAAGTGGGGTCATATAGAGTTCGTCTTTCTCTGTCTGGCTTATTTCGCTTAACACAATACCCTCAAGGTCCATCCATGTTGATGCGAATGGAACAATTTGGTCCTTTTTTATGGCTGAGTAATATTCCATTGTGTATATATACCATATCTTCTGTATCCAGTCATCAGTTTCTGGGCATTTAGGTTGGTTCCACGTCTTGGCTATTGTAAATAATGCTGCAATGAACATAGGGGTGCATGGGATTCTCGGGATTGCTGATTTCAGGTTCTTAGGATAGATACCCAGTAGTGGGATAGCTAGGTCATAGGGTATTTCTATTCTTAATTTTTTGAGGAATCTCCATACTGTTTTCCATAGTGGCTGCACCAGTTTGCACTCCCACCAGCAGTGTATGAGGGTTCCCTTCTCTCCACATCCTCTCCAACACTTACTGTTTCCTGTCTTGTTAATTATAGCCATTCTGACAGGAGTTAAGTGGTATCTCATTGTAGTTTTGATTTGCATTTCCCTGATAGTTAATGATGTTGAACATCTTTTCATGTGCCTTTTGGCCATCTGTATGTCTTCTTTGGAGAAATGTCTGTTCAGATCTTTTGCCCTTTTTTTTTTTCAAAAAGATTTTATTTTTCCTTTTTCTCCCCAAAGCCGCCTGGTACATAGTTGTGCATTTTTAGTTGTGGGTCCTTCTAGTTGTGCTATATGGGATGCCACCTCAGCATGGCTTGACTGGAGGTGCCATGTCCGTGCCCAGGATTCTAACTGGTGAAACCCTGGGCCACTGAAGCAGAGTGCGTGAACTTAACCACTCGGCCATGAGGCTAGCTCCATCCATTTTTTAATTGGGTTATTCGTTTTTTTGTTGCTGAGATATGTGAGTTCTTTGTATATTTTGGATATTAACCCCTTATCAGATACGTGGTGTGCAGATATCTTCTCCCAATTGTTAGATTGTCTTTTCGTCTTGTTGATGGTTTCCTTTGCTGTGCAGAAGCTTTTTAGTTTGATGTAGTCTCATTTGTTTATTTTTTCTATTGTTTCCCTTGCCTGATCAGACATGGTACTTGAAAAGTTGCTGCTAAGACTGATGTCAAAGAGTGTACTGCCTATATTTTCTCCTAGAAGTTTAATGGTTTCAGGTCTTACATTCAAATCTTCAATCCATTGTGAGTTAATTTTTGTGTTTGGTGTAAGATAACGGTCTACTTTCATTCTTTTGCATGTGGCTGTCCAGTTTTCCCAACACCATTTATTGAAGAGATTTTCCTTTCTCCATTGTATGTTCTTGGCTCCCTTGTCGAAAATTAGTTGTCTGTAGATGTATGGGTTTATTTCTGGGCTCTCGATTCTGTTCCATGAATCTGTGTGTCTGTTTTTGTGCCAGTGCGATGCTGTTTTGATTACTATAGCTTTGTAGTATATTTTGAAATCAGGGAGTTTGATACCTCTAGCTTTGTTGTTTTTTCTCAGGATTCCTTTGGCTATTCGGGATCTTTTGTTGTTCCCAGAAACATATTATGAATACTGTCAGAAACTCATACTTGTAGGGGCCGGGCAGGCAACAGTTACTCATTAAATTTCAGCAAATGTTTATTGAATACCTACTATGTGCCAGGGACTGTTTAGGCCCTGGAAATAATGCAGTGAACAAAACAGACAGAAATCTATCTTTCTGGTGAAATATCAGAGTTTCAATTCTAGTGGGTAATTGAGTGAAATCAACCAAGTGGAGATTGGCGAACCAGCTAGAGAGCCCATGCTGTCTACTGAGCTGCGGCCAATTGTTGCCATGGGAGAATGTAGGTCTAGTGTTGTCTTATTGCATAATTTCCCATCCCTTTCCACAATCCCTCTCCCTCTTGAAGTTGGAAATCTAGATTTTCATATGATATTAATGGATTAAACGTTTGCAAATATTACAAGTTAACTTGTAAAATCTAGAAACATTAAGCTAACCAAAGATAAGATATTTGAGGCCAACTATAGCCCAAGAACTGCCTGTCTCATTTATAAATTTTGCCTGAATTAATATTCTGTGTACTTTGTAAAATATTTCTTAGTCTGTTTCACCAAATTCCGTATATTTAAAAAAACATTTTAAAAGAATGAAGACAAGCATTTTTAAATGTCTTGCTGATCATGATAGCATTGTGTATTCAGTAGGTATTATTTTTAATCATAATACGCATTTGGAGTAAGGTGCACAGGAGATTCTCATTTTAAGTTTTTCCCTGTCTTAGATCTCACTAGCTGGTCATTATATTATTTTGTTTTATTTTATTGTGATGTGGCAGGTGAAATTTTGGTACTGAGGAGCTCATAATTCCAGAGACATCAGCTCTGCTGTTTTTTTTGTTCCTCTTGTGCTTGTGTTGTTAACATTATCTTCCATTCAGTTTCTTGATAGGACCCTAAACCATTGATCTATTTTATGGATGTTAGTTTAGTTAAAAGTAGATAACTTATAAATCCATTTAACTAGGCACACAAACTAAAGTATGATGCAATATGTTAAATGTGAATGAACTAGTATCCTCACTTGCTTGGTATAACTCCCAGCCTTCCTTCAGGAAAACTTGGCTATCTGACCAACATATAAAAGTTGTCAGTATTATTAGGCATATATATACCCCTATACACACACCTATAATAAAGGTAAGCCTTACTAATGTATATATTATATATTAATATATTAGCATATATATATGTAAAGCATATATTTTTTTTCTTCCTACATCCCAGTTGATCTTGTGTCCCGTACTTTGGAGATCAGTATAAAATGGTAGATATTTTGGATGGGGCAGTCCAGAGTGCTGTGGATGCATGTAGTAAGGGAGTCCACTCCAGCCTGGGGGAATCAGGGAAGGCTTTTAAGCTAAGTGAGACCTGACCTATAGATAGGAGTTCTCAGTGGAAGGGGGGGAATGATTATTTCAGAAGCAAAAGATTAGTAGACTAGATGAGTTGGTAGCATGAAGGGAATACTATTTGGACTTTATTCTGATGACAGTGAAATGCCATTGAAGGGTTTTAATCTCAAGAGTGACATCAGATTTATTTGTTTGTTTATATTATTTGGACTGTCCTGGGGAGAATGAATTAGACTGCAATAAAATTCCAACTAGGATGCTGTTTAAGTAGTTGCTTCTTAAGTTAAGTAGTGCGGTAGTCCTATAAAGAGATGATGATTGCGATTGAGGTGGTAACAGCAGGGAATAAGAGAGTTAGCGATTTGAATTAGCAGGACTTGGTTATTGATTTCATCTGGAGGCTGAATGAAGCACAAGGAGGGGTGGAACTAAGCATGACTCCTAGGCCTCTTGCCTTGAGCAACTGAGTAGGTAGTGATGCTGTTAACTGAGATGAGTTTAAATTTGGACATTTTGAATTGTCTCTGACTTTCAAAGGAAGATGTCCAAAAAGCAATTGAATATAGAAGTCTAGAGCTCAAGAGTAAGATCTGGGGATGGAGATAGAAGTTTGAGCATCTATTTTTCTCTATGTATGGTAACTAAAACCATAGGAATCACTGATAGCACCTACAGAAAATGTGTATCATGAGAGATGGGTTGAAAAGAGAACCCCAAGGTACATCAGCTTTAATGTGCAGGAAGAAAAGGATCATTATCCAGACGTGGAAGAAGGAGTGATTGATGTCTCAAACAGCAAGGGAAAAGAGAGTATTTCAAAAAGGAAATGATTGTCAGGATTGAGTGCTGCCAAGAGGACCAGCAAAATAAGAACTGAAAAGATATGTTGAATTTAGCATCATGCACTTGATCAATGGCTTTTACAAAAACAGTTTTGATGGCATGGAAGGAAGTTGGAGTGGGCTAAGAAATGAGAGAGGAGAGGCAAACTGTCTGAAGAAGTTTGGAGTAAAGAGAAGGAACAGTTTAATGAGACTCTTGTAAAGTCTAGGCAAAAGATCACAAAGACCCAAATTAGGGCAATGGCAGTAGAAATGGAGAAAAAGAGTGCAGAAATAATTAGGAAATAAAGCTGGCCATTCTTAGTGATTGGATGTGGGGATAAAGGAAAAGGAGTTGTCAAGGGTGGCTCCCAAGTTTCTCACTTGAAAAGCCGAGAAGATACTGGTACAGATCCCTAATCTTTTATCAGTATTTCTCAACTCTTTCTTTCATTATCGCCCCCCTTTAGGAGGCTTTTTATACTTTTTTTTCCCTAGTGCATCCTTCCATGAAATTTTAGTACACAGATATACTCTCTTTTTCTGTACCATAAGTATGTCTGTGCTTTATACATAAAAAGAGTAAGCATAAAACTTGCTTTTTATTCAGTGCAAGGTTAAGAATGACAAGACAGGGGCCGGCCCAGTGGCGCAGCGGTTAAGTTTGAACATTCCGCTTCTTAGTGGCCCCAGGGTTCGCTGGTTCAGATCCCGGGTGTGGACGTGGCACCGCTTGGCAAGCCATGCTGTGGTAGGCGTCCTAAGAATAAAGTTGAGGAAGATGGTTACGGGTGTTAGCTCAGGGCCAGGCTTCCTCAGCAATAAGAAGAGGACTGGCAGTAGTTAGCTAGGGCTAATCTTCCTCAGGAAAAAAAAAAAAAAAAAAAAGAATGACTAGACAAAATTTTTAGGTTAAAAGTTAAATTAAAAAGCTATTTGCATTTAAATAAGTTTTATAGCTGTGTTTGCTGAGTAACTTTTAATGTAATTTATTTATGTAAATTGTATCAAATTGCATATGCAAATTAGCATTTATAAATATATAAACCGTGTAATCAAAATTTTCCAGATCATTCAAAGCTGTTCATTTTCCAGCAAAAGCAAAACAATAGATCAGTTTCTTAAAATTATTTTTGCTGAATTTTTTAACTTTTGCTTGATATGAGAAATAACGTATAACTTAACTAGCTGCTAGATATTCATTCAGATATTGTTGACGTTTTTCTTTTCAGCACGTGGCATAATTAGTCATGACGAATTCTAATTTGTAGGACTAAATAATTACCAAAGCTCATGTCATACACAAAAGCAGTGAGGATCAGACATGAATAGCATCCCAAGTTGGGGCCAGCCCGGTGGTGCAGCGGTTAAGTGCGCACGTTCTGCTTCAGTGGCCTGGGGTTCGCCGGTTCGGATCCCAGGTGCAGACATGGTAACAAGTGGCAAGCCATGCTGTGGCAGGCGTCCCACATATAAAGTAGAGGAAGATGGGCATGGATGTTAGCTCAGGGCCAGTCTTCCTCAGCAAAAAGAGGAGGATTGGCAGATGTTAGCTCAGGGCTAGTCTTCCTCAGAAACAAAAAGGAAAAAAAAAACATCCCAAGTCATAACAGGCATGCACAGACCACCTCTTGTTCTGTGACCTCAAGATCCAGCGATCAGTCAGGAGAAAGTCCCCCAGTCGTGGCCATCTATTCGCCATAGCTTTGTAGTACAGATCTTGCATACTTTTTGTCTGCCTTTCATGAAGTCACTGTCAGTGGTGCTCATGGAATACTCAAGAAAACCCAAACAGAAGTTAAATACTAAGGGGTAAGACATTGATAAGGTGGAGCTTTGGAGAGCCATATACTAGTGTAATATCTAAGTGTCCCCCACTTCCCTGTGAAGCAGTTTCACCCTTTTGGGTGCAATATTGCCCCCATTGAGAATGCATGCCTTAAAAGAAACCATTTATGCCAGATATTTCAGAATTCTACTTGTTAAGAGTTTAGAAAGACATTATAGTGCATATAACTTGGATAACACCTCCAGCAGGGTCTGAGATAGAGCCCTGTGTAGTCAAATATCATTAATACTTTGTAGCAAACTATTTGAATATTAATTAAGGGATGAATAAAGGCTATGAACAGTCTCATGTTAGTTTTGTTCAAGTTTTGCTACTACATGTGTTTTGAGGCTATATTTACTAAAAACTGTCATATTTTCAGAGCTCTTTTGATTTCAGAATTCCAAATAAGGGATTGTAGACCATGAAATTAAGAGAAATATATAAGGAGTAGCTTCATGGAGAAGATGATGACTTTTATATTTTAAAGAAAAACCCATTTGAGATGCTTGTGGGACATGGGTGGAAGGAACCCCTTGCGTATTAGATGTGGGATGAGATATAGATTTGGAAGTCATGAGCATTTGAATCTTCCAAAGAGGCAATAATTGTCTAATGAGACATTATTGGAATTGTTCATCTTGGCATGAGGTAAATGGTAGAGTACAGGTCCTTTTTTAAAATGCTGGCTTATTGGTTCTTACAGCCAGCTCTGGAGGGAATGAAGATGGAATAGAAGGATAAAGATTAGGAGAAAGGAGTGACAGTGTTAGGAGAAAGGAAAAGGAAAAGCCACCTTTTAATATAGAGTAAGGAAATATTGCTGTCTTCTTTGACCCTAACTTCCTGGAAATAGCCCTCATGGGGAATGGAGACCTTTCAGTGTAGATGCTGAGAAGAAAAAGGAAACACTATTGATTCAGCGTTTAGGCACTAGACATTTTCATATTACCTCATCAATGCTATGGGGCTATAAGATTTATTGTCCTCATTTTATAGATAATGGAAGTAGTGAATCAAAGATAGTGGGTAATTTGCCTATGGTTATGCAGTTGGGATTGGAACTCAGCTCCCCTGACTCCCAAATCAGTGCTCTTTCCCACTACATCATATTGGAAGAAGTTGGTAGGCTTTGAGGGGCACCATTGGATGTCTGTCCATAGCATGTCTTCTGAGGGCAGAGAAGGTTAGACTAAGCTATGATGTTGGGCAGGTTAGGTGTATTAAATGCATTTTCGATTTATGATATTTTCAACTTAGAATGTTGAGGAGCTTAACCCCATCGTAAGTCAAGGAAGATCTGCACGCGTAATGGAGAGAGCATTGGCTTTAGTCAGAAAGACTTGTATTAGACTTTCCCACTTATTAGCTGGGTCCTTCTGCAAGTTATGCCTCAGTTTCCCGACCTCTAAAATGGGGGTTCTGTATGAGCTTCGACTTAAAAGCTAAGCAAATTGTTAGTAAATCATTACCAGTCAAATTTGAATTCTCCTTAGGAATGTCCCCTCTGTAAAGGTTAGAGATTGACTTTGTGATATTTGACAGATCTTTCAAAAGGAATATCTTGGGTTTTAGTCTGGATTTAGTCTATAAAACCTTTTCACCATGGTCAGAGACTTTGGAAAGCATTCTGGACGGAACTTGAGAAGACTGTGTCACATCTAGCAGTGAGGTCACAGATGTTTGATTTTCTTGGCAGGAGCATCCTAATCCTTGCCTGCCTTAGTACCTGACAGAGGTTTCCCAGCAGGACATGGAAATAAGTAACTTGACACAGAAAAGGAAGTTCTTGTATATGGAATAGTTTTTTGGTTTAATCATAAAAATCATTAACTTTGAAGGCATGCCAATTAAAGATAAATTCATTAAGAAAGAACTCGTGTGGCTCACTGGTTTATTTTGATGATCCTGATGTGCTACTTGCTACGTATAATGCCTAAAAAGAATAGGTGTGCATATGCAAAAGAATGAAGGTGGACCCCTGCCTTACACCATATACGAAAATTAACTCAGTGGATCAAAGACTTCAATGTAAAGAGCTAAAACTATGAAACTCTTTTAAGAAGACATAGGAGTAAATCTTCATGACCTTGGATTAAGTCACCAGTTTCTTAGCTATGACACTGAAAGCATAAGCAACCCCCCAAAAACAGATAAATTGGACTTAGTGAAAATTTAAAACTTTTGTGCTTCAAAGAACGCCATCATGGATAATGAGAATTATGTAAGTGCTCGCTCATATTGCTTTATTTCGGCTGCCAGGTAAGCTGACATATCAAAATGCAACTCCATTTTAATAATTAAATGATTCTTTAGGTCCTGCTTGTCTGTGTTCACCTTTGCCCATTTTCTATACAAATTTGTATATTCCTATTACCGATTTTTGTTTTTGTATTTTTATTTTGTTGAATTTATTGTAAACCACTTCAGATCCTTTGGAAAACTGAAGTTTAAAATGTCGGAACAGGGGCCAGCCCAGGGGCGCAACGGTTAAGCGCGCATGTTCTGCTTCGGCGGCCCGGGGTTTGCTGGTTCGGATCCCGAGTGCGGACATGGCACTTTTGGGCAAGCCATGCTGTGGTAGGCAACCCATATATAAAGTAGAGGAAGATGGGCACGGATGTTAGCTCAGGGCCAGTCTTCCTCAGCAAAAAGAGGAGGATTAGCAGCAGTTAGCTCAGGGCTAATCTTCCTCAAAAAAAATAAATAAAAATGTCAGAACATTTGAGAGCATGTGTGTACTTTGTGCTGTAGACTCAAGATTCTTGCTCTTAAGGGTTTAATGGTCTAGAAATGAGAGGTGATGAGTTGTGAACTAAAACAGTGTCTTTGGAGGTTGTCAGTCGGAACCAATTTGGAGACAGAGACCCTATTTGTTAGCTGTAACAAACAGTAAATGCTTTTGGTAGTCTTGAGATTTTCTCAGGCAGGCACTTTAAGGGGGACTAGGGTCATCGTAACGATATGACCTTGAGCTCTTAGAAACTATGTCAGTGTTTTGTTCAAATCTTTTTAGACCAAGGTTGAGGCCTAGTTGAGAAAGGGCTCAGAGGAGCCTGGATAGAGTTTGGTTAAGGAGAGAATCTTTGGCACAGGTAAAAATCAGTTTGCCAACCTCCTGCCTTTGGGGAGGAGAAAGTTTGTGGCTGACCTTTTTTTCTTGCTTTCTTTTTTTTGGTGAGGAAGATTGGCCCTGAGCTAACATCTGTGCCAATCTTCCTCTATTTGGTATGTGGGACACCACCACAGTGTGGCTTGATGAGCTGTGTGTAGGTCTATGCCCAGGATCTGAACCAGTGAACCCCAGGCCACCAAAGTGGACCACGTGACCTTAACCATTATGTCACTGGACCGGCCTCCGTGGCTGACTTTTAAGACCGGGTGAATAGTAATGGCATTTAACTCTGAACTAGGAAGATAGGAGAATAAACTAGTTTAAGGAGAAAGAAAGTGAGGTGGAGATAGCCAGTAGGCATTTGGAAATACACTTTCAGGCAGGAGGTTGTGACAACAGGGATTTGGTACTTGGTGTAAAAGTGGAGGTTGAAGCTAAGGGAAATCACTTAGAGGGGGCTGCTCCTGAGACTAAAGGTAGAATTTTGAGTCACTGACACTGGAAAAGGAACACAGTATGAAACCTGAGAAGATGTGGTTGGAAAGGTAAGAGAAGAACTGGAGAGGGTGGTGCTATCAGAATCATGGTTAGAGAGTTTCAGGAAAGCGAAATTGATCATCAGTGAGAAATTAGAAAGTCAAATAGAATGATTACTGACCAGGTCGCTGGATTTAGCAGTCTAAGATGTCTTTTTCTGAGGCGTCTTACGGCAGAGCGTTTTTATTCAGTTACATATCTATTCTGGAAAAAACCTGTGCTTTCTGAATTTCTAGTAAGAAACCCATCTAAAATCTGCCTTTGTAAGTTCTGCTCCATTCCAGTCACAAGGAAGGTTTCTTTGCTGTAGACTGCTTCACCTACTGGCAAACATTTATTAAGCAACTGTTATAGCTCTGTCTTGTGTCTGGGACAGTGTAGGTGTTCAATAAGTATTGAATAAATATTTGAACAGTGGTTCATTGAACAAATATTTGTGTACCTATGATATTATAGATGCTGGGGATACAACAAAGGTCTCTGCCTTTGTAGAATTTACACATCCTGTGGAGGAGAACACACACAGATTGTGAATACTGTAATGAAGGAAATAAAACAGGTGTTCTGACAAAAATAGAGTCGTTTACTTTGGGTTAGGGTAATGACGGAAGGACCTAGCAATTCTCAGAGCTAGGGAAGAGCATTGTGGGCAGAAAGAAAACAGGAAGTATGAAGACTGCAGCCGGAAACAGCTTGATGGGTTGCAAATACTGAGAGGGCCATTGTGAGAGGAGCATATGATGAATGAAGGTAAAGTGTTGAATGAAATGAGATGAAGATACAGGCAGGGCCTTGAATTGTGAAGGGGATTTTATTCTCCATAGGAGCAGTGATGTGCCCTGGTTTTATTGTGTGGTGATGGATTGAAGGGAGACGTAGATTGTTTTAGTAGCCAGGCAAGAGTTGATAGTGATTTGGATGGGGTGGGGGGTCAGGAATTGAGAGAGATGTAAATACATTCAAGATGTGTTTTGGAGATAAAACCGGGACACGATGTAGCAATAGGTTAGGTGAAAGAGGTGAGAGAAGGGAAGGAATCGGGGATGGCTTTTACCTAGGTTTTGGATAGAGAAACTTGTCAATACTATGACTCTTGCAGGGGTGGAGTGGAGTTAGTTTTGGATATTAAAGTGAAGATTTTGATAGGTAGTTGAGCATATGAGTCTGGAGCTCAAGGGAAAGGGCTGGACAGGGGACATAAATTTGGGAGTTACCATGAAATCACCTAGAGAGAGAATGTGAAGATAGAAACTGGTATGTAGCTGTAGGGAGGAGGAGCCGTCAGGAGAGACTGAGAAGACTGGAGGAGGCTGGGAGTGGTGCCAAGAAAACTGGGTGTTTCCAAGAGAAGGCATTAGACAGCTTTTGAGGGGTTAAGAGGACAGAAATTTCTGTCCTTTAGATAGGGCAGTATGGAGGTTGTTGGTGACCTTGATAAAAACAGTTTCATTGGAGTAGATTAGAAGTCAGATTTGAAGAGTTAGAAGAGTGAACAGACCACACAGTTTCAACAATATTGGTGATGCCTGTTTTTTTAAAAGTTGGTCATTTCATTATGCTTTGTATCTTACACATAAAATATGTAATATTCAAGAAACATGTTACAATAAAATTTAAGTGAGTGGAGACAGAGTATGTAGATGACGTTCAGGAAGAGAGCTCTGGTTGCCATCTTACCAAGTTTAGTATCATTTGGGCAACCTGCCATTAAATGCCTCCTGATGTGACACAGTAGGAAGCACATAGCATCACCTATATGTATTCTTGCCCCAAAAATATTGTGAACCTGAATCTATTCTAGCCTCTAGACCTAACATCAGTTTCACAAGAAACAGAGGATAGGGGTATAAGTTACGGACACAAAACCAGAACGTGGGGGCATTCATTAAGACAACTGACCTAGTCTCTTCAGAAAGTCAGTATCACGAGTAAATGGGAGTTGGAGGAGAGGAGGACAGGGACTTTGTAGATTAAAAGTGACCAAATGTTGGAATAGTGATATTGTAATTTTAAAAAACGTTTTTATTATTTGGAGTTACAAATTGAAATATATGTGGATGAAATGATGGGTCAGGAATTTGTTCAAATAATACAGGGTCTGGGAGTAGATGGAAGCATAGATGAATGAGTGATAGTTGATTATTGATTCTGGAGGATGATTGCATTGAGATTCATTTTATTTACTATTCTGTCTACTTTTGTATATATTTGAAATTTTCTGTAATAAAATGTTAAAAGACTAAATGCAATGAATGAACCTTGACTGGATTCTGGTTTGGGTGGGGGAAACAACTATAAAAACTACTTTGAGATCAGTAAGGAAAGTCGAGTATGGACTAGATAATAGGTATTTTGTTACTTTTCTTAGGTTTGAAATGGTATTGTGGTTATGTAAGAAGCTCCTTATTACGAGTCACATGCTTAAGTAATTAGGGTAAAGTGCCAGGTCATGACATTTGCAACTTTCAAATGTTCAGTTTAAATAGTATATATAAATATCCTATATACACCTGGTAGAGTAAAACAAATATGGCATTGTTAAAAATTGTTGAATCTTAGAGAATTTATAGATGTTTATTGTCCTATTTCAAACTTTCAGTGTTTAAATAATTCATGATAAAAAGGTGGCAGAAAAAATCATACGGCTGGAGGCCAACCCAGTGGCATAGTGGTTAAGTTCACATGTTCTGCTCGGTGGCCCGGGGTTCACTGGTTCCAGTCCTGGGTGCAGACCTACACACTGCTTGTCAAGCCATGCTGTGGCAGGTGTCCTACATAAAACAAAGGAAGATGGACACAGATGTTAGCTAAGGGCCAGTCTTCCTCAGAAAAAAAAAAAAAGAGAGGATTGGTAGCAGATGTTAGCTCAGAGCTAATCTTCCTCAAAAAAAAAAAAAATCAGGGGCTGGCCCCGTGGCTGAGTGGTTAAGTTCACGCGCTCCACTGCAGGTGGCCCAGTGTTTCGTTGGTTCGAGTCCTGGGCACGGACATGGCACTGTTCATCAAACCATGCTGAGGCAGCGTCCCACATGCCACAACTAGAAGGACCCACAACAAAGAATATACAACTATGTACTGGGGGGCTTTGGGAGAAAAAATAAAAAAATAAATCATACAGCTATTCATGAGAAAAGAGAAATGGAGCAGTAAGTAGCTTGAGGAGGATGGTGAATGAAAAGGTGTACTCACAAGTGTCTGGCTGATTCTTGTTATGAAGAATTGCAGGTGGTGAGATTCCTGGAACTATTCCTATGGTGCTGATTTTTTTTTTTTTTTGGAAGATTAGCCCTGAGCTAACTGCTGCCAATCCTCCTCTTTTTTGCTGAGGAAGACTGGCCCTGAACTAACATCCGTGCCCATCTTCCTCTACTTTCTATGTGGGACGCCTACCACAGCATGGTGTGCCAAGCGGCGCCGTGTCTGCACCCAGGATCGGAACTGGCGAACCCCCAGCCGCTGAATCGGAACGTTTGAACTTAACCACCTGCGCCACCGGGCTGGCCCCAATATGGTGCTGATTTTAACTAGCAAAGTTATAAATCAACAGTACCAAAATTTTGCCATCAGCTTTGTATGCATTCATGGTAATTTATCTACTAAGTAGACCAGCAAGAAGATAGGCAAAATTTAAGCCAGTCTGTGTTGTTTTCTTATGGCATCTTTGCTAAGACACTGGGACAGGTAAGTTTTAGAAGAGCATCTTTGAAAATGTTTGCAACTGTTAGTCTCTGTATCTGTCGCGTGTATATTGTGTGTTATCTTCCCACTCTTCCAATCTCAGCATCATGGCTGGCTTTATCTGCTTTGGAGGAATTTTGATTTATTTAATTCTGGTAGTATAGGTGTTCAGTCAGGGTCAGATGTACTTCAGTTTTGTGGTTGGTTGGATTTGTGGTCTAGGGAGAGAACTCATTGCAAAAGAAAAACCTATACTGTGAAGATGAATTCCTAAGAATCAGATATGGTGGGTGAAGACAGGAACTCTTAAACATCTTTAGTAACAGTTTTCAGTTGCTTCCTGTTCATGTGCACTAATTAGAGAATTGCTTGCCAGTAATTCTCAAGTTAAAATGACTGTGAGTAAATAGATCAAGATAGACAGAACCTAGTCTAAAGGTAGGAGCCAAATTGAATAGAATTAGATATGTGTTGGGAGAATGGAAAGAAGTCGTTCTCAGAGGTTGGATGAAAAGAGGAGGCCTATGGAATGAGAGAGTCTAGATTCCAGTCCCAGGTTCACAACTTTTTTTTTTTTTAAGATTTTATTTTTCTCCCAAAGCCCCCTGGTACATAGTTGTGGGTCCTTCTAGTTGTGGCATGTGGGATGCTGCCTCAGCATGGCCTGATGAGCAATGCCATGTCCGTGCCCAGGATTCGAACCGGCGAACCCCTGGGCCGCCAAAGCAGAGAGCGTGAACTTAACCACTCGGCCACCAGGCCGGCCCCCCAGCTTCACAATTTAATAGCTGGATGATCTTGTGCAAGTTACAGCGCTTCTGAACCTGGTTCCTTAGATGGTAAGTGGATATGCTACTAATTGACTAATCTTGCTCATTGATTGTTATAGGAGTTGATTAGATCCTGTGTATGAAAACATTTTTTTAAAACAGAAGCATGATGCTGGGGTTTATTTAATTATTGTCCTCAAAATAAGGGCTTAAAACAGCTGATTTCACCCTAGCCCTTGTCAAATTTTGTTTGGCTGGCACGGTGTTGTAAAAATTGAGTATGATGCAATCACTGCTGTACTGTTATAACTGTCCCACTGAAAATCATTAACCTCTTTACCTTTTAAGGCATTTGAGTTTGTGGTTAACTGAAATTCTGTGATATGAGCAGATTTGTTTCTTTATCGGTGACGGAACAGTCAGTCCCCACCCCAGAATTCTGATGAATTTGCTGTTACCAATAGCTTCCCTTTTCAGGAAATGAAAAGAACCTGGAGTTTGGGACCAAACAGATGAGGACTGACTTAGCTTCCTGCCTTGTCACTTAACCCCTGAGTCTCATTTTTCTCATTTGTAAAATAGATTCTCAGGATTGTTGTGAAGATTAGAGATTATATTTACAAAGAGCTTGGCACATTATCAAACCTTATTGGCTTGCTAAGGCTATGGGGCTCTATATCCCAGTACACTCTTACTCCTTTCTTTGTAATTGACTGGCAAGCGGCTATAGTGTTTTAAACCTGGAATCTTATGTTGATGCATATTTGCTAGAGCCTTCCTAGTGAAAAGTCAGGCCAGCTGAAAAAAGCCATTTCAGCCTAGGAGGAATCAGATTTCTTACATTTGTGAAGGAAGAGGCCTTAAATTGGGAGATAACAGTTTATCTCTTTTATCTCTCTTTCCAGTGCCATTAAGTAACCTTTAATGCATCATGATAAGTTGTAAAGCTTCCTAACTGTAGCATATGCTCAACAGTCAGTCTGCCTGATTTAAAGCCTTAGCTCCTTCTCTGTGCCTGGGCTGCTACAATAACATTTCATTAGAAAGCCTTCTCTGCCAAGAGGAGTGCCCCCTCCGTTTAGCACCAGGACAAGGGAAATAATTTGAAAAGACTGACTGCTTCATTGTGTTCCAGGACCCATCTCCTTTGAAGATGATGTTATTACTTAGAAAATAAGGCTAGTTCCCTTATCTCCTAAATATAGGTCTTTCGAGTTCTTTTGCTTAGTAACTTTTTTCAAGTACAGACCACGAATATAAGACTGATTTGGAAAGTCCTAGAGCCAGCGCCTGTCCAGGATGTGAACTTGAAGGTGTAGTATCATTGTTCCCATGCCACGCACAGGACAGCTGGCTATAGGTAGTATGCCTTTTTCTGAGAAAATGTGCATAATTTAAAAATTTTATGAATCTCAGAATTTTAAACATACCAGTGATTAAATGGAGTAGTGCAGTAATCTTGCTGCTCACTAAGTGTGTGACCTGAGAGGTTCTTCATCTATCAATTAGGGCCTGTATTAGTTTGCTAGGGCTGCCTTAACAAAGTACCACAGGCTGGGTGGCGTAAATAACAGAAATTTATTTTCTCACAGTTCTGGAGGCTAGAAGTCCAAGATCAAGGTGTTGGCAGGGTTGGCTTCTGAGACCTCTCTCCTTAGATTACAGATGACTGTCTTCATGGTTCCACATGGTGTTCTCCCTCTTTGTCCATCTGTTATCTTAATCTTCTCTTATAAGGACGCTGGTCATATTGGATTAGCGCCTTACCCCAGGATCCTCATTTAACTTTAATCACCTCTTTGAAGACCCAGATACAATCACATCTTGAGGTGCTGGGGGTTAGGACTTCAACATACGAATTTGGAGGTGGGCACAACTCAGGCCGAAACAGGGTCCATATCTATTTTGTGTTATTATTGCTAGTCTCTTGGTTCTAAAGGCTTAAAAAATGCATGGCAATGTTAGACATTTCTTTCCTAGAAATGGGAGGTAAAACTTCAGGGACCTTTTCACTTTGAGAGTTCCTTGACTAAGAAAACCCAAAGGCTGTATAAGACAGTCAGGTGCTAGAAAAGATATATTTGTATCATGGATTTCTTGATCCAGCCCAGCAAGTAAACGGAAGTGCATGATGAAAAAAGCCCCTTTGCCTCCTTGTCCCTGAATAAGAGTCCAGCATTCCTTTGGTTGCTGATTCCAGATGTGCTTCTACAGATGTTCCTCCTTCTAATCCAACCTCTCCTGCCTTGCTTCTCCAGTGACGTCATAAGCAAATATTTGTGATAGTTTCTTGTCACCATGGTGACTAAAGAAGCACAGCCTGGTTCTACTTCCAGCTTCACTGTCAGCTCTGCTTGAAGGAGGGGACAGCCCTCCGGGAGAGCCTTAGCTCACGCATGAAAAACCATATGTCAGGTAATGGGGGACAGCAGCCCACAGTGCTGCCTTTAGGAATCTGTCTTGTGCCTGTTAATTTTCAGGCACAAGGATAATCAGGGACCCCAAAGGGAGGCCACTGCAATCCCCTAGAACTTTTTTTTTTTTTCTAACAATAAATCTACTTGGGCTTTACCAAGTGGAGAGTTATACATTCTAAGACCCTGCTGCTGCTATTGGTTCACCAAGCTACTTTCCAGATTGACTAGAGGCACCTTCTCTAGTTTCATTTCTTCAGTATCCTAGCTCCAGAATTCAGCTGTCTCCTCAACTTCCATTTTCATTTGTCTTTCACTCAGATTCTCTTAATAGACTGCTTTTTCGCCCTCACATTTATATAATTTGTTGTTCCATATCCATCCCCCAGGTGATTTCCTGTTTGAAGAACCAGATCTTATCTTTGGGAGATTTATTTTTAAGCTCTCATCACAATCACCCCAACCATGCCAGAAAAAGGGCAATATTAGAGTTAGTTGTCCCTTTCCCTGTGCCTATAAAACTTATTTTTCATCCCTTTTGTAGTATTTTTAGTAACTTTGAGATTAGAAATTTAGAGGATGGGAAATGCCTATAAAGGGAGAACCAAGTTGATATGGCTTACTCTACTCGTACTTAAACACAATCAGTTTTACATTTATCAATTTTTTTAAATACTGAAATTGTTTTAAAAATGTAAACATCAAGTAAGGTATGATGAAGTCCCTGTGGCCACAAGAGGAAACAAGAACAAGGCTTGGAAGGAAGAAGTTTATTATACTCACAGGTCTCAGAGTGGGGGTCACTGTGTGCCACACAGTCATAGAGGAAAACACCAGGGCAGTCAGGAGGCAGAAGGGGCAAAAGGTTTAGCTCCGAGTCTTTATTGAGATTTCGGAACGTGAAGGCGGGGCAAACAGTTTAGAATTGGCTAGTTGGAATAATTCCTGAGGGCTTTGGGCTATAGGAGTAGTCTCTAGTTGACCACTACCTGGCCGTGGGATGATTAAACCAGAGGAATAGTGCCCCCTGGGGTGTACAGGCAAGATAGAGGATATAGAGCTCTGGATTCATTAGTTTCCATATCAAAGGCATGCTCTTAGGCAAGTTGTTATCTAGGAGTTAGCTAGCCATGTGAGGGGCAGTCTCTCCTTGGGTCTGCAAGGCCTCCACTTGCCAGAACATCAAGAACACTGAAAATAAGAAAATATAGTTAATATAATTGGCCCTGTGATGAATTAATGCAAATAGAGAAGTACAGAAATACAGAATCTAAGAAAACATAGTTAGAACAGGGATTTTATGTCAAATTTAATTGGAGGAGAAAAGCTGCAATAAAAAAATTGTGTGTGTGTGTGGTGAAATATAACAAAATTCACCATTCTAACCATTTTTAAGTAGACAAGTGGCATTAATTACATCTACAGTGTTGTGTAACCATCATGACTCTCCATTTCCAAAGTTTTCATCACCCCAAACAGAAACTCTGTCCCCGTTAAGCAATAATTCCCCATTTCCCCCTCCTCTTAGCGTCTGATAACCTCTAATCTACTTTCTGTCTCTGAGTTTGACTATTCTAGGTACCTCATATAAGTGGAATCATAAAATATTTGTCCTTTTGTGTCTGGCTTGTTTCACCGAGCATACTGTCTTCAGGGTTCATCCAGGTTGTAGCATGTGTCAGACCTTCATTTCATTTTTATGGCTGAATACACCCACAAACATATACATTGTATGTATATGCCACATTTTGTTTGTCAGTTCATCTATTGTTGAACTCAGTTGTTTTCACCTTTTGGCTATTGTGAATAATACTGCATTGAACCATGGCGTATAGTATCTGATCGAGTCCCTGTTTTCAGTTCTTTTTGATACATACCAAAGAGTAGAATTGCTAGGTCATATAGTAATTCTATGTTTAATTTTTTGAGGAGCTGCCATACTGTTTTCCACTGAGGCTGAGCCATTTCATTTTACATTCCCTCCAGCAATGCACCAGGTTCTAATTTCTCCACATCCTTGCCAACACTTACTATTTTGTTTTTATTATATCATTGTAGTAGGTATCTTGATGAAGTGGTATTTCATTGTGGTTTTGATTTGGTTTTCCCTTAAGACTAGTTATGTTGAGCATCTTTTCATGTCCATATTGGCCATTTGTGTGTCTTTGGAGAAATGTCTATTCAAATCCTTTGCCCGTTTTTAAGTTGAGTTATTTGTCTTTTTGTTGTTGAGTTGTAGAAATTCTTTTATGTATTCTGGATCTGAAACCCTTATCAGAGGTATGATTTGGAAATAATTTCTCCCATTCTTTATCTTTTCACTTTCTTGTTAATGTCTTTTGTTGCTTCTACTTTTGATGTCGTAGCTAAAAATCCATTGCCAAATTCAAGATAATAAAAATTTACATCTATATTTTGTTCTTTTTTATTTTATTTTTTCATCTCTCTTTTTTTATGGTCTTAGCTTGTGTATTTACATTGCTGATTCATTTTCAGTTAATTTTCGTATATGGTATAAGCTAGGGGTCCAGCTTCATTCTTTTAGATCTGGAAATCTCATTACCCCAGCGCCACTTGTTGAAGAGACTATTCTTACCCTTCGAATGGACTTGACACCCCTGTCAGAAGTCAGTTGGCTGGCCAGAGATGTGTGAGTTTATTTCTGGACTCTGGATTCTATGTCATTGACCTAGGTTTATCCTTATGCCAGTACCACACTTTTTTAATACTTTGTAGTAAGTTACGAAATCAGGAAGTGTGAATCCTCCAACTTTCTCATTTAGAGTCTGTTGTTAGTTTCCACGTATTTGTGCATTTTCCACTTTTCTTTCTGTTATTTGTTTCTAGAATCATTCCATGTGGTCAAGGAAGATACACTGTCTGATTTCAGTCTTTTAGAATTTATTGAGACTCTTTTTGTGGTTTAACATAGTCTTTCCTGGAGGATGCTCCATGTACACCTGAGAAGGTGTATTTTGCTGTTGTTGGGTGTAGTGTTCTATATGTCTTTTAGGTCTAGCTGATTTATAATGTTGTTGAAGTCCTCTATTTCCTTATTAATCTTCTGTGTAGGTGTTCTATTCATTATTGAAAGTGATGTGTTGAAGTCTTCAAATACCATTGTGGAACTGTTTTCCCATTCACTTCTGTCAGTGTTTGCTTTGTATATGTGGGGGCTCCATTTTGGTGTATATATGCTTTATAATTATTTATATATCTTCTGGATGAATTGACCCTTTCATCATTATATAATGTCCTCCATTATCTCTTGAAACAGTTTTTGACTTAAAGTTTTTTGTCTGGTATTAATATAGCCATCTCAGCTCTCTTTTGGTTACCATTTGCATGAAATCTGTTTCCATTCATTTACTTTTAACCTGTTTTTGTCTTTGGATATACAGTAAGTCTTTACAGACAGCATATACAGTCATGCATGGCTCAACATCAGGAAAATGTTCTAAGAAATGCATCATTAGGCGATTTCGTCGTTGTGCAAGCATCATAGAGTGTACTGAAGGAGAACAAAATTTGCCACCCCAAAATGTGTCTTTTAACATAAGGATTATTTTAGGCTGATTTATTTTTTTATTTTTTTTCCTCCCAAAGCCCCTCGATACGTAGTTGTGTATTTTTAGTTGTGTGTGCTTCTAGTTGTGGCATGTGGGATGCCGCCTCAGCCTGGCTTGTTGAGCAGTGCCATGTCCGTGCCCAGGATTCGAACTGGCGAAACCCTGGGCCACCAAAGCAGAGCATGTGAACTTAACCACTTGGCCACTGGGCCGGCCCTAGGCTGATTATTTTTAAGAACGAAAATACTCATAAAGTTTTCCTTGTTACCTTCCCCTTAACTGTCTAAAAGAATTCAGGTTAAAAACCTGTCTCAGGAAGAGAGCTATCACCTTAGCATAACATGAACCTGGTGGTAGACAGAGAGGAACCTAGAAAAGCCTGTTTGTTGGGCTCCCTTCTGTGTTCTTCTGTTTCCGTGTGGCCATTTATTTTCTGAACATTTGCTCATTTTTACCTACCTGTGAATTGCATTCTTTCCCTTTGAAGTCCCTGACTCTCCCCACCCTAACATCTTCTTTTGTTTTTAGCTGAGGATGGTATTTAAGGTGAGAGCGTCAGCCATTTTGGTGACTTAGTCTCCCTGGGTTTCTCCCATGTTATTAAACTTTTGTTTGTTTTTCTCCTGTTAATTTGTCTCATGTCGATTTAATTCTTAGGCCAGCCAGAAGAACCTAGCAAGGTCAAGGAAAATTTCTTCCTCCCCTGTATTATTTACATAAACCTAGATGGTACACACCTAGGCTGTACAGTACTAATCTTGTGGGACCGCTGTCATGTGTATATACAGTCCATCGTTGACCGAAACGTCTTTATGTGGAAGTGCATGACTGTGGTTGGGTCATGTTTTTGTTTAATCCATTATGGCAATCTCTACCTTTTGACTGGAGAGTTTAATCCATTTACATATAATGTAATTACTGACGAGGAAGAACTTCTCCCATTTTGCTCTTTGTTTTCTATACATCTTATGCCTTTTCTGTCTCTCCTTCCTTTACTGCCTTTTGTGTTTAGTTGATTTTTTTTTGTAGAGAATTTTTTTGATTCTCTTCTCATTTTTGTTTGTGTATATTTTTAACTTTTATTTTGTGTACGTATGGGTTTTTTTGTGTATTTTATATATTGTGGTTCCCATGGGGATAACATTTAGCATCCTTAGTTTTTAACCATCTAGTTTGAGTTGATACTAACTTAACCTCAGTAGCATACGAAAACTCTGATCCCACAGCTTTAGTCCCCCTTTTATGTTGTTGCTATCACAAACTACATTTTTATACATTGTACGCCCAATAACATAGATTTATAATTTTTTTATACATTTGTTTTTTAAATCATGTAGGAAATAAGTAGAATTACAAACCAAAAATACAATAATGCTTGCTTTTATATTTCCCCGTGTAGTTACCTTTACTGGCTTCTGTGTAGCATCCTTTCATTTCCCTTCATTTTCAGCTTGAAGGACTCCCTTTAGCATTTCTTGTAGAGCAGGTATCGTGGTAACAAACTTCCTCAGCTTTTGTTTATCTGGGAATGTCTTAATTTCTCCCCGTGTTTGAAGGGAAGTTCTGTCAAATATAAAATTCTTTGGCAGTTTTTTCCCAATACCTTCTGGCTTTCATGGTTTCTGATAAGAAATTGGCTTGTATGTGATGAGTCACTTCTCTCTTGCTGTTTTCAAGATTCTCTTTTTGCCTTTGGCTCTTAGCAGTTTGATTGTGTCTACATGGGTCTGAGTTACCCTCCTTGGGATTTGCTGAGCATCTTTATGTGTAGATTTATGTCTTACATTAAATTTGGAAAGTTTTCTGCCATTATTTCTTCAGAATTTCTTTTGCCTCTTTCTCTTCTGTCTCTTTGACTCCCATAATGCATGTATTGATTTACTTGTTGGAGTTTCATGGATCTCTAGGCTCTGTTCACTTTTCTTCATTCTTTTTTCCTTTCTGCTTCTCCGACTGCATAATTTCAATTTTCCTATCAAGTTTGCTGCTTCTGTCTGTTGCCTGCTCAGATCTGCTGCTGAACCTCTCTAGTGAATTTTTCATTTCAGTTATTGTACTTTTCAACTCCAGAACTTCTGTTTGGTTCCTTTTGTATTTGTTGATATTCTCATTTTTTCATACGTTATATTCCTGATTTCCTTTAGTTGTTTGCCCATGTTTTTCCTTTGTTCTTTGAGTGGATTGTAGACAGTTGTTTGAAAGTCTTTGTCTAGTATGTCCAGTCTCTGGGCTTCCTCAGAGACAGTTTGTGTCAGTTTATTTTGTTCCTCTGAATGAGCCGCACTTCCCTGTTTCTTTGTATGCTTAGTGGGTTTTTTTCTTTTAATTGAAAACTGGACATTTGAACATTATAATGTTGTAACTGGAAATCAGTGTGTTTTCTATTTGTTGTGTTCTTTGTTCTTTTTTCTTCTTTAACTGTTTTCTTTTGGATTATTTTCTATAATCCATTTTATCTCCATTGATTTACTAGCTATAAAGAATCTTTTTAAATGAGAAAAAGTTATTTTATGTGTACCTACATGTTTACCATTTCTAGTGTGCTTCCTTTTGGGAAGATCTGAGTTACCATCTGGTATCATTTTCCTTCTATTTGAAGAACTTTAGGATTTCTTTAGTGGAGGTCTGCTAGAGACAAAGTGTCTCAACTTTTGTTTGTCTGAAAAAAGTCTATTTCACTTTCATTTTTGAAAGTATTTTCACTGGGTATAGAATTCTAGTTGGACAGGTTTTTTTCTTTCAGTTTATTAAAGATGTTATTATCTTTTGACTTGTATAGTTTCTGGCAAGAAGTCAGGTCATTCTTATCTTTGGTCTTTTGTATGTAATGAGTCTTTCTAGCTTTTAAGATTTTTCTCTATCACTGGTTTTTGAGAATTTGACTGTGATGTACCTTAGTGTGACTTTCTTTGTTTTAATCACACTTAAGTTTGTCATGGTTTCTTGGGTTTATAGGATCAAATTTGGATAATTTCCAGTCTTTGTTTCTTCATAAATTTTTTTCTGCGTTCCCTCCCTCCTTTGTTTCTCCTGTGAATCCAGCTATAGCTATACTAGACCATTTGATATCATCCCACAGGCCACTGAAGCATCATTTTTACGTCTGTCTATATTGACTGATTTTTCTCCTGACTGTGGGTCACATTTTCATGCTTCTTGGCATATCTACTAATTTTTCATTGGATTTTTGATGTATTTTTTGTTGTGTTTTTTTAAAGGATGTAGAGCTTTATAGGCAGTGTTACATGCTGCTCAGTTGACCAGTTTGTCTTGTTTTTAAAGCTTTGTTAGTAGTCTTTTCTAGGGGTAGTTTAATCCCCCTACCTTAAGGCATGGCCCTGTAGAGTCTTCACTGAATGCCCTGAGTGATCCGTGAGGAATCTTCATTCTGGTTCATCAAATGCCTTTCGGCCCTGTGTGAGCTCTGGGAACTGTTGAGCTGATAGCTTCCCAGTTGCTCTTTGCCTAACTTCTGAAACTTTACCCTATATGTGTGTATCCATAGTCTTCAGGCAAGACTTAAGGGAAGGGAACCCCAAGCAGATTTCCTGAGGTTTTTTCCTGTATATCTCACTCTTCTCTGGAACTCTGCCTCACAATTTCCAGCTGTCTCAGTCTCCTTGAACTCTGCAGTCTCTTTCCTCAACTAGTGAGATTGCTGTGCTGTTGGGTAACTCTCTCCCTGCTCAGTGGTCTAGAAGGTGCCTCCAGGCAGAAAGCCAAGGAGATAAGTCAGTCTCACTTCATTTATTTCCTTCTCTTGAGAGTCACTTTTTCACTGCCTGTTGTCCAATATCTGAAACAGTTTACAACAGGAGGGTAAATCCAATCACTGTTATTCCACCATGGCTGGAAGTGAAAGTGATAGCTATATTAATGTCTAACAAAATAAGACAAAAGGCATTGTTAAGGAATAACTAGGCTGTTTATAATAAAAACTCTTAAATACACTGGGAAGATACAACTATTCTAAATCTGTATACCCCTAACAGAATAGTCTTAAAATATATAAAGCAAAATAAAATTACAGGGTGGAATGGATACATTCAGTATTGATAAGTCCAGAAAAAAAATTAGTAAAGCAATAGAAGAGTTGAACACCATGATGAACAACTTGATTTTATGGACGTATGGTGTGTGAATGCCATGCATGATAATTAAAGAATATAGATTCTTTCAAGCACACATGAGACACTTATATAAATTGAATATATATTAAGCAAAAAAAGCAAATCTTGGTAAATTTAAAGAATCCTCAAGACTCTGACTACAGTGTAATTATGTTAGAAATAAATAACCAGAAAGTCACCAAACATTACTAATTTTTTTTAAAAACCTCATTATTCAAATAAAACTGATGGAAATTAGATATTCAGAACTGAATTACAATGAAAATATTAATTTGGAGGAAATTTATAAGCCTTAGGAAGATAATATAAAAATACAAAGTCTGAACATTAATGACTTTGGTACCCAGGTTAGAAAGGAGAGAGAAATCATACAATAGAAAGGATTAACAAAGGCAAAACTTGGGTCTTTCAAAATACTAAAAATAGTCAAGTCTCTGGTGAGATTTCTCAAGAACAAAAGAGGACACAAATAACATTAGGAATGAAAAACACATATCTACGGATAACTAAAGAGATTAAAAAGAGATCATTGGGGCTGGCCCAGTGGCATAGCAGTTAAGTTCACACATTCTGCTTGGGCGGCCCAGGGTTCACCAGTTTGGATCCTGGGTGCAGCCCTATGCACTGCTTGGCAAGCCATGCTGTGGCAGGCATCCCACATGTAAAATAGAGGAAGATGGGCATGGATGTTAGCTCAGGGCCAGTCTTCCTCAGCCAAAAAAAAAAGAGAGAGATCATGAACAATTTTATGTTAACACTTTTGAAAAGACAAATTCCTAGAATAACATAACTTACTAAAACTGACTCAAATAGGATGTCTGACAAGCCTTATAACCATATAAATATGTTGAACCTTATAAATATATTGAATCAGCAGTAAAGAATATTCCCACAAAGAAAATGCCAAGCCTAAATGATTTTATAGATGAGCTCTACCAAATTTTCAATAAATAAGTTATTTTACTTTTATATGTACTTCTGGAAAACATGAAGAGAAGGAACATTCTTCTGATAACAACTCCAAAGAAGGATGATATGAGAAGGTCCTTTACTTTTCCTATATCACTTATAAACAAGGATATAAAAATTCTGAGTAATATTAAAACATACCCAGCAGTGTATAAAAAAAGATAATTCATTATGACCAAGTTGGGCTTATCCCAGGAATTTATGGCTGACATTCTATTAGAAAATCTGTAGCTCGAATTCATTCATTATGCATTTTAAGGAGAAAAACCATATAACATCTCAGTAGATGCAGAAAAAGGATCGGGTAGTGTTCTACAGTTATGCATGTTTACAAACTCATATAAAACTAGGAATAGAGGAGTCTTTTTTAACTTGATCAAAGATGTATGCCAAAAACTTAGAGCAAACTTATCTTAATGATAAGTTAGAAACTTTCCTTAAAATTAGGAATATAGCGAGGATACTCCCTATCACTACTTATTTTTAGCATTGTACTAGAAATCCTAGCCAGTGCAAAAGATAAAAGTAAGTAAATCTTTACTTCCTAGTACTCAGTAAAGATTTCTTTTTTAAGTATGAGAATAAGAAAGAAAAAAACCTGTTATTTGCAGATGATGTAATTTGTCTACAAAGAAAATCAGGTTTTTGGAATCAATAAGAATTTATCAAGGTGTCTGGTCTGGATATAAGAGTAACCTCCCACACTCCCCCCACCCCAGCTCCCCAGAAAAGTACCTGGAATAAATCTAAGAGTTGTAGAAGATCTTTATGGAGAAAATGCTAAATCTTTATTGGAAAGCATTAAAGAAAACAAAAAAAATGAGAGACACATGACTATTTCATTTATATGGCAATTCAGTATTGGATAACTTTAATAATTCAATATTGTTTTAATATTTCAATTCCAATTAAAATCCCAACAGGATTTTTTTCTTTTTTGAGGAAGATTAGGCCTGAGCTAACATCTGCTGCCAATCCTCCTCTTTTTGCTGAGGAAGACTGGCCCTGAGCTAACATCTGTGCCCATCTTCCTCTACTTTATATGTGGGATGCCTGCCACAGCATGACTTGCCAAGCAGTGCCATGTCCACATCTGGGATCCGAACTGACAAACCCCAGGCCACCAAAGCGGAAGGTGTGAACTTAACCGCTGCGCCATCAGGCCAGCCCCATGTCAATTATATCTCAATGAAGCTGGAAAAAAATTTTTAAGATATTATTTGCCATTTTCACTATGTTGACATTTGCACTGATGTTGCAAAAGCAGTGGTGGATAGGGGCTGGTCCCGTGGCCTAGTGGTTAAGTTTGGTGTGTTCTGATTTAGCAGCTTGGATATGGTTCCTAGGTGCAGACCTATACCACTTGTCAGCAGCCATGCTGTGGTGGCGACCCACATACAAAGTAGAGGAAGATTGGCACAGATGTCAGCTCAGGGCGAATCTTCCTCAAGCAAAAAGAGGAAGATTGGCAACAGAGGTTAGCTTAGGGTGAATCTTCCTCAGCAAAAAAACAAAAAACAAAAAACAAAACCAATGGTGGATAAAGCTTTTGGTGCCTTCGCACAAATCAAGACAGTGGCATGAAACAATACTAGTAGTCATGTATTCTTCACCACCACTCACTCACTCTTAGGAAAAAAAATTGCTAGTTTCACTTAAGAATGTCCTTGATGAAATTGTACAAATCCAAACTTTGAAAAAGTGTATGGAGGAAAATCACCTGAGGGCTTAAGCTAAACTAGACACTTTTTAAATTGCCACTGTTTTTACTTGAAAGAATGACTTACAGACAAACTGCTTCTTCAGACTTAAGTATTGGGCCGCCGTTTTCTCAAAATGTGGGAAGTGAGTCAGTATTTGTTGTCAGTGATAAAATTTTCACTTTCAAGCGAAAATTAGAATTTCAGAAAACTTTTATCCACCACTTCTCAATAACATTCCAATAGGTTTCTAATAGAAAAGAACTGGCTAGGGATGGGGGAGATCAACAGAAAAATGGATAAATTATGATGTATTTATACAGTGAAACAATAGAACATAGGAAAAGTGAATGAAATACAGCTCCATGCAAAAACATGGGTGAATCTTAGAAACCGAATGGAGAGGGGGACAATGCTCAGAAAACTAAACACAATATGATACAATATTTAGGGATATACATATATGGGACTAATAAAAACAAAGCAAAAATAATGACAGTTCAGGATAGCAGTTTTCTTTTGGCTGGAGTTAGAGTGGGGATTGGGGAGCCTGGGATAGGGGAAGAGCCCACAACTAGATTCAAGCACATTGATAATATTCTAGTTCTTAGATTTGGTGGAGGGTTTACAGATGCTCATTGTATTGTTTTCCTTGGTAACTTAACATTATGTTTCATCTTTTTCTATGTATCAAATATTACAGAATAGATTTAAAATTTTTTTAATTTAAAAAGTAGATGGTGGTCATATGGGTCATTTAAAAAGATACATGGGGGCTGGCCCATGGCCTAGTGGTTAAGTTCAGCACACTCTACTTCAGCAACCCGGTTTACTTCCTGGGCACAGAACCACACCACTTGTCAGTGGCCATGCTATGGTGGCGATTCACGTACAAAATAGAGGAAGATTGGCACAGATGTTAGTTCAGGGCAAATCTTCCTCAGCAAAAAAAAAAACCCCATATATATTTATCTACATGGTATTCCACTGAATTGGATATACTATAATGTATTTTACCTGGCTAGGTTAAATATATTTGAGTTTATTGGGAAAATCATGTAACTGTTTTCTCTCGTTTTGGAGGTGATCATAGCTTGTGAGCATTTACCACATGCCTAGCATTCTTCTAATTAGTTCTTCACATGTATTAACCTATTTAATCCTTCTAACAACTCTATGAAGTAGGAACTATTATGTCTCTGTTTTAAAGATGAGATCCTGAGGCATAGAGGTTAAAGCAACTTGTTGAAGGGTGCACAGCTCACAAGTAGAAGAGCCAGAATTTGAACACATGCAGTCTGGCTCCAGGGCCTACACTTTTAACTACTATGCCTATATCACTTGCTATAATAGCATTTATTTAATAAGCTTATTATAATTAAAGGAGACTGTGTTTGTTGGTGTGGGGTGGTACTAGAGATGTCAGATGCAGTTATTGAGGTTATTAGGCCTCCTTGACAAGGCTGTGGTCCCCCTAAGTAGGGGAGGGTGGGGAGGGACAGAAGCCCAAAAGCTGCCTTCTTAAGAGCCTTTGCCAATGTGTTTGTATCTTCCCTTCTTCTAGAGACCATGGCGAGCCCAGGGAAAGATAATTATCGAATGAAGAGTTATAAGAACAATGCCCTAAACCCTGAGGAGATGAGGCGAAGAAGAGAGGAAGAGGGCATTCAGCTCCGGAAGCAGAAGCGGGAGCAACAAGTGAGTTAACTGGAATATTCTCAGACATACGGTTGGATGCGGAAGCCTCCAACTGCCGTGGTTAGCCTCCACCTTGCACTCTCACTTTCCTCATAGGAGGCAAGTAGCTTAGCTCTGTGGGGCACTCATCCAGTCTCCTTCATTGTAAAGAAATATTGGAAGCTTTGAGAAAGAGAGAATCAATCCCTTATCCCTTTTCCATAATTTAGAACAACTTAAGACATCATTTATGTCTTCAATAGAACATTCTAGTTCTACCCCTTGTTGCCTTCTCTCTTCTTCACCCTATAGTCAGTGTTAGACCTGGCCTTCAAGCCCCAGCCCTAAGCCTGGCCCTTTAAGAAGTTCATCAGCCATTCTGGACTGCTTACTTCTGTTTCTTGAGTCCATTCTTTGTAAATCTCCCTGGGGTGAGACTATTTTAATGCCTCCCTTATTATCCTCTACACTCCACCACACACCACCACCAAATTAGTGCGCTGCCCAGGTCTAGATGCAATCACCTAACCTGCTTTTGTCCACCCCCTCTTGCTTTACCGTTATTCTTTCCTTCAAAGCCTTTTATACCCATCACCTTTTATACAAAGGGCAAAGAAGTCTTTAAAGATATTTTTGCTTATAAAAGTATTCTCTTGGGGCCAGCCTGGTGGCTCAGCGGCTAAGTGCACATGTTCCACTTTGGCGGCCCGGGGTTCGCTGGTTCGGATCCCGGGTGTGGACATGGCATTGCTTGGCAAGCCATGCTGTGGTAGGCGTCCCACATATAAAGTAGAAGAAGATGGGCACAGATGTGAGTTCAGGGCCAGTCTTCCTCAGCAAAAAGAGGAAGATTGGCAGCAGTTAGCTCAGGGCTAATCTTCCTCAAAAAAAAAGTGTTCTCTTAAAAAATGCAAACAATTAGATATAACATATAAAGCCTTTGAATATCTTTGCATGTCAGCTTATTAAGCTTGGCATTTTCTCAACTACACTAGCATTTCCTTGACAGTTACTCCATAATTTAACATTGGGTCATTCTTTGCTTCAGTGAGTAGTCTTGCTACCATCTCTTCTCTTTACTTTACTTTCAGCTTTTTAAACGGAGAAATGTGGAGCTGATTAATGAAGAAGCCGCCATGTTCGATAGTCTCCTCATGGACTCCTATGTGAGCTCTACCACTGGGGTAAGGCCCTTACATGCACTTTAGGTGGGCGTGGGAAATACCTGCTTCTACAGAACAGAAACTGGGCAGTTCACGTCATCTAGTAGCTTTGCCAACAACCGTACTAAGCTCTCTCTTCCATGGGCCCTTGTAGCTGGTCAGCCTAAGGAGTCAGTAAGGATTCATCTCTGATGGAGACACTTGAGGAAGGATTTAAGGAAAGCCATCGGTTAGTTGCCTCAGGGGTTAGGAATTACTTTCAAATGTCCCAATTTGAAGCAGCCATGGATTAAACAAACACCTTCTGAGCCTGCTGTTATGCTATCCTCTTGCCCTCAAGTCTTTAGAAAATAGGATGCCAAGCAGGATTATGTGCTCATATTTGGCTCTAGTTTGGGTTTGCACAGTCTTGAACTTGTTTTATGTTCTAGGAGAGTGTGATCACAAGAGAGATGGTGGAGATGCTCTTTTCTGATGATTCTGACCTGCAGTTAGCAACCACACAGAAATTTCGGAAACTGCTCTCCAAAGGTACAAAACCTGGTTCTCCCTAGAGAGGGGCCTTATGTGATGTAGACTCTTGTTTCTTCTCACTGACCGCATCAGCTTCTTCCCTTCACTCATTCTGCTCTAGCCCTACTGGCTTTGGTGTTCCTTTGACAAGCCAGGTACACTCTTACCTTTACATGGCGATTCGCTCTGCCTGGTATCCTCTACTTGCCAGGTATCTGTGTAACAACTCTCTCACGTCTATGATCAGATCCTGCCTTCTCAGTGAAGCCTACCCTACCCTATCTAAAACTGCAGGCTGCACGCCACCCTCAATGGTTTAATCTTGCCCTGCTCTACCTAGTCCTTTTTTCCCCACTACACTTAGTACCTTCTAACACAATAGAATGTCTCTCCACAGTAGGATATAAACTCCGTGAGGACAGAAACTTTTGGTTTTGTTCACTGCTGTATCCTCAGTACCTAGAACTATATCTGGCACATAGTTCATGCTCAATAAAAGTTTGATGTATGATAGGGAAAATTCTCTTGCCTCAGTATATTAAGCAGTCCTCCCAAGAAAAGAGTGCTAGTCTTAGAAGGGAAATGTTTAGACTAGGGTTGCTCATCCCTTGGGCTTTCTTCTCTCCCTTTCTTACTTGCTTAGGTAAGTAAGGTTACTTCACTTGCTTAGGTTCAGTAAGCCAAAGGTGAGCATACTTAAATTAGGATTGGCTTTACTCTTTAGCATCCGAACTGTATTATACAGGTCAAAGATGGCCAGCTATTGTTAAAACCACCTCACCAAAAGGGAGTTTGGGAATGTTTGTAAGGATAGTCAGGAGTTTCTAGGAAGGATGGTGGGCTGACCCCAGTGAATGCATCAGCCAAAGCCTTTCCTGACTTCCCCTCTCCTTCCTTTCTCCCTCCTCCAGAGCCTAGTCCTCCAATAGATGAAGTTATCAACACTCCAGGAGTGGTGGATCGGTTTGTGGAGTTCCTGAAGAGGAATGACAATTGTACATTACAGGTGAGGCCGGGGATGGTGGGGTACCAGATGAAAGCCCTTCTTCCAAGAAATTGCAGTAAGATGTTTCTACAGACACGTCTCTCAGGAAATGGACAAGTAATATAAGGAAACATTTAAGAGAAGCTATCAGTTGCCTCAGAGGTCTTGGCCTCAAATAAGAGAGCCAAAATCTCTTCCCAAAACAATCTCAAAGGAAAGATAACAGAATATGACAACTGATCATTCAGTTATAAATCAGAGGTTCAATTCCACGTCTAATTACCTGTGTGACCTGAGGCAAATCATTTATCCTGTCTGGGTCGCTCTTCTCAGAAATGGATGATGAGTCAATCCATTGGAACTTACTACAAACTCAGCTGAAAGGGACTTTGAGAGACTCATCTCACCCTATATCTAGCTTCAGAAATGAAGAAAATGAGGCTCAGGAAATTAAAAAGTGACTTGCTAAAGGACTCATGGGTGCTTTGGTGGTGCAAAACTACACCTGGGACCACTGAAGCCCGATTCCATCTTTCTGTTGCAGTACATCACTGCCCATACGTCTTCTCCCTTTTAAAGGGGGAGAGGAAAAGGCACGTGTTTTAGGTTTTTTTAGTCAGGAGCAAGGGGCTTACTCCTCTTGCTACCTCTTGCTTACTACCATGCCAGCTGATAGACATGGTTGCTCTGTGTGGAATGACCTCCTGATCATGGCTTAATCTCGCTTTCAGTTTGAAGCTGCCTGGGCTCTAACGAACATTGCCTCTGGAACTTCTCAGCAGACCAAAATTGTCATTGAAGCAGGGGCCGTCCCCATTTTTATAGAGCTGCTTAACTCAGACTTTGAGGATGTACAGGAACAGGTAATGCTCAAATTTGACTTAATTCTTTTTTTTAAAGATTTTATTTTTCGTTTTTCTCTCCAAAGCCCCCCAGTACATAGTTGCATATGTTTTTAGTTGTGGGTCCTTCTAGTTGTGGCATGTGGGACACCACCTCAGCATGGCTTGATGAGTGGTCCATGTCCGCGCCCCAGATCTGAACCGGTGAAACCCTGGGCTGCTGAAGCAGAACACACCAACTTAACCACTCGGCCATGGGGCCGGCCCCATGGCTTAATTCTTGATGGTACCTATGGTATAGTAAAAAATACATTTGGTCTTTTTTCCCAGTTCCTGGCAAAGAGCTCCTAAAAACCTGGGAATTTTCTGAGTGATAGGAATGTATTTTGTTATTTATATAATGAGCCCCTTTGGAGCACACCTGAGTCTATACTAATGTGATGACTCAGGATGGGTCCCCTACATAGCCTTAGGATGGGGGTGGGGGGTGGCTGGTCATCAGAAAGACCAAACACAGGATTAGAGGGTGGGAACTTGCAGCCCCAACCTCCCAACCCTTCCTCACCCCTCCACCCCAGCCTTCCCAGGGAGGTTAAGAGGGCTGGAGATTGGGTTATAAAAACTCTTGAACAGTGAGATTCAGAGAGCTTCCAGGTTGGTGAACACATCGATGTGCTGGGAAGGTGGTGTGCCTGGAGAGGGCATGGAAGCTCTGTGCCACTTCTACTCCTCACCCCATACCTTGCCCTGTGTACACTCTTCTACTTAGCTCTTCCTGAGTTGCATCCATTGTAATAAACTGGGAAACATATGTAAAGTGTTTTCCTGGGTTCCATGAATCATTCTAGTGAATTACTGAACCTGAGGAGAGGATTGTGGGAACTTAAGAATTTATAGACAGTCGGTCAAAAGTACAGGTGGTACCTGGGAATTGCAACTAGTCTCTAAAGCAGGGGCAGCCTTGTGAGGCTGAGCTGTTAACCTTTGGCGTCTGCACTAACTCCAGGAGTTAGTGTCAGAATTGAATTGTTGGACACATAGTTGGTGGCAGAGAATCGGTTGCTGGTGTGGAAAAAACTCCACACATTTGGCATCAAAGGTGATATTGGAAAAAAGACACCACAGTGCCCATTTCTCAGTACCTACAGATCATAGAGATAAAGACACAACTTCTATTTTTTTTCCACTGAATTTTTGCTGGTTGGACAGGAGTGAAGAGCGGTACTGGAATTTTTTTCCTCCGTTACAACCTATAAGGTCAGTGCAGTGAGGCTATAAAAATGCAACTTTCCAATCACTTCCTCCTTTTCTGGAGGGTGGGGATAGGGAGGTCTTGGTTTGCTTCTCTGGCTGTAATACAGTTGTCAGCCTGTCTTCCCCACTGAATCAGGAACTCTCAGAGGAAAGGTCCTCACAGAGCAAGTGCTCAATAAGCATGTCAACAGGGTGGGTACCTGAGCTTGCTTGGTGTGTCTCAGGTTTTGATGTGGTTTTCGTCCTGGTTAGTGGTGGGTATTCACTCTGTAGTTGTGAATATAAAGTACTTACAAAAGCCACTAGGCTCTGTGAGTGACAGTTCCATCATCCCCTTTTCAGGCAGTCTGGGCACTGGGAAACATAGCTGGAGATAGCTCCGTTTGCCGAGATTACGTCTTGAACTGTTCCATCCTTAATCCTTTGTTAACGTAAGTAATTATGATCATCTCTCCACCTGGGGCATCTATAGGGCAGCCACGTGGCAGGTCTACTGGGGGCAGCTTAACTTAAGATGATAAGTAACTACAAAAATGCTCAAAGTGCATTCTGATTGTCAAAGTAAAAGATAGGTATTTTTTGAGACTAAGAAGATTGTGCCAAAGATGATCTTGTGCTTCCTCACTTGGCACTGTAGAATCTCATGTTGGTCATACCTGCCTCATTGTTGAGCCAGAGGAGAGAGGCAGGACTAGCCCATCTGTAAAATCCAGCCTTCTCTACAGAATGCATTATTTGCTATGGATTTATGCATAGTTACATTGGAGAGCTCTTTTGTAAACTATAGGTCAAAGACCCCATGAGTGATTATCTGGATCCTTCTCCCATCCCACCCTCCCATACCCTTAAAGTAAAGCTACATCTAAACCAAAACAGAGGGGGAGGAGGGGGGAGCTCTTCTTCCGAGACCACAGTTTCATAGGTCATCATTATAACTTTTTCTTGAGCCCTTCACAGAAAATCATTCCATACTGCATGGCTAAAGCCCTCACGCTAGACCTTCAGCTTTTATTTCTAAGGAGAACAGTAACAACACTCCTTATTTAGAACTTAGGGCCACAGTTTGTCCTCTCTTAAAAGCTTTCCAGGCTTACTCAAGATCCAGTCCTGTGTCCTTATTAGCTATGGTTTTAACTAGCCACAGCAGATCCTAATTCTCTGTGAAGTTGTAGGTTGTCCTCTTGGCCCAAACAGGCTCAGTTAACTTAGATCTATAAATAGGAAGAAACAGTGAGGCTGCTGGGGTCTTATAGGTCTGATTGGATTTTCTCCTGGGGTTCGTCTGCAACAGCCCTATGCCAAGGGCATCATTGCTCAGGTTCTGGCTATGTTGTTTCCTTTAGACTCCTTACCAAGTCCACACGACTGACAATGACACGGAATGCAGTCTGGGCCCTGTCAAACCTCTGCCGAGGGAAGAACCCACCCCCAGAGTTTGCAAAGGTGAGAGAACTTCTTACTAGTTCCTGAGTGATAGCAGGTTTCTTAATATGGAGAAATTTTGATATGGGAGTTTTCAAATCTTTGGGGAACCACTTAGAATCTCAATCCATGGCAAACTGAAAGAGGTGATTGTCAGTGAAGTAGGTGATCTCATGTGCCTGAATGGTAAAGTGAAAAGTAGTCCTGATGGTTTAATGTAGAGATCTCCAGGGCTTAGAATTACTTGTAAAGGAGGGGAGAGCAATGTTAGGGTTAGTTGTAAAGCTGATGTGGCCGTGCCCCACCATGAGTCCCTCTCACTCTGCTTCCAACAGGTCTCCCCTTGTTTGCCTGTGCTGTCTCGCCTCCTCTTCAGCAGTGACTCAGACTTGCTGGCAGATGCCTGCTGGGCCCTTTCTTATCTGTCTGATGGCCCCAACGAGAAAATCCAGGCGGTCATAGACTCTGGAGTCTGCCGGAGATTGGTAGAACTTCTAATGTGAGTGGTCTCAGTTAGAAAGGGAACAGATTCCCTATGCTTCTCTGAGCTTAGACTAAAGAATTGCAGTTAGCAATCTGCTGCCCAATCCAGAGGTCTGGAGCCATGAGAGTGTTGCTAGCCTTGGTGGTCAGCAGGGCTGAATACCGTGTGCTGGCCCTCTATTGATCAGAGCTCTCTTCTCTGTAGGCACAACGATTACAAAGTGGCTTCTCCTGCCCTGAGAGCTGTGGGTAACATCGTCACTGGGGATGATATCCAGACCCAGGTAAGGAAGAGAGCTGTCTATGGACAAAACCCTTCCTTGCCAAGGACTTTGGTCCTGATGGGAGGCAGTGTGGTCTGAGAGAGAAAGCATGGACTTGAGTGAAAAATTCCAACTCAGCCACTTTTTATATGATCATAGGCAACTTGGTTGACACTATCTAATGTTAATCTCATGTTAATAACACCTCCAGTGGGGGCACAGTAAACAGGGTTCCTCTGTTCAAAGGCTAGAGATCTGGGTATTATTTGGATCTTGAGTAGTTGGCATAATTATGTGGCATTCTTGACAGATTTCTTACAAGTGAGTAATCTCACTCAAACCCACACTCTAATTTTCTAGGTGATTCTTTGTGTCTGCATACATGTGCAAATATTCATAACATAAAATGTACTGTTTTAACCATTTTTAAGTGTGTAGTTCAGTGGCATTAAGTACATTCATATTTGTATTCAGCCATCACCACCATCTATCTCGACAACTCTTTGGTCATCTCAAACTGTTTTGTACCCATTAAATAACTCCCCACTTCCCTCTGCCTTCAGCCCCTGGTAACCACCATACCACTTTTTTGTCTTTTATGAGTTTGACCACACTAGGTACCTCATAGAAGTGGAACCATATATATTTGTTCTTTTGTGTCAGCTTATTTTACTTAGCATAATATCTTCGGGATTATTCATATTGTAGCATGTGTCGGACCTTTATTCCTTTTTTATGGCTGAATAATAGTCCATTGTATGCATATACCATATTTTGTATATACATTCATCTGTGGATAGACGCATGGGTGGTTTTCACCTTTGGCTACTGTGAATAACCCTGCACTGAACATTAACGTACGAGTATCTTGAGTCCCTGTTTTCAGTTCTTTGGGTACATAGCCAGAAGTGGAATTACTGGATCATGTGGTAATTTTATGGTTAAGATTTTGAGGAACCACCATACTGTTTTGCACAGCAGCTGCACTATTTTACATTCCCAACAGCAATGTACCAGGTTCCAGTTTCTCCACATCCCTACCAACACTTCTGTTTTCTGGGGGTTTTTTGATAATAGCCAGCCTAATAAGTGTGAAGTGGTATCTCATTGCAGTTTTGATTTGCATTTCCCTAATTTTTAGTGATGTGTGGCATCTTTTCACATGTTTTCTGGCCATCTGTCTATCTTTGGAGAAATGTCTATTAAGCCCTTTGCCCATTTTTTTTTAATTGAGGTGTTCAGTTTTCTGTCGTTTAGTTGTAAGAGTTTTTTATACATTCTGGATATTAATCCTTACCAGATACATGATTTGCATATATTTTCTCCCATTTTGTGCTTTGCCTGTTCTCTCTATGATAGTATCTTTTGATGCACCAAAGTTGTTAATTTTGATTAAGTCCGATTTACCTAATTTTTCTTTTGTTGCCTATGCTTTTGGTGTTCTAGGTCATTCTTAACTGTTCAGCCCTTCCTTGCCTCCTCCACTTGCTGAGCAGCTCCAAGGAGTCAATCCGGAAGGAAGCTTGCTGGACCATTTCAAATATTACTGCTGGCAACAGGGCTCAAATACAGGTAGAACAAGCAGGAGAGAAGTCAGGGAGCAGGGGCCCAGGGGATGGCAGATGGGAAGACATGGGAACATGTGAGGTTGTGGGATATTCGCTTCTAGAAGAAGGAATTTGTTTCCCTTTAGAAATAGAGGTCAGTGTGTGTGTTGGTCACAGATTCTGTGTAGTGCAAGCCAGGTTCCTCTGTAGCCTTTCATCTACATGGGAAGAACAAGAGAGGACTCTCAGGAAGGGGAAGATGTCTAAATCTTAGCTGATTTTTGGGCTGGATTTGCTTTCTCTTCTTGAAGTGACTTTTTTCTCTCCCCATCTCCCCCACCAAATCCTCTCTAAGGCTGTCATAGATGCAAATATTTTCCCTGTGTTGATCGAAATCCTTCAGAAAGCAGAGTTCCGTACAAGGAAAGAGGCAGCCTGGGCCATCACCAATGCCACATCAGGAGGAACCCCTGAGCAGATCAGGTATCACATTCCTTTCCCATTGTCTTGAGTGATATATATGCCCTCTCCCTCTTGGCTCATGGTTTACATGTGACCTCTAAACTGCTTTTTCTGGGATAGGCCTTTCCCCATCCAGCTGCAGTAGAGTTTAACTGGTAAGCTGCTAGAGTGGCACTGGAGTCTGGATTAGGTTCCTATAGACCAGGTACCTCTTTTCTCTCCTTAAGAATAGAAACCTATGACACAGACATCCATCTCTCTTCTACCTCTTCCTCCCCTCTCGAGAATTTAAATCTGTGTAATTCTCAATTATCCCTACAAATGAAGGAGGACCATGCTATGGCTCATTCAAAGCAGCTTCTTTGGAAAATCATTTTTGAGGGTGATACTTGGGATAAGCAAATAGGTATTTTGTGTGTGTGTGTGTGTGTGTGTGTGCGCGCGCGCGCGCGCGCGCTCTTTGATTTTAGTTTCCATTCTCAATATGAGTAGAAGTGGTGGGAACTAGACAAGTGGCTTGCCTTCAGCTTGTAGCCTAGGAGGGGAATATATTCAGTATACAGAAAGCCTTAGGAGAAAAGGGATAGCTATTGATTTAAGCTTTGAAGGAAAAATACGGGGTTATAAAAGGCCTTTTGGACAGGAAGACGCATAGGTAAAGGTACAAGAATTAGAAACCTGGAGACCTTTACATGTTTGACTGGAATGTAGTGTCCTTGGAAGGGAGTGATGGGAGGTGAAGCTAGAAAAGGAGAGTAAGAGCCAGATTGTAGAAGGTCTTTATTGGCATGCCTGTAGAGCTTGGACTGAAAAATTTTCAGCAGAGAAATGATGTGTTCAGGGTGATAATTTTGCAGCAAGGAAACATTGGAGACTAGGAGGAGGAATCTGTGGCAGCCTCCCACATGGAAATGAAGTAGACCAACGGCATTGGGAGGCTGGGGAGGTAAAGGATGGGTGGTTATGAAGGCTCAGTAAGAGTGCATTGCTGAGAGTGCTGACGCGGATGAGGGAGGCCCACAGGCCCCACAGCACCTACCCAGCACGTCCCCAGCCCTGCGTTAATTTACGGCGTGCCTGGTCTCCGGCCTCCAGGTACCTGGTCTCACTGGGCTGCATCAAACCCCTGTGTGACTTGCTGACTGTGATGGATTCAAAGATTGTGCAAGTGGCCCTCAATGGACTGGAGAACATCCTTCGACTTGGAGAGCAAGAAGGCAAGCGCAGTGGCTCAGGGGTCAATCCCTACTGTGGCCTCATCGAGGAAGCCTATGGTATGTGCCCTCTCTCCACCCTCCCCTTTGCCTTAAGTAGAGCAGTTCCAGGTCAGGACCTGGGGACTGCAGGCCTCCAAAGCAGTATGCATGGTGAGGGTGTGTGTTTTTGGGGTCATGATTGAATGCAGTGTTTTATCCCACCAGTTGGTACTCCCTCTGAGGAGCAGTAGATCAGTTCTCTTTCTCATAGGCTCTGCCCAATAAGTAGGTATGGCACAGGTGCAAAAGATAAAGCTCCAGCGTTGATGATAGAATCAGGCACTGGAAGGCATGTTTTCATCTGAGTTTCTAGCAAATTCCAGTAAGAGTGCTGGATTCACTGTCTCTCAGAGATTCAAAGAGACTAATGATTTGCCCATGTCACACACGTAGTTAAAAGCAGAATAGATGGGGCTGGCCCCGTGGCCGAGCGGTTAAGTTCGCGTGCTCCGCTGCAGGCGGCCCAGTGTTTCGTTGGTTCGAATCCTGGGCGCGGACATGGCACTGCTCATCAAACCACGCTGAGGCAGCGTCCCACATGCCACAACTAGAAGGACCCACAACGAAGAATATACAACTATGTACTGGGGGGCTTTGGGGAGAAAAAGGAAAAAAATTAAAAAAAATCTTAAAAAAAGCAGAATAGAGACTAGAACCTCTGATTTATAAATCACATTTTGGTCGTTTTTCCTTGGGGGTTATATAGTTTCGGGGAGAGATCTTGGCTCTCCTCTCCCACGTCAAAAAGAGATCTGATCATATTACTTATGTTTATA